>NC_089841.1:125697214-126002533 GCF_035609145.1 Eleutherodactylus coqui | reverse complement strand
CAGTGTTTCCTTTGCTGGTTCTATCTCTGCTCCACTTCCTCTCGCTGTCGGGGTACCCCAGGGCTCGGTCCTTGGTCCCCTTCTTTTCTCTATCTATACTGCCCCAATTGGACAAACAATCCACAGATTCGGCCTCCAATACCATCTCTATGCTGACGACACCCAACTATACACCTCCTCTCGTGAGATCTCTGGACCATTCCTCCAAAATATCACCGACTGTCTGTCCGCTGTCTCTAACACTATGTCCTCCCTTTTTCTCAAACTAAACCTCTCTAAAACTGACCTCCTTGTCTTTCCACCTTCTAACCGACCTTCCCTCAACATCTCCATTCCAGTGTCTGGCACCATCATAACCCCCCGACGGCATGCCCGATGCCTTGGGGTCACACTGGACTCTGACCTCTCCTTTACCCCCCATATCCAATCTCTGGCCCAAATATGCCACATGCACCTCAGAAATATTGCTAAAATACGTCCGTTCCTAACCACGGACACGCTAAAGACGCTCGTGGTTGCGCTCATCCACTCTCGGCTTGACTACTGCTACTCATTGGCCTCCCCCGCACTAGACTCGCTCCGCTCCAATCCATACTAAATGCAGCAGCTAGACTCATTTTTCTATCCAGTCGTTATTCAGACGCCTCTGCATTATGCCAGTCGCTGCATTGGCTGCCCATCCACTGCAGAACTAAATTTAAACTCCTCTACCTCACTCACAAAGCTCTGCATGGCGCTGCACCACCATACATCGCCTCCCTACTGTCAGTACACCACCCAGCGCGCTCACTCCGATCGGCTAACACCCTCAGACTAAACACCCCTGTAATACGAACCTCTCATGCTCGCCTACAGGACTTCACCAGAGCAGCACCCATCCTCTGGAACGCTCTACCCCAAGGCATCCGGACAATTCCCGATGCACGAAATTTCAGACGTGCCTTAAAAACGCACCTCTTCAGGGAAGCATACCAAATCTCCTGACCTAGTCCCTCGCCCCTCCCTATGGTGCTCCACCCTGTTTGCCTTCTGATAAATGATCTGTACATAAAATTTCCTATTGCCTATGTTCCCCAACCTCTGCACCTCCTGTACCACCCTCAACCCATTTGTGTCTAACCCAATGTACCTTATATTGTAATTGTTGTATTGTTTTGCATTTATCCATGCCTGAAAGCGCTGCGGAATAAGTTGGCGCTATACAAATAAAGATTATTATTATTATTATTATTATTAAAATGTGTATGGCTTTGTCGGCAAAACTATCATTCACCAGATGATCATTGTTGTTCAACCATCAACCTAGCCATTACAAGCTGATTTGGACAAATTTAGTGTTTAAACATTCACTTGGCAAACAAGATTTAATATGTATAATAACAAATCTATACATCTAGGTACTAATATGTGTATGCACTTGCATGTCCTACTGGGAGTAAAACTGTGAGAGTCACTTGTTGTGTAGTAAAGGTCCATTTACACAGGATGAATGTCGGGCAAACAGTGGCCGACACTCATCCCTGTGTGGTCACGCTCCCGTGCTGTCACACGGGAGCTAGTAGTGCTGGCTCGCTCACGGAGTGGCCATCATGGGGGCAGGGCAGTACAGGAGATTTCTCTCCTCTCGCTCCCCCGCCCCTCTCTATTGACATAACACAGCGGCCATTCACTACTGAACGGACGCTATCTACACTGAACGATGAGCGATAAGCTCAATGCTCATCATTTATGTAGCATAAATGATCAGCTGATCGCTCATCGTTCAGTGTAAATAGCGGCCGTTCAGTAGTGAATGGCCGCTGTGTTATGTCAATGGAGAGGGTCGGGGGAGCGAGAGAAGAAAAATCTCCTGCACTGCCCCGCCCCCCTGCTGAGCGCTCCGTGAGTGAGCCAACACTACTAGCTCCTGTGTGACAGCACGGCAGCGCGGACACACAGGGAGGAGTGTCGTGCATTGTTTGCCCAACATTCGTCCTGTGTAAATGGACCCTAACTGTGTATACTTGTAGATGTACAGCAAAATTAACATAGATTAAATAACACCATGTAATGCCATTCAGCTACTTTTAAGGCCAGCAGAATATTGTCATGTATTAAAAGTGGCATAGGCATAATTATCAATTTATAAATCATTGGTACGGCCTTAACTGAAAAATTTAGTTCAATCCTGGGCAGCGGTTTATATAAAGGATGCCATGGAGAGTGAAAAGGTAAACTAATCGGATAAAATGCTTAGAGAATCTTAGTTATGAGAATATATCAAAAGAAGTAAACGTATTTAGTCTTAAGAACAGACATTTCAAATTATTTTGTATAAGTATATAAATGGCCCATAGAAAAAGTATGCTTAAAATCTGTTCCATGTAAAATCTGAAAAGACCAGTGACACTCCCTCTGTCTGGAGAAAAAAAGGTTCATTCTCCAGAAGTGTCAAGGCTTCTGTTCAGTTGCAATAAAAAATAATCAATCTCCATTGCAAATTAGCTTTATATGTGAAATTTACAACCCCCTCAATAGCAACTCTCATAAGAGCACACATTTGCAAACCAGTTGTTGTCTTAAGGGCACCTAATGCAACTAATCAAGAGCTACATTAGCTGCATCAGGTGTCTTTGAGATAAAACACATTAAATTCCTGGACTGGCTAGGGCTTTCTTCACTGTCACGTTTGATTGCATGTTTGAAATATGGCTAAGTCAAGAGAGTAGTCTAAAACGTTAAGAGAGCATTGCTTTGCACAAACAACGAAAAAGATACAGAGATAGCAAAGCCACAAAACGTTTCTAGGAATGTAGCTGAAAGCATAGTGTGCCAGTTCAAACTTAAAGTAACACTGGCTATCCTACCTGGACGTGGCAGAAAAAGGAAGCTGCCACCAAATGGTCAAAAATCCTTAAATGACTGCAAAAGACCTGCAAGATTTGGTGGCAACAGGCATTGAAGTTTTCGTTTGCACAATAACACGCATACCAAATCTTGAAGGTTTTCATGCCCAAACTCCAAAACGTACACCTCTACTGAGCCAAAAGCACAAGAGAAGTCAGATCCAGTATGCTCAAAACCATATAAAAATGCCCCAGAAGTTTGGGGATTCTGTTCTGTAGAGCGATGAAACAAAACTGGAACCTTTTGGGCCTGTGGCTCGGCAGTATGTCTGGAGGAGAAAAAATGAAGCATATTGTCATCAGAACACACTGTTTACAGTGAGGTTTGGCGGCTTGGTGATGCTCTGGGTCTGCTTTGTTACCTCTGTCACTGTAAACTTGCAGCTTGTCTAGGGCAAGATGGACTTATTGAAGTTTCAGGAAATCCTAGGAGAAAATGTCATGCCTTCTGTGAGGAAGCTGGAGCTTGGGTGTCATTGGACCTTCGAACAGGACAATGATTCCAAGCAGACCTCAAAGTCCACTAAAGCTTGGTTTTTGAAGTAGTCCTGTAAGATTCGGGAGTGGCAGTCATAAACCTCTGACTTGAACCCCAAAGAAAACCTTTGCTGGTTGCAGAACACAAACCTAAGAATATTAGTGAGCTGAAGGTCAATGCCAATGAGAAATGGGCTAAGATTCCTCAGGATTGTTGTCAGAAGCTGGTGTCTGGTTATACCTCACGCTTGCAGCAGGTCATAACAGCAAAACAGAGCTTAACTAAGTACAAAAGATGTTTGTCTTGAAGTGGTTGAATAAATTTGAGATTGCAGCAGTCATTAAAAGTGGCATTTTATGTTCACTTTAGAGAAACCACTTGTTATATTATGTTGAGATTTTTAAATTGTTCTTGTGTGATTCCTTTTTTTTTAAAGCAGCTGAAAGTTTCAAAATTTGGCAAATTAACCTAATTTGCAATGAGAATTGAATCACTTTGATTGCTACTGTACCATATGATCTGTGAATCCGTGAAATAGTTACTTCAGGAACTAGTTCAAACAGTGAAAGGTTGACAGATTCAAAAAAGGCTTAGATGATTTCTTAGAAGAAAATCAATATTTATGGAAATGTATAGAATTTTTGTATAGAACTGTTTGTGGACAAGTTAGGACTGTTGAGGATTTTCCTGGGGTCTACAGACCATGAAATACAAAACTTTGTCCTGGAATTTCTGGACACTTGTGATTGTCACCTTCATGGAACTAATAAAATTCCATGAGAGATTCAATGCATTTCACCCACCATAAACCTGACATTAAGCTACTCATATAAAGAAATCAACTTTTTGGACACCACCATAAAATTTTCAAGCAACTCAATATAGACATCCCTATACAGTAAACCAATTGATCAACCCACATACTTCAGATGGGACAGTTATCATCCTAAGTAAATCAAAAAGTCCATTGTCTATAGCCAGGCCATCAGATACAACCGGATCTGCTCCAACCCAACAGACAGAGAGGAACATTTACACAATCTCAAAAAGACATTTTTAAATTAGGGCTACCACCCCACTTTAATTGATAACCAAATCACCAGAGCCACCAAGATACCCAGAAATTAACTACTCCAATACAAGGAGAAAGAAAAAAATGCACATGTGCCTCCAGTAGTGACCTACAATTCACAGCTAGAGGTCCTAAGGAAGACTGCAAAGAAACTCCATCATACCCTACACAAGGATGACTGTCTGAAAACCATATTCCCGGACCGTCCCCATCCATGGCAACCATCCAGGCAACCTACTAATTTGAGGAACTTTATAATCAGGAGTTCATTGCCCTCTGACACACAAAAAGGAAATTATCCTTGTAATGTAAAGAGCTGCAAGACCTGCTCATATGTACTGACCACAGACCGGTTACGGATCCCCTAACACACAGCTGGACTATAAGATCCCTGGGACGTTCACATGTTCTACATCCAATGTTGCTTACCTAATTCGGTGCGGTAAATGTCCTGTTAAGGGGATTTATATTGGGGAAACAGGACAAAAAATGAGAGCCAGGATGAGATCTCATTGCCACTTAATTGGAGAGGAAAAGACGGAATTACCTGTGGCAAAACATTTTTGCGATCACAGACATAGCATAGAGCAGATGAGAGTTATCATACTGAAGGGCAACTTCAAATCACAGCATCATAGAAAAATTTGCGAGTATAAGTTTATGGCCATGTTTGATATCCTCAAGAATGAAATGAACCTCAGCCCGGGATTCTTGCATAAATGGAGAATATAAAAAAGGTCTGAAGGAGGTCAAGATGGGTGTCCGTTTCCCCATCATTATTTGTTTGTTGTTTTTTTTTCATAAAATTCAGAAATTAATTATAAGAATGTTGCCATCCAATAGGTGTTGCTGCAGAGGTAGGATTTCGATCTTCTTCTATGTGCAGTCTGCTTCAATCTTCTTCTATGTGCTGAAGAGATAACAGACATAATAAACAGTCACATTCCTCAGCCCAGTGGATTGATTAAAGGCCCATTTAGATGAGGCGAATGTCAGGCAAACGATGCCCTACATTCACCCCCGCATACAGTCGCTCCCATGCTGTTGCACAGGAGCTAATATGCAGGGGGGCGGGGAGGCTGCAGGAGATTTTACTCCTCACTCTCCCCCTCTCCATTGACCTAACATAGCGGCGATTCAATACGGAACGGCTGCTATTTACACTGAACAATCATTGTTCAGCTCTTTGTCCATCGTTTATGCAGCATAAAATAAGGGCTCATTCAAACGACCATATGCGTTTTTATGGTTGCTCGTACACGCTGTAAAATCACATGAATGAAGAATAGCTGCGATCAAGTCCCGATCTTTAGCTGCATATTTTCTACCATTCACGCAGGCGGCTGCTGCGTATCGGCAAAAAAATACACTGCAGCGTGGAAATCCCTCGATCGGCAGAAATCCTCGGAATGACTGCTAATACTTAAATAGAGCCGGCTGTCTTTTCCCAGCGTTGGACGCAGCTAAACTCCCTCCCCTCCCTTTTTTTCAGCTTCCATAGGAGTCTATGGTAGCTTCCAGCATATGCCAGCAAACGATAGGGCATGACCTATCTTTGCTATAAAATCAGCGACCAAAAATGGCCGCCAATGTGCTATATTTCACGGCGCAATTTTTTTACATGCCCAAAAATCGTTAATCTGAATGAATACCTTGGAATGCAATTCTTTAGATGGTCGCAATGTTTGCCTGATTTTCGGACAAAGTTAAATAACTGCATATATGTAACGGTCATGTGGATGCAATTGTAGATATGCATTTTAAGTAACAAGATCACAAAACAAAAAAAAAGCTAAAATAGAAATAAAAAATAACATTATTTGCAATTTACTAAAACCTTAAAATGTTTGACATCATGAGCTGAGAAGTGTACAAACCCTATTTCTGTCAATGATGCTGTAGAATGTTGTACAACCTATATAAAGTAGCCTCATATCTTCTAAGGTTTATGTATATTCAGGTGTAAATTACCCCTTATCTACAGTAAATCATTAAGAAATTAATCTTTACTTCGTGTTTCTGTATGCCCTCTGGATAGACAGATCTTGTAGATATGCTAAGCCGCACATTCTCAATCGCATTATATGAACAAATAACAGAGGGGGCAGCCAGCCAATAAGTCCTGTATAACTTTTATAAAACGTGCCAGAAACTTTAAAAACTCCCATCACTCCTCCCCTCGCTCACCAGTACAAGCACCAGCAAAGCTATAGAAATATGAGAAGTGGCTCACTCGTCTCCTTAGCCTAAGACAGACGTGCTGCTACTCTTTCATTTACAATAACTGCTTCTATTCTCGGCATTCTACTTTTTTTTCTCTTACTTCTACAATTTTTGTCCCTTTTTAATTGAAACTTTAATTCTTCAGACTTTTATTTGGAAAATGGACTCCTCAAAAGTCAGCCTACTTTTACTGCATCTTGTTGTCTTCCTAATATATTGTATTTTACAAGGCACCTGCCAAAATCAGAGAATAACTGCTGGTCCAAATCCATCATGGAGACAAAGATTGCAGTGGCAGAACAATGGGAGAGTATACAGCCTACTGAGCCAGGGCTCCGAGTATCAGCCACCAAGGAGAAGAACTTCATCTCGTTCACATCACAATCCCTTGATGGTATTAAGCAGCAGAAATAGTACATCCACAGGAGCTTCAGGGAGACCACAAGCTTCCAGACCTGAAAACCATGAAGTTCGACAAACCACAAGCACAAATCAGGCAAGTGAGACTACGGGACGTCTCTGGTTCCAAGCTGGCAGACCAAGAAGTCAAGCAGAGGATGCTTCTCGTAGAGAAAGAACCAGACAAGACAGTGCTACTGATAGGAGACATACTGCTGCACAACCATCAAGTCCACAGCAATCACAAAGAGTAAATGCAAGTACAAGCAACAGAGACAGACTGGACATGATGCAAGGAGATGATCCATATAACCCTTACAAGTACAATGATGACAATCCGTATTACAACTACTATGACACCTACGAAAGGCCAAGGTCATCTGACAGACAACGACCTGGCTACGGTACCCGGTATCATCAGTATGGTAAGATATGACAATGTATAGATGAATGTCAACAGATATTCTAATTTATAGTCATACAGTATATGTAAAAAAGGTATAAAAGTCTATACATTGGAAAATATGAACATAACAGCATTATATTACACAGACGTATTGGCATTTTGATTGTATAAGTTTCACCAAGTTTGAGACAAAACAGAGCCTCAAGGGGGCTCCAGCATACTAGGTTTGTCTCTAAATGTAGACTGACTGTCAATGATATTAAATATGCCAGGCACTGCATATCCATCTTGTTCTACCATATATGATTGTAATGCACAGGTTAAAAGACTGCATAGTAAATAAAATGTGCACAATGCAGGTCATGGGCTGATTCTCATAGTAACATGATATAGTAGCAGTACAGTATGATATATAGCATCCTACATACTTTTGCAACTCATTCATAAAGAGTTAATGAAACACATCTGCAAATTCTGAAGTCTATGTAAGGATACTTATAGTTATCTACACTAAGCTGGCAAACATAATAAATCCAGTGCGACCGATTTGGAAAGAATTCCTTTAAGTATACAATGAAGATTCCTTACTTCTGCATTAAGATGTAGGTATACAAATTCACTGGAGTCGTCTGAATCCCCAGGGTTTGTTATCAACAATATGCTACCATGATGATCTCCAGACACATAGAGGAGATAAAGGATAGGCATAGTAAGGCCACGCTCACATATGTGTTCAGAAAACGCAGCTCGAAACTGCGGCATTTTTAGCGCGATTTTGAGTGGCGTTTTTGAACGCATGTTACAGCGTTTGACAGCGCTTTTTAACAGATCTCATCATTCTGATGGGTGATGAGGTGTGTTAAAAAGCGTTAAAATGCGTGAAAATAGAACAGACAGCACTCTAAAATCGCAGCATTAAAAACACCACTTTCGAGCACGTCTGCAAGGCCCCATTGAAATCAATGGCGGCATGGTACCGCGGTTAGCACGGCGCTAATCACGGTAAAGAGCAGCGTGTGAGAGTGACCTTAGGCGCATTTTGTGCAGTAACAACGCAGACAAAGCAGGCTGATGATGTCACCCCCTCCCAGTGGCATAGCAAGCTGCGTTAAAAATGCTGTAATACGCTGTACACAATGTTTTACAGTTTTTTTTAACACTTTTTTAACACACCCCATTTATCTCAATGGGCGATGCAGGGCATCAAAAATGTGCTGCAACGTCGAAAATAGAACATACAGCATTTGGTTTAGCGCACATTAAAAACGTTGAGCTAAAAAGTTTGTCTACGAGGCCCCATTAAAATGAATGGAGACTTACTGCATCGTTCTTAGTGGGTGTTGAAAATGGCTGCTAAACGCTAAAAAAACGCCTGTGTGAGAGTGGCCCAAGAAGAGATATGATGAAAATAAGGCGCATGAAAGAGGGGCAATAAGGAAAATTGTACAGTGACCCTTTAGAGCAGGGGTGTCAAATTCATTTTCAGCGAGGGCCATATGAGCCTTATGGTTGCCTTCAAAGGGCCAATTGTAAGAGTAAGACTATATTACAACAATGACCCACATAATGGCTGCAGTAGTAACAGTGTCCCCCATAGTAGCCCTAGTAGTAATAGTGTCCCCCATAGTGACCCCAGTAGTAATAGTGTCCTTCATAGTGGCCCTGGTAGTAATAGTGACCCCCATAGGGGCCTTAACAGTAATAGTGACCCCTATAGTGGCCCCAATAGTAATAGTGACCTGCATAGTTGCACCAGTAGTAACAGTGACCCCCATAGTGGCCCGAGTAGTAATAGTGAACCCCATAGTGACCCCAATAATAATAGGGTCCCCCATAAGGGCCCCAGTAGTAATAGTGTCCCCCATATTGACCCCAGCAGTTAGTGTCCCCTATATTGGTGGCCCCAGTAGTAATAGTGCCCCTCCATGGTGGCCCAAGTAGTAATAGTGACTCCCATAGTGGCTCCAGAAGTAAGTGTTCTCTATATTGGTCCTAGCAGTAATAGCGACAACCCCCCTCCCCATTGGCCACTGGCCAAGCAGCATCCCTACAGGCATTTTACTCACCCAGCCTACAGGCGCAGTCAGGCGGTGGCAGCTGCATCTGCAGCCACTGAATTCTCCCCCAGCATCTGTGCAGATGGCACACGTAGACGCCAGAGGGAGTCAGCAGTCACAGACTCTCCACTGCTGCTGCAGGCTTGGTGACTGCAATGCCTGTGCAGATGCTGTCCAGCTGGCGGGCCACATAAAATGAAGTGGCGGGCCCGGTTTGGCCCGTTGCCCTTGTGATTGACATGCATGCTTTAGAGAGCAGTGGAAGACAATACCAGTATCTGTTTTTCATTAGGATTCTTGCACATGGTCTATGGTTAGGGCTCATGTCCATGGCCGCGGAATTCCGTAGCAAAGTCCGTCATGGCGCTCCCCCCCCCCCCCCCCCCCAAAGATCTCATACTCACCTCCAGATCCACTGTGCAGCTCCCGCAATGACGCGCCGGTGCGCATGATGTGCCGGCAGTGTGATATGACGCGGCCGGCGGTGGGCGGGGTGCGTATTTATGCTATACTTCTGCTGTGCTACAGTGGAAGTATAGCGTGACGGACGGCTTCCATTGACTACAAATAGGACATGCCGCGTGTAATTTCACGATGCGGAATTCCGCAATGGAATTCCGCAGCGTGAGCATTGAGCAATTAGGCTCAATAGAACCTAATAGCTGCGGTGAAACGCCATGGATTTCTGCCGCGTTCCACGCGGAGGAAATCCGTCCGTGGGCATTAGCCCTTACTAGTAGCTTATCAAGTAATAGAACTCATGTAGTAAGATATTGTTGTTATCGCCTTTAAAAATGCAGAATACTGTTAGCCTATTAACCATTGCTGTCCTAATAATAATTCCAGCTACCCCTGGAATTGGCCACTTTTTGTGTCAGGTAGGAGTGGCTGAGCAGAAGCAGATGTTTTTCCTCCATGCTCTTTATCTACCTTCCTTTTCTTAAGATTTGGGGAGAACATCTGCAGGAGCCCATGACTTGACCATCTCAGTGGTTGCTCATAGAAGTGAGTAGGTCAGCTATAGCCTTGAAGTTGTCCTGCTTGGGACTTTTCTTAAACCTAATAACTTAGAGAAAAATTTGTATGGGTGGCAGCATTTGGAGAATGCGTTAGGCAGTAAGAATTGCTGGGAAGCATAGTTCAGCTGTGCCGTTTGGCTATTACAAGTGTGCAGGTTGGAAACTTGCCTATTGACTGAGAAATTCCGCTGAGCATTGAGGTGTACAGCAATGGCAGAGAGGCATTACGTTTTATCTGCCCTAGTAACAGGTGAATTTACCAATAACATTTAAATAAATGCAAGACTCTTATTTAGTGAGGAGGTTAGAAAACTTGTTTGAATGCAGGAAATGTCATTTTGCGAGATTTAGCATAGTGCATGTAAATACCAAACTTACCAAGATGCAAACTAATGCCCCTTTTACACGAACCGATTCTCGTTTGAACCAGCGCACAGGCGAGGGACATCATCATTCCCAATTGTTCGCGCTCGTGCAGCCTTTTTAGATGGGCAGATCATCGTTGAAAATCGTTCACTTCTCGTTCAGTGCTTTGCAGCGGCGAGTGTTTAAACGTAATGATTATCGGTCGTTATATTGATTTTTCAACGACAATTGGTACATCTAAATGGGCTTTAACAAATCACTTCAGCACAGATACTGAAACAGTAGGGAGCTGCCAAGAGATGTGAGGTCAGAGCCCAATGTAATCTCGCGGATTTGTGAATGCAGCTCTTGATGAGAATGGGCTGTAAGAATTAATAAAGCTTATGATCAATGTAAGCTGCATTCTACAGCATATAGATGACACCTTAAAGGGACTGTACCAAGATTCACTTTTATCACTAATCCACAGGATAGGTGATACAATTCAGATTGGTGGGGGTCTTACCGCTGAGACCCCCACCAAGAACCAGGATCTCATGTCCCCCTCTTCTGTTACTGTAGGCTTGCAGCACCCACCCGCGGTGACATCAGACTAAATGGAGTGGCAATTGTGCATACATGGTGCCGCTCCATTAATTTCAATGGAGCTGAGGGAAGTAGCTGAGTGCAAGCACTTGGCTACTGTATCTCTGGCAGGTCCAATGAAAAAGAATGGAGCAGCACCACTCTTGCACGACCAGTGCTCTATTCAATTTCCTTCTCATTGCAGGGGGTGCAGCAAGACTGCAGTGAGGAGGACAGGGGTATGGGACTCCTGTACTCAGGATCAATGGGGGTCTCAGCGTTGAGATTTCTACCAATTCGAGTTTTATAATCAATCCTGTGGATAGGTGATAAAACTGAATCTTCGTACAACAGCTCTGAGACAGGGCATTTTTTTAGTTTCCCTCATCCATTGATATTGTTTCTCTCCAGCCTAAAATACTAGGTTACCGGATAGGTAAAAAGTGATAGATCATGGGGTCCGACTGCTGGAACCCCCATGATCCCAAAAACGTGGTGAGTTATGTTTGAGCCACTGCTGATTATTGCAAGAAAGCTGCTTTGACTTGAGTGAATTGAGTGCTGTCTGCACTTACGCAATGCCACTTCATTAATTTCATTGGGGCTGACAGAAATAGCTAAGCTATAGTGCTCGGCTGTTTCCTCCAGCTGCATTAACATGAATGGCGCAGCACCACACTTGCGTGGCCAACACTCAATTCACTCTGGTCAGAGCAGTGTTTTAGCAGTGACTAGGAGTGAGGCAAGTGGAACCCACCATTCTTGTGATCTGTGGGGTCCCAGCTGATCTGTCAGTTTTTCGCCTATCTAGTGAATAGCTGAAGAAAATGTACAATTTCTGGAATACCCCTGTATTCCATCCACAGCATATCCAATAAGTGCCTCTCGGGTTTGATCTCACCCCCTTTGTTGATTTCCCCACAGAGGTCAATGAACAGGTGGCTGTGATTCCGCTTTACCCTCTCAACTAAAGACTATAGAAATTACAGAAAAAACTAGCATTGCTTGCTCGACTCTTTTTGTCGCTCATGTAGACTTGATGGAGAGGACCATGCTCAAACACAGCCACCTCTTCATTGACTTCTATGGGGAGAGTGGCTTGCCTGCATCAAAGAACAGGGTCATTGGATCATAGGCAGTTCTTCTGGGGAACCTTACGATACGGTAAATGAGAAGTTTGTAGTTATTATTTAAAATATACCACATACATCTGATAGGTGAGGGTCTCAGCTTCTGGACCCTCACCTGTTGGGAGAACAGTGTTTTCCCTTAATCACTGTTTAGTAGAGATGAGCGAACGTGTTCGTCCGAGCTTGATATTCGTGCGAATATTAGGGTGTTCGGGATGTTCGTTATTCGTAACGAACACCATGCGGTGTTCTGGTTACTTTCACTTCCTTCCCTGAGACGTTTGCGCGCTTTTCTGGCCAATTGAAAGACAGGGAAGGCATTACAACTTCCCCCTGCGTCGTTCAAGCCCTATACCACCCCCCTGCTGTGAGTGGCTGGGGAGATCAGGTGTCCGCCTAATATAAAAGTCGGCCCCTCCCGCGGCTCGCCTCAGATGCCTGGTGAGTTAGATGAGGGACAGTGCTGTTTGTACCGGAGCTGCTGTAGGGAAAGAATTGGTAGTTAGTGTAGGCTTCAAGACCCCCAAAGGTCCTTATTAGGGCCACTGATAGCTGTGTGTTGGCTGCTGTTAGCAGTGGCAATTATTTTTTTTTCTCAAAATCGCCTCTGCAGACCGTTGCACCCGGCATTAGGGACAGAAGTGTTGCATAGGCAGGGAGAGTGTTAGGAGTGAGTGTAGCCTTCAAGAACCTCAACGGTCCTTTCTAGGGCCATATTTAACCGTGTGCAGTACTGTGCTGGCTGCTGTTAGCTGTGCTGCATATTTGTTTTCTTCTCAAAATCGCCTCTGCAGAGCATTGCACCCTCCATTGATACTGCAGGGAAAGAATTGTGTAGGCAGGGCCACAACACAGTTATTATTCATTGAATATACGCAGTGCTGCCTTTTGCTTGTAAAACAACTGAAAAAAATTGTATTTGTCCAGCCTCTGTCCGTCCTAAGGGCTGTGGACACGTGTGAGCTGCGTGAACAACGTTGAAAAATCAGACGCACCCAGCTACGCTTTACTGCTGGCTTCGCCATTTGCTTTCCTTAATTGGGAAAAAAATACCTGCTCTGCCAGAGTTATAATAACTCTGCTACCCTCACGTTCTGTGACACATAAGCAGGGACACAGCACAGTTATTAAACTTCTCATGTTCATTGAATATACGCAGTGCTGCCTTTTGGTGGAAAAAAACTGAAAACAAATCTATTTGTCCAGCCTCTGTCCGTCCTAAGGGCTGTGGACACGTGTGAGCTGCGTGAACAACGTTGAAAAATCAGACGCACCCAGCTACGCTTTACTGCTGGCTTCGCCATTTGCTTTCCTTAATTGGGAAAAAAATACCTGCTCTGCCAGAGTTATAATAACTCTGCTACCCTCACGTTCTGTGACACATTAGCAGGGACACAGCACAGTTATTAAACTTAGATTATTCATTCACTAGAGGCAGTGGGGCCTTTCGTTTTCCAAAAAGGGAAAAAATTATATTTGGCCTGCAGTCTTGCGCCAATTTATTTCCTGCCTGTGAAATCAAATCACTGGTAATACAGCATGCTGAGGGGTAGGGGTAGGCCTAGAGGACGTGGACGCGGCCGAGGACGCGGAGGGCCAAGTCAGGGTGTGGGCACAGGCCGAGCTCCTGATCCCGGTGTGTCGCAGCCGACTGCTGCGCGATTAGGAGAGAGGCACGTTTCTGGCGTCCCCACATTCATCGCCCAATTAATGGGTCCACGGGGGAGACGGTTATTAGAAAATGAGCAGTGTGAGCAGGTCCTGTCCTGGATGGCAGAAAGTGCTTCGAGCAACCTATCGTCAACACGCAGTTCTGCGCCGTCCACTGCTGCAAATCCGAATCCTCTGTCTGCTGCTCCTCCTTCCTCCCAGCCTCCTCACTCCACTACAATGACACCTGCTCAGGAGCGGGAACACTCCCAGGAACTGTTCTCGGGCCCCTGCTTAGATTGGGCAGCAGCGGTTCCTCTCCCACCAGAGGAGTTTATCGTCACTGATGCCCAACCATTCGAAAGTTCCCGGGGTCCGGGGGAAGAGGCTGGGGACTTCCGCCAACTGTCTCAACAACTTTCTGTGGGTGAGGAGGACGATGACGATCAGACACAGTTGTCTTGCAGTGAGGTAGTAGTAAGGGCAGTAAGTCCGAGGGAGCAGCGCACAGAGGATTCGGAGGAAGAGCAGCAGGACGATGAGGTGACTGACCCCACCTGGTGTGCAACGCTTACTCAGGAGGACAGGTCTTCAGAGGGGGAGTCAAGGGCATCAGCAGGGCAGGTTGCAAGAGGCAGTGCGGTGGCCAGGGGTAGAGGCAGGGCCAGACCGAATAATCCACCAAGTGTTTCCCAAAGCGCCCCCTCGCGCCATGCCACCCTGCAGAGGCCGAGGTGCTCTAAGGTCTGGCAGTTTTTCACAGAGACGCCTGACGACCGACGAACAGTGGTGTGCAACCTTTGTTGCGCAAAGCTCAGCCGGGGAGCCAACACCAACAGCCTCACCACCACCACCATGCGCAGACATATGATGGCCAAGCACCCCACAAGGTGGGACGAAGGCCGTTCAGCGCCTCCGGTTTGCACCCCTGCCTCTCCCCCTGTGCCCCAACCTGCCACTGAGATGCAACCCCCCTCTCAGGACACAGGCACTACCGCCTCATGGCCTGCACCCACACCCTCATCTCCGCTGTCCTCGGCCCCATCCAGCAGTGTAGTTCAGCGCACCGTCCAGCCGTCGCTTGCGCAAGTGTTCGAGCGCAAGCGCAAGTACGCCGCCACGCACCCGCACGCTTAAACGTTAACCGTCCGCATAGCAAAATTCATCAGCCTTGAGATGCTGCCGTATAGGGTTGTGGAAACTGAGTCCTTCAAAAGTATCATGGAGGCGGCGGCCCCGCGCTACTCAGTTCCCAGTCGCCACTACTTTTCCCGATGTGCCGTCCCAGCCCTGCACGACCACGTCTCCCGCAACATTGTACGCGCCCTCACCAACGCGGTTACTGCCACGGTCCACTTAACTACGGACACGTGGACAAGCACAGGCGGGCAGGGCCACTACATCTCCCTGACGGCACATTGGGTGAATTTAGTGGAGGCTGGGACAGAGTCAGAGCCTGGGACCGCTCACGTCCTACCCACCCCCAGAATTGCGGGCCCCAGCTCGGTGCTGGTATCTGCGGAGGTGTATGCTTCCTCCACTAAAGCACCCTCCTCCTCCTCCTCCTCCTCTGTCTCGCAATCAAGATGTGTTAGCAGCAGCATGTCGCCAGCAGTCGGTGTCGCGCGGTGTGGCAGCACAGCGGTGGGCAAGCGTCAGCAGGCCGTGCTGAAACTACTCAGCTTAGGCGATAAGAGGCACACGGCCCACGAACTGCTGCAGGGTCTGACACAGCAGACCGACCGCTGGCTTGCGCCGCTGAGCCTCCAACCGGGCATGGTCGTGTGTGACAACGGCCGTAACCTGGTGGCGGCTCTGCAGCTCGGCAGCCTCACGCACGTGCCATGCCTAGCCCACGTCTTTAATTTGGTGGTTCAGCGCTTTCTGAAAAGCTACCCACGCTTGTCAGACCTGCTCGTAAAGGCGCGCCGGCTCTGCGCACATTTCCGCAAGTCCCACACGGACGCTGCCACCCTGCGTACCCTGCAACATCACTTTAAGCTGCCAGTGCACCGACTGCTGTGCGACGTGCCCACACGGTGGAACTCTACGCTCCACACGTTGGCCAGGCTCTATGAACAACATAGAGCTATAGTCGAATACCAACTCCAACATGGGCGGCGCAGTGGGAGTCAGCCTCCTCAATTCCTTTCAGAAGAGTGGGCCTGGTTGGCAGACATCTGCCATGTCCTTGGTAATTTTGAGGAGTCTACCCAGGTGGTGAGCGGCGATGCTACAATCATTAGCGTCACCATTCCTCTGCTATGCATCTTGAGAAATTCCCTGCAAACCATAAAGGCAGCTGCTTTGCGCTCGGAAACGGGGGCGGGGGAAGACAGTATGCCGCTGGATAGTCAGGGCACCCTCCTGTCTATTTCTCAACGCGTACAGGAGGAGGAGGAGGAGCATGAGGAGGATGAGGAGGAGGGGGAAGAGACAGCTTGGCCCGCTGCTGACGGTACACCGGCTGATTGCCTGTCATCCTTTCAGCGTGTATGGCCTGAGGAGGAGGAGAAGGAGGAGGATCCTGAAAGTGATCTTCCTAGTGAAGACAGCCATGTGTTGCGTACTGGTACCCTGGCACACATGGCTGACTTCATGTTAGGATGCCTTTCTCGTGACCCTCGCGTTGCACGCATTCTGGCCACAACAGATTACTGGGTGTACACACTGCTCGACCCACGCTATAAGGAGAACCTGCCCACTCTCATTCCCGAAGAGGAAAGGGGTTCGAGAGTGTTGCTATACCACAGGACCCTTGCGGACAAGCTGATGGTAAAATTCCCATCCGACAGCGCTAGTGGCAGAAGGCGCAGTACCGAGGGCAAGGTAGCAGGGGAGGTGCGGAGATCGAGCAGCATGTACATCCCAGGCAGTGCAACAGTCTTTAAGGGCCTGGCCAGCTTTATGGCTCCCCACCAAGACTGTGTCACCGCTCCCCAGTCACGGCTGAGTCGGCGGGAGCACTGTAAAAGGATGGTGAGGGAGTACGTAGCGGATCGCACGACCATCCTCGGTGACGCCTCTGCCCCCTACAACTACTGGGTGTCGAAGCTGGACACGTGGCCTGAACTAGCGCTGTATGCCCTGGAGGTGCTTGCTTGTCCTGCGGCTAGCGTCTTGTCGGAGAGGGTGTTTAGTGCGGCTGGGGGAATCATCACAGATAAGCGTAGCCGCTTGTCAACCGACAGTGCCGACAGGCTAACACTCATCAAGATGAACAAAGGCTGGATTTCCCCAGACTTCTGTTCTCCACCAGCGGACAGCAGCGATACGTAAGCAATACGTAGGCTGCACCCGCGGATGGAAGCTACGTTCTCTCTCACCATCCAAAACGGGGACATTTCTGCTTCATCAATCTGTATCTAATATTCCTCCTCCTCCTCCTCCTGCTCCTCCTCCTGCTCCTCCTCCTGAAACCTCACGTAATCACGCTGAACGGGCAATTTTTCTTAGGGCCACAAGGCTCACTCAAATAATTTTTCTAAACAATTTTTAAAAGTTTCAATGCTCTTAAAAGCGTTGGAACTGTAACTTGAACCAATTTTTCGTTACACTGGGCTGCCTCCAGGCCTAGTTACCACTTAAGCCACATTAACCAAAGCAATTAATGGGTTTCACCTGCCCTCTTGGCTGGCCATGGCCAATTTTTGGGATGTACATTAGTACTGTTGAAACAGCAATTTTTGTGGGCCCTCGCCTACAGTGTAATCAAATAAATTTTTAGCCCACCTGCATTAAGCACGACATTACTACCTCAGCTGTGTTGGGCAATGCAATGGGATATTTCTATGTACCGCCGCTGGGTTCCAGGGAGCCACCCATGCTGTAGGTGCACACGGAGTGTAACCTACATGTGTCCACTTGTAAAGAACCCCAGTCTGACTGGGGCATGCAGTGTGGGCCGAAGCCCACCTGTATTACGCACGACATTACTACCTCAGCTGTGTTGGGCAATGCAATGGGATATTTCTATGTACCGCCGGTGGCTTCCTGGCACCCACCCAGGCAGTGGGTCCACAGGGAGTGTAACCTACATGTGTCCACTTCTAAAGAACCCCAGTCAGACTGGGGCATGCAGTGTGGGCCGAAGGCCACCTGTATTACGCACGACATTACTACCTCAGCTGTGTTGGGCAATGCAATGGGATATTTCTATGTACCGCCGGTGGCTTCCTGGCACCCACCCATGCTGTAGGTGCACACGGAGTGTAACCTACATGTGTCCACTTGTAAAGAACCCCAGTCTGACTGGGGCATGCAGTGTGGGCCGAAGCCCACCTCTATTACGCACGACATTACTACCTCAGCTGTGTTGGGCAATGCAATGGGATATTTCTATGTACCGCCGGTGGCTTCCTGGCACCCACCCAGGCAGTGGGTCCACAGGGAGTGTAACCTACATGTGTCCACTTCTAAAGAACCCCAGTCAGACTGGGGCATGCAGTGTGGGCCGAAGGCCACCTGTATTACGCACGACATTACTACCTCAGCTGTGTTGGGCAATGCAATGGGATATTTCTATGTACCGCCGGTGGCTTCCTGGCACCCACCCATGCTGTAGGTGCACACGGAGTGTAACCTACATGTGTCCACTTGTAAAGAACCCCAGTCTGACTGGGGCATGCAGTGTGGGCCGAAGCCCACCTGTATTACGCACGACATTACTACCTCAGCTGTGTTGGGCAATGCAATGGGATATTTCTATGTACCGCCGGTGGCTTCCTGGCACCCACCCAGGCAGTGGGTCCACAGGGAGTGTAACCTACATGTGTCCACTTCTAAAGAACCCCAGTCAGACTGGGGCATGCAATGTGGGCCGAAGCCCACCTCTATTACGCACGACATTACTACCTCAGCTGTGTTGGGCAATGCAATGGGATATTTTTGTGTACTGCCGGTGGGTTCCAGGGAGCCACCCATGCTGTCGGTCGACAGGGACTTCACAATAGGGAGTTGTACCTGCCTGTGTCTATGAATTAAAAAGCCCGGTCTAACTGGGGCATGCAGACACCTTGACAGAATGAATAGTGTGTGGCACATAGGTTCCCCATTGCTATGCCCACGTGTGCAGCTCCTGATGGCGGTGGCACAGGATTCTATTTCTCATTGCTTCTGTACAGCATTGTGGGCTATCGCCCCACCCCTTTTAAAGAGGGTCGCTGCCTAGCCGTGCCAACCCTCTGCAGTGTGTGCCTGCGGTTCCTCCTCATGGCAGACGCACTTATAAATAGACATGAGGGTGGTGTGGCATGAGGGCAGCTGAAGGCTGCGCAGGGACACTTTGGTGTGCGCTGTGGTGGTGGTGGGGGGGTTGGGCAGCATGTAACCCAGGAGAAGTGGCAGTGGAGTGTCATGCAGGCAGTGATTGTGCTTTGTTGGAGGTAGTGTGGTGCTTAGCTAAGGTATGCATTGCTAATGAGGGCTTTTCAGAAGTAAAAGTTGTTGGGAGGGGGGGAGGGCCCACTCTTGCCGGTATTGTGGCTTAATAGTGGGACCTGTGAACTTGAGATGCAGCCCAACATGTAGCCCCTCGCCTGCCCTATCCGTTGCTGTGTCGTTCCCATCACTTTCTTGAATTGCCCAGATTTTCACACATGAAAACCTTAGCGAGCATCGGCGAAATACAAAAATGTTCTGGTCGCCCATTGACTTCAATGGGGTTCGTTGTTCGAAACGAACCCTCGAACATCGCGGGAAGTTCGTTCCGAATAACGAACACCCGAACATTTTGGTGTTCGCTCATCTCTACTGTTTAGCTATAGCAGTCCTTTGCATCTGTTTCTGTAATCTCTATAGACTGGAGAGAGTTGCACGCATGTGCAGATAACATTCCCTTTTTCTTCCTCTTTGCAGCTGTTTTTTTACAGCTAAACGAGAGGCATAAGATGTGCTATAAAAATCTCTCACCAGGATGTCCCTTTAATGCAGGTTTTAAAAAGACTGTACATAATGTGAAGGATTATATGAAAGTATGTGGTCACTCATACTATTATACAATTAGAGAAAATCATTAGTGCTGCCGCACCTTAAATATGGAGTTTAGTTCTGGAACTAAGCTAATAAAAAGAATGTAATGGAGATTTAAAAAAAAATACAAAGAAGGACAAACAAACCGATAAGGCACATGGAGGATGGTAGTTATCAGAAAATATTAGGAAAATGTATTTAGTCTTGAGAAGACATGTGTAAGGTGGGCATGACTAACCTCTATAGGTACAGTTGCAAGAAAAAAAGTGAATCCTAATAAAATGTGGTCTGATTGTTATCAAAGGTACAATTAAAGGCCCCTGCACATGGGCGAAAATTCTGCGGCGGGATTTCCTGTAGAATTTTCCGCCCGTGGCCGCTGCCATAGGATTGCATTAGAAAATGCAATCCTAGGCAGTTGGCTGCGATTTGTCCGCGTGAAATCACACGCGGAAAACAAATCGCAGCATGCTCTGTTTCTGTGCGGGTCTCACAGAGGCCCGCACAGAAATGTCACTGGTGACGGGCCGGCTCCTCTCAGTGCATGCACTGGCTGGCCAGCAGCCGGCACACAGTGCAGAGAGGAGACGCTGGGAACAGGTAAGCCGCAGGCCTCTGCAGGGGCACAGGACCGCATCCCGCTGCGAGAATTTTCGCAGCGGGATCCGACCCAGCCATCTGCAGGCCACCAAAAAGACATAAAAGGTACCACTGTTTGTGTGTTTACAGTTTAGTTAGATTGTGTTTCTCGGTTGAGCAGATTGAGTACATTTTCACATTGCAGTGAGAAATGTCAGTAAACCTGTGTATTAATTAAGCTTCACAAGTGCTTTGCCCATTAAATAGAGTCACACAAAGCCTGCTTACAAACAAGTCTGTTCTTGTTAAGAAAAATTTCAAACAGTTTTCCCAAGACCTCAGAAGATGTGTTATTGAAGCACATGAAGATGGATAAGGGTACAAGAGCATTGTTAAAGACCTGGGTACACCTCAATCCAAGATTAGACAAATTATTTACAAATATAGTAAAATCAAGACTGTTGCTACTCTCCCTAGGACTGTCTGTCTTGTTAGGATCACTCAAGCTCAACAGGCAGTCCAGAAAGAGGTGAGAGGAACTAAGGGAGCAGCAAAATACCTAGTAAAGACTCTATAAATTGAAAATACCTATGTTGGTGTGTCCATTATTAAATAAACTGAACAATAAAGGTATTCAAGGAAGAACACCATGAAGAAGGCTGCTGCTGTCCAAAAGAAAAAAAATACTTCAACCCAACCCAACTCAACTCAAGTTTGCCGAGACTATCTGGATGGTGCACAAATGCTTCTGAGAAAATGTCCTATGGACAGATGAGACAAGAGTAGAACTTAGTACCACAAATACAAAATGCAATATGAAGGAAAAAAAAACACTGCAAACCAAAACCTCATCGCAACTGAGAAGTGTGGTAGAGGGGGCATCATGGTTCCGGCTGCTCCGCTGACTCAGGGCTTGGATGACTTGCATT
This sequence comes from Eleutherodactylus coqui, assembly GCF_035609145.1. NCBI lineage: Eukaryota > Metazoa > Chordata > Amphibia > Anura > Eleutherodactylidae > Eleutherodactylus > Eleutherodactylus coqui. The sequence continues at coordinate 125,980,806 of NC_089841.1, read as the reverse complement.
CATTGAATGCATTCTAAAATGTTTTTCAGAAGAGACACTTGGAGATGTTACCCAAGTAAAAACAGATATGATACCAGCAGCACAATTCAGAGCTGTTAGGTCTGCTATCTGTGTCTGCCACGCTCTTGCTATTCGCTCTGCTTCTTCTGTTTGAATGTACTCTTTGTTCTACCATATGTAGCAAAATGGGAGAAAGATATAGGCAACATTCTAGACGACGAATGGTCGCAGATTTGGAGATCAACCAATTGTGGTGCCCGCAATAAACTGATGTTAGAAACCTCGTATAAAATACTATTACGCTGGTACTTAGTCCCTACAAGAATTGCTCACGCGGTTCCAGGTCACTCTGAAGACTGTTTCCAGGGATGCTGCTCCCCAGGAGATATGTTCCACATATGGTGGTCCTGTCCTCCAGTCAGAAGACTCTGGATTAGGGTCTACTTCCTCATATATACAGTAACTAATCATAACCTGCGTAAAATCCATGGGAAGCCCTACTGAATAAACGGATTACAAATATATCTCCAAATTCTAGAAAGCTGATTTTGTTCTTTTTCCTAGCCACAAAACAAACTATCGCCTGATCTTGGCAAAAACCCTCACTGGACTTCTCTGAGGTTGAATGCCAAATGAATTGGTATCTGATTAATGAGAAATTAACATCAATATCAGAGGATAGGTATGACAGTTTTCTAAATATTTGGACCCCATGGATAGATTACGCCCTCCCTACAGTGAAGGCTGGCACCTCAACTGCACTATAAATACAAAACCCAAAAGCTAACCTTGGTTATCCCTCCCCCCTTGGGTTGCTGCCCCATGAGGGAAGAACCCCCATCCCCACCCCAATACCTGGCTATCTCCCTCCTTTTCCTCTTCTGCAAGTTGGCCCTGGCCAGGCCACTGAGGTTTTTGAATCGTTTCTATGACAAAAACAACAATGAAAGGCAGAGAAGAATCTGGCTATAACAGATTAGAATTTTACTACTATGACTAACCCAGCCAGCCTTGTACGCCTACATACATTGTCTCAATGTTATATTCCTTTGTAAAATGGAAAATTTTCAATAAAAATTGTTTAAAAAAAAAGTTTCTCATATATATAGTGACTCAAAATGGAATTAGTCATATAAGCCCCTCACGAAAATGAATCCAATACACTTAAATCATCACTGATCTGCCTTCACCATAGCACACAAATACAACATGGTGCCATCTATATAATTCAGCATCAAAGCCATTTGACTGCGCAGCCATAGAAACATAATGACCAAATCCCATAGGACGTTTGTAAAACATTGTATATGTTTGTCAAACTATTGCATTCAGATGTGACTGTACTATATAAAAATTTGCTGAATATACTTGCATAAGCAAAAGAAAGATGCTATAAGCACACAAAAATCAGTCATTCCTAATGTGAAAATAGAAAGGTCTGTCATCCAAACCTTAATGATGGAATTATAATGGGGACATCACAGCAAATTCATACCAACTTCGATATGAACATGTGGAAAAATGAATAATTGAACTACTATGCATCTCCCACTCAAATGTCTAACGAATCCCATAAATGTTCGCACTAAAGGCCCATTTACACTGGATGAATGTCGGGCAAATGATGCCTGACACTCGTCCCCACTCATACTCGCTCCCATGCTGTCACACAGGAGCGAGTATTGCTGGCTCTCTTAGCGAGCAGCAGGGGGCCTAGCTCTCTCCCGCCCCTCTCCATTCACTTAGCACAGCGGTCGTTCAGTACTGAACAGCTGCTGTTTACACTGAACGATCATTGTCCATGATTTTATTCAGCTTGATCGTTCAATGTAAACAGCTGCCATTTAGTACTGAGTGGTCACTTTGTTAAGTGAATGGAGGGGGGGGGGGAGCGAAGAGTGAAATCTCCTCCAATCACCTCACCCCCTTGCTGGTTGCTCTATGAGCGAGCTAGCGATACTCACTCCTGTGTGAAAGCACAGGAGCTAGTATATGCAGGGTCGAGTGTCAGGCATCGTTTGCCCAACATTCGTCCAGTGTAAATGGGCCTTAACACAGGAATAATCGACCGCAGATAGAAATTCTCCCATAATAGGTGTAAACCCAAATATGCATTTGTAGTAACGCAGGATTATCCGAGCGAACAATGTGAAAAAAAGGGTGCATAGTCAAGACAAATATTGTGTATTGTTATCTATATCTATAATCCTAAAATTAAGGATTCAAAAAGAAGATGGAAAAAAATTTCTATATAGATATTCTTGATAGATGTAGCTGCATGTATAAATTAATCCATTGTTACCAAGAAGAAGATATACAGGTCAAACATTCACACCGTAATAGGAATATTGTAAAGAGGACATCACAACAAATCCATACCAACTCCGATATGAACTTGGGGAAAGATAGATAATTCCATTACTCTATATATCCCATTGAACCATCTAACGAATCCCATGAATGTTTGTACTAGCATGGAAATAATCAATTGCAAATAGGAACGCTCCATAATAGGTGTAAATACCAAAATGTTCATTCATACTAATGCAGGATTACCTGAATAAACATTGCAAAAACACATGTATTTTTGATGGATACTGTGCATAATTATTACCTATTTATAGAATCCTAAAGTCAAGGTCACAAAAACAGAGACAAAAATACCCAAATGGATATATTCAATAGATGTAGCTAAACAACTCCATATCAGATATAGACTCTATGTTTCAAAAAGATAACCCACAGAAATAAAATCAAAGATGTTGAGAATCATGATCCCTCTACATCATTCATTAGCACTAATAATCAAGAAAAATCTTTGGAGTATCGAATCATAACAAATGTTATCCCAAAAGAATATCCATTGATGGACTGATATTGTAAGAATATGTTGTTCTCATCCCCCATGGAAGGACAATCCTCCAAAAAATCCATGTTAGCCATGTGGATGTGCTCACAGGATTCCGGTTGACCATCACATATGACTGAAAAACAAAGTCAGACACCTATTAAAAGCAATATAAAATAAACATATACAGTCATAATGTTGCAAGAATGCTCGAATCTCATATATATGTTTGTACATCATATTCCATATTTAAACCTTTTGGTGACATACTAGCTAGTAGAAAAATCCATTTTTTTCTTAAGAAATCCAACACGATCACCCCCCATAATAGAACTTGGTACATGGTTAATGAACCAAAGGTAACCAGTAGATCAATGTCCTTAGTATGAATAGTACTTTTATGTTTAACAATTCAAGGATTGACTTCTTTTGTTGCTTCACCCATATATATCAATCCACAAGGGTATTTAATCACATAGACCACATAGGAAGAAGTTCAGGTATACCTGCTTTTGATATCAAAAGATCTACCAGTGAAGGGGGTGTGTGAATTTGTGACCCTGAAGCAAATTATTGCAACAAGAACAATTGAGACAGGGAAAGCTACCCACCTTCGGAGAGCACAGAAAGGCTTGCTTGTGTATACCAAACACACTATGCATAGATTTCACAAGTTTGTCTCTCAAACTAACACCTCGTCTATATGACATCATCAGGGGAGCCTCACATTCCCTTATATTACTACAACACCTTGTAAGTAGGGTCCAATGTTTCCAATGTTTCCACAAAACGTGTAAAACCCTCCCACTCAAGAGGGTATACATAGAAACAAAAGGAACACGGTCCCTCTTGTCCCATCTCTCTTGGTGCCGACAAATCACCTTTCTCTTATATCTTTGCTCTATTCATAGATTTGGAAATCAAAGTCCTAGGGGACCTCTTTCCATACAATTAGAACACATCTGTTCAAGATGAGAGTCAACCACATCTTCATTAACAATCCGCCTCACTCTAAGTAGCTGACTCCAATGTAAGGAATTCAGGATACTGCAAGGGTGACAGCTTTGATAAACCAACACATTATTTCTATAAGTTGGTCTCACAAATAAATCAGTGATCAAACCGTTGTCCTTATGTCAAAACAAAAAAACATCTAAAAATTGTATGCTATCACAAGAATGTCTTAAAGTAAACGGCGTCTCCGGATAAATGTCATTGATCTCTGTTTGGAATACCAAGAGATCAGGAAGATAGCCTTCTTGAATAATGAATATATCATCAATATAAAAGCCTGAACATCCTGCCAATATATAGAAGTGTATACTAATTTGTTCTCAAAGACTGCCATATAGATTTTAGCATGAGTAGGGGCCACATTGGACCCCGTAGCGGTCCCTTGTCTCTGTCTGTACAAAACATCTCTAAAAACAAAATAATTATTCCTGAGGATGAACTCCAGAAGCGTAAGGACAAATCGTGTACATCCCAACGAGAGATCTGAGCCTGCCAGCATGCGCTGTACTGCCTCAAGGCCCTTATCATGTGCGATCGAAGTGTATAAAGACACTACAGCAAAGGAGGCAAAACAGACTTATTCGTTACCTTCAAACCACTGATCTTAGTTAAAAAATCACCAGTATTGCGTATATAAGATCTCATGTTTACAGAAAAGCTGAAAAGCACTCGATCTAAAAATCTAGCAACACCATTGAATAAAGACCCATATCTTGAAACAATATGTGGACCAGGTGGATTCTCCAAGTTTTTATGAATCTTTGGAAGTGTATATAACACCGGCACCAAGGGAGAGGGCACACTCAAAAAAAAGGAAAGATTTCTGTTCTATAATACAGTCAGTAAAGGCATCTTCAAGTAAAATCTTGAGACTAGTCTGAAAGAGTTCATTAAGGTCCCCCTCAGATGCTCATAGACATTAACATTATCAAGTTGATGTAAAATCTCCTCCTGATATTTGATGGAGTCCATTACCCCCGACCCCCACCCTTGTCAGCCGGCTTGATAGTGATGGAATGGCATATGCATCTTTTTAGTGCTGCTTAAAGGGGTTCTCCTACTTCTTGCTGTTCTTGCTATCCGCAAAAAAGGGCCTCAAAAGCAAATTGACAGGGTTCCAACACTTGGAACCCAGGCCATCAGCTGCTCCCCCAGGCCAGTCACTGTGCGTACAGAGCTGTCTGTCTGCCAGGAGCGGACAGCTCCGTACATTGTGCAGTGGTCCTTGCTGAGTGACACTGAAGTAAATAGGACTGAGCTGTCTACTTTCAGCAGAAAGACAGCTCTGTACACACAGTGACTGCCCAGAGAAACAGCTGATCCCTGGGGGAAAAACGATGATCAGCTATTGATGACCTATTCTGAGGATAGATCATAGCCTGAAGATATGTTAGGACTAAAACATCCTGGCTGTTAATGTATTAAAGCATTAAAAGCAGTCCCAAACAAAATAAAGGAAATGACTGCTCGGGGTAGTCAATTGGATACATTTGTTTGCTTCCACTTGTAATGCTTTAATAAATGTTGGCGTTTTTATGTACCTTCATGGTGAGCTGGATTACCTTTAGGATTCTAGGTCTTCTTGGATACAGCCCCTCAGGAAACCAGGAGGTGTCAAGTGGTGATTTGATTTTTATATTATTGAATCAAAGTCAATACATTGTTTCTTACATGATGTAAGTAGAATAGGTTCATTTACCAGTACAATTTTGATGAAGCTGTACCTGCATCTACCCTTGCCATACATGCCAGTTAGTTTTTGCTTACAGGCACTTCTTATACTGTTGGTGGTTCATTTTGGTTTATATTTTCTATGAGGCTGTTCTTGCATGCATTAAGGTAGAAACACGGGAGCATTTATGTGAACCTTATTTTACTGCTGGAAACCTGTTTTTTTGAGAATAAAGTCCAGATACAGCTATTGCACATGAAAGTTTCTGTTATATTTTTGGAATTTACCTTGAATACCCAGCAGAAAAAGTAAATAAGCTGCAGTAGATGGTATCTTTTTGTTGTAATGGATCTATCCTTAGTACTCTTGGTCTTCTGCCTACCATCTGGGCTGGAGGCTCTGCCAAAATCTCTTTTTTTGTTTTTATTTATTTCTCTTATTGATGATTGAACATTCACCTAGGTAGTTCATTAGAAAGCAAACAAGAAGCATCAACTTATGACACTGAAAAATAGAGTTTAGGGCAGGGGACACCTAGATAGAAACCTAGGGTACGCAATAGACTTTAAGCTATCCGGATCACTTTTGTTCAGTGGCAGAGGGCAGCCACACTGTCTAGTGTGGAAGCCGTAGTCATGGTATATATCAGCAGTTTATGGTTTGCAGTCTGCTCGTACTATCATTACAACAGTAATGCGTATAGGACGTCCCCCCCCCCCCCCCTGTTGTGGGTTTATATAGAAGAAGGAAGGAGTAAAAATAATAAAAAACAGGTTCCTGAGAAGTTGTTCAGTCAACGAAGTGCGTTGAAACTATAACTACATAAATGATAAAATCCTGCTTTTTGAAAAAAAACTTGTGGCTATATACTGTAACCCAACACCTGAACATGCCAGAAAGGGGCAGTAAACCATTGGCCCTGGTGCTGGAGGTGTGGGAGATGGCCGCAATCTTTGATCACTTATATGACAAAAATCCGCCTTTGATACAAAAAATTTGCAGCCTCATATAATAACCCGATACTTGACTGCACCAGAAAGGGGCACAAGACCATTGGCCCTGGTGCTGGAGATGTGGGAGATAGCCGCATCTTACAAGCAATGAGATAAAGATCCAGTGAATAGAGGGGGTAAGATTGATAATCCCGTTAGTCATTATTGCACATATTCATCCACACATTACGATGTGTGGCATTGTATGACTTTTCTTTTTAAGTGTAACGTACGAAATCACCACAAGACTACACATCTGTCTGCAATAAAAGGAAATGCCCCTATATTAGGATGCAATATGAAACATAGTATACCGTATATCCCAATATAGTGGATATGATTTGGAATTTCCAAATTAGCATATCTATTAAGAGATCACCATAGCTGTCAAGTTGTATACGGGAAGACGCCTCTGTCGGGATAGACACACAGGCCTGACTTGTCCATAACCAGCATACTCAAGATAGAGACTGGAATGTGAATGAGTCATTTGATAGTTAGATGTTCAGGCTAGACGCAAGAACAATAGTCAGATCATGTGGGAGTCTAATGCTAAATTTCTTATTCTAGTTTGTTTGGTGTTTATGAGTCCTTATGTTTTAAGATATTGTGAAAGAATATATACACTACCGTTCAAAAGTTTGGGGTCACCCAAACAATTTTGTGTTTTCCATGAAAAGTCACACTTATTCACCACCATGCGTTGTGAAATGAATAGAAAATAGAGTCAAGACATTGACAAGGTTAGAAATAATGATTTGTATTTGAAATAACATTGTTTTTACATCAAACTTTGCTTTCGTCAAAGAATCCTCCTTTTGCAGCAATTACAGCATTGCACACCTTTGACATTCTAGCTGTTAATTTGTTGAGGTAAGCTTGTGAAATTGCACCCCACGCTTCTAGAAGCATCTCCCACAAGTTGGATTGGTTGGATGGGCACTTCTGGCGTACCATACGGTCAAGCTGCTCCCACAACAGCTCAATGGGGTTCAGATCTGGTGACTGCGCTGGCCACTCCATTACCGATAGAATACCAGCTGCCTGCTTCTGCTGTAAATAGTTCTTGCACAATTTGGAGGTGTGTTTAGGGTCATTGTCCTGTTGTAGGATGAAATTGGTTCCAATCAAGCGCTGTCCACTGGGTATGGCATGGCGTTGCAAAATGGAGTGATAGCCTTCCTTATTCAGAATCCCTTTTACCCTGTACAAATCTCCCACCTTACCAGCACCAAAGCAACCCCAGACCATCACATTACCTCCACCATGCTTAACAGATGGCGTCAGGCATTCTTCCAGCATCTTTTCATTTGTTCTGCGTCTCACAAACGTTCTTCTTTGTGATCCAAACACCTCAAACTTGGATTCATCCGTCCACAACACTTTTTTCCAGTCTTCCTCTGTCCAATGTCTGTGTTCTTTTGCCCATCTTAATCTTTTTCTTTTATTGGCCAGTCTCAGATATGGCTTTTTCTTTGCCACTCTGCCCTGAAGCCCAAAATCCCGCAGCCGCCTCTTCACTGTAGATGTTGACACTGGTGTTTTGCGGGTACTATTTAATGAAGATGCCAGTTGGGTACCTGTGAGGCGTCTGTTTCTCAAACTAGAGACTCTAATGTGCTTATCTTCTTGCTTAGTTGTGCAACGCGGCCTCCCACTTCTTTTTCTACTCTGGTTAGAGCCTGTTTGTGCTGTCCTCTGAAGGGAGTAGTACACACCGTTGTAGGAAATCTTCAATTTCTTAGCAATTTCTCGCATGGAATAGCCTTCATTTCTAAGAACAAGAATAGACTGTCGAGTTTCAGATGAAAGTTCTCTTTTTCTGGCCATTTTGAGCGTTTGATTGACCCCACAAATGTGATGCTCCAGAAACTCAATCTGCTCACAGGAAGGTCAGTTTTGTAGCTTCTGTAACGAGCTAGACTGTTTTCAGATGTGTGAACATGATTGCACAAGGGTTTTCTAATCATCAATTAGCCTTCTGAGCCAATGAGCAAACACATTGTACCATTAGAACACTGGAGTGATAGTTGCTGGAAATGGGCCTCTATTCACCTTTGTAGATATTGCACAAAAAAAACAGGCATTTGCAGCTAGAATAGTCATTTACCACATTAGCAATGTATAGAGTGTATTTGTTTAAAGTTAGGACTAGTTTAAAGTTATCTTCATTGAAAAGTACAGTGCTTTTCCTTCAAAAATAAGGACATTTCAATGTGACCCCAAACTTTTGAACGGTAGTGTAGTTAACCACTGATTTCTCTGCCCCAGTGAATAATCCTTAGTACTCTGAGTTCACATTGGTGCGCTGTTGTAAATCAGGCTAACCAGTTGTTCATGTGCTAAACAAATGGGCTGCATCGTTTATTAAAGGGGTTGTCCCGCGGCAGCAAGTGGGGGTATACACTTCTGCATGGCCATATTAATGCACTTTGTAATGTACATTGTGCATTAATTATGAGCCATACAGAAGTTATCAAAAGTTTTATACTTACCTGCTCCGTTGCTGGCGTCCTCGTCTCCATGGTGCCGACTAATTTTCGGCCTCCGATGGCCAAATTAGCCGCGCTTGCGCAGTCCGGGTCTTCTGCTGTATTTAATGGAGCCGCTCGTGCAGAATGCCGGCTCCGTGTAGCTCCGCCCCGTCACGTGCCGATTCCAGCCAATCAGGAGGCTGGAATCGGCAATGGACCGCACAGAAGAGCTGCGGTCCACGGAAGGAGCAGACCCCGGCGGCCATCTTCAGCAGGTGAGTATGAAGACGCCGGACCGCCGGGATTCAGGTAAGCACTCTCCGGTTTGTTTTTTTAACCCCTGCATCGGGGTTGTCTCGCGCCGAACGGGGGGGGGGGGGGGGGGGGGTTAAAAAAAAAAAAAAAACGTTTCGGCGCTGGACAACCCCTTTAAGGTATATAAACGAGATAGCAGTAGCACATGGCCGGCTTGTTGATTGTTTTTAGGCAAACAACAATTATTCAACACTGCAGAGTAAAACAAAAAAGATTGCAGAAAAGTTTAGTGAGATTTATAAAAAATTAGCTTGACTTTAAATATGCTTACAAATTTTAGTCGAAATCAGAGCTTCAATTTTAAGTTCAACTACCAAAAATCAAAACTACCGATTTCCCCGAAAGTAAGACAGTGTCTTATATTAATTTTTGTTCAAAAAGGTTTAACTTTTTTACATGTATAGCTGCCTGGACACTATTTAAATTGACTTTTTTAATTAACTGTTAGCAGGGCTTAATTTTGGAGTAGGGTTTATATTTCAAGCATCCTCAAAAAGCCTGAAAAATCATTTTGCATCCTCAAAAATTCTGGAAAATCAATCTATGTCTTATTTTCAGGGAAACAGGGTAGCTTTGATGCCTCATACAGTTGATAATTATTCAAGATACATATAACTAATCTGCATATAATATCATCTTTAACTCAATTTATTTGATACTGTATGTGTATTGCAGAGATTGTTTCGACTCCCCAACTGCATGCACCAATTACTTAATCTACACAAAATTACAGCTTCTCCCAAGGGAAAATTTGGTTACTATTAACACCTGTGGCTCAGTTTGCAATGATTACTGTGATTGCACTGTCTCTAATTGGTGTATCTACTGCACTGAAATACTGACGAATTTTCACTGTCACTCCCTATTGTAATTGTCATCAGATATGGCAGTGAAGTATTCATCTTGCATCCTTGAAAAGTAATCAATACTAACCTAAGGACAGTATAAACTGCCTTTGTAAACTACAAACTTGGGGCACACATGACAGTAAACTCGCAGATCAACCCAACTTTGGGAGTATTGTGGTCTGAACAGCAGGCATCACTGCTAAGAAATTCAATGCACAGTAGTCAAAGTTAAACGTTGTGTGCAGTACATTCAGAAGGAAGCTATCATTAAGGGATCTCATTTAAAATATGTACCATATGTAGGGAAAGAAATCTCTTTCTCCTCTTTCCAGCCTGACTTTTCTAGTTTCTAGATGTGTCTGGACATGGCTGTGTTCCTTCATCATCTATATCCTCAGGATAGCTTGCATGTAACATACGGCTCTCACCTTTGCCTCTTGAGATGTGCTTTTCACAGTGTGCAGGTCTTTATGAGCTCTGGGGAGCAAGCAGATCTGGTACATATGTGAAGTCACAAGTTCTCCATTGATAGTGTGAATAAACAAACATGTGGGCCAAAATTGTTTTTTTCCCTAGTTTAAAATGCTATGGAAACTCTACAGCCCTCTTATACATAGTACAGACCACTCCCAAAACTGTTTTCCATTATTTACATTACAGAGCTGAATTGATGTTAGTTCAGATAGGCGGATTTCTGTTTAGCCTCTGCACTTGCATGCTTTATAAACTTAGTTAAAGGGAGGTCTGGTAACTGTGCTTTTAATCCACCTCCCCTTTCTGGATTACCAGCAGCAGCAAACTATTAGAACGATGAGAAGGGTCTAGCCTCTCTCCAGCTAACTGCTACCTAATATATTGAGTCTGCAAGTTTTAGCAATTTTTTCAGAACCAATTACTGACTAGTTTCTAATCTACTCTAATTGTGGACACGATCTAGAACATGGGATGCTCACTAGCTGGTATATTTTTACTGCACCTTGTGGTGTACTTTTATTGTACTTTGGAAGGCAGCTGCCAGAGAAATCATAATGGACTTAACACATTTTTGAGACATAGAGTACAATGGCAAAACAGTGGAAGAGTTTATAGCTTACTGAGTCAAGGTCCTCAATATCAGCCTACTAGAAGACAAGAATCTGTGGCTCACACAGCCAGAAGTTCTATTATTTTGCTGAGTACCCAAAATCAGACTGGCACTTTGGCTGCTGTAGGACCTCAATCTTCCATTTCTAACCGCAACCAAAGAGTGGGCTCACAACATACAATTATGCAAAGGCCAAGAGAGAGTCCTGCCCAACTATGGTTCCAGGTGTCAAGGTCAAGAAACTATGGAAATGATGGAAGGAGCAGAGACAGTACTTACGGTACAATCCATTCTTCACATAGACAACAACCACAGAGAGTCAATGCATCAACAGGCAGTAGAGTAGGATCAAATGTGATACAAAGCGATGATCCACATGACCAATATAAAAACCATGAAGAAAATGACTATTCCAACTATCTTGATACATACGAAAGAAGAAGAGCAAGCCAAAGACAGAGACCAGGCTATGGCACAAGTTATTTCCAGAATGGTAAGATATTAAATAGGTATACCATGACAACACAGTGCAGCATGTACTACTAATAGTGTTCACATGGTCTACAAAACAATCTAGTCATTCAGATCTAAGTAAATCAGCAGAAGGTTGAACAGATAGTCTAAATTTCTATCTAGTTTTGGTTTGCTCTAGGCTGCCTGGCTGAACTGTGGCAAGAGATATCTAAAAACCGTACAGTTCTCCTAAACTAGTTTCATTCATATTTTCCTGGATTAATGTCACACATGAAGGCAATATGTAAATCTGCAGCTAGCTTGAAACTGATACGTAAAGTCAATCAAACAGGATACAAGTCGTATTCTTATATGTATATTTCTAGTTTTATATTTCATTACACTCCAGCTATGTCAGAAGAAACAAATTCTTACAAGGAATTCATTCCAGGTTTTACTCTTACACTTCCAACAAAGGGTCTTTCATGAACCAACTATGGTCTAAAGATTCACTAGACAACTTCTTTATTCCATCTTCCTTCTACAAGTCTATACAAGTCTAACATTGTGTGTTAGTCATATATTTATGTCAAACAAATACTCTGGATATGTTTGATGTACCTACAAATTGAAATGCCTTACAGCATGTAATAGAATATGTATTAGTCTAACTCCTATAGATCTTCTACTCTCAAGTGATGCCAGGACAAGTAGTTTGACAGCAGGTCTATGTCAGGAGGAGAGCTTGTCTAGTATGTTATAGTACATTTGTGTTTTGTGTGAAACCCGCCAATCGTAGAAACATTGTGTTACTTTCACATTTACAGGTAAGCTCTATTCAATACTCTCCAACTTGATGTCTTCATAAGTGCCTACCATCCTCTCTCTGCTTAGTTACATTCCTCACTCTTAGAACCTGAACACAGTCCATGCATGGTGGGTGCTGGCCGTGTTAAACAGCTAAAATGTACCAGTAATGACTGGGATTGGAGCTAGCTCCTACCCAAATCTTTAAGTGCAAAGATATAACAATCAATAGCGGTCATGTCATCTAAGTAGTTAGACAGAGTTAGGAAGCTCCATTTGTCTCACCATAAGCCCTCCACTATGCAATGATGTGATTTTGATAAGTTGCTATGACAACTGAGGGCCTAAGAATGTCCACTTGTACAATGTAATACACCGCAATACAGAAGAAGAATTGCGGTGTATTATACTGTACAAGTGATTTGTGATTTTAGTATCCAACTACAGCCCACCGGAAGCAGAGTGTAACAGGATTATGCCTACAGCACAATTCACTGCATTACAGAACAATTGTGGTGTATTATATTATACTAGTGATCAGATGGTAAAATCCTCTAGTGGGATTAAAAAAACGTAATACAATTTTTAAAGATATTTTAAAAAATGCAAATAAAAAGACATAAAATCTAAAAAAAAGTACCATATAATTAGTATCACAACACCCATAAAAGTCTGAGCTATTAAACTTTTGTGTTACAGATTTAGCGATTTTCTGTTAAAGAAATGTTTATTGTATTAGAAGAGAGAGCGTAGAAAACAGCATGAAAATGAGAGAAGAGAAAAAACGATGCATTCAAATGTTTAAAATATAACAGTGCCGTGTCAGAAACTCCACTAAATAACTTGTAATCTAAAACGGTTGAATCCATTTCTTTCTAACTATTTACTGTAAAACCAAGGGGGAAGGATTTCAGCCAGGGAACCCCAAATAAACTAGTAAGGAAAGGGGGGCTGCACAACAAATCTATATACAAATGCAGCAAATTTTAAGTTGACACTTAAGTTAACACATTAAATATTCTACAGAACAGAACTTTTTATTGCTTTTTCAATAGCTTTTTAATGGATTTCTTGTCAAGATCCTTTGCTGCAGCCAGTTACAGTACCAGCATTAGGTTAAATGTTGTTATATCTGTACTTATCTCACACGGTAAATGCCATAAAAAGAAAATCAATGCAGGAATTGCTGTTTTTGGTCACCTTGCCACCCCAAAAAATTGAAATATAAGTAATCAAAAAATGATATGTACCCCAAAATGCTACCAACAAAGCTTACAGCTCACCCTGCAAGCCTGCATATAGTTCCATTGACAGCAATATAAAACAGTTATGTGTCTCAGAATAAAGCAATTAAAAAGAGCAGAAAAACATAAAAAACTAAATCATATACTTGTACTAAACAAATTTGGTATCACTGTAAACATACTAACCCACATAATGAAGTTAAGATGTCTTTTTAACCACAATGGGAACACCATAAAGACAAAACCACCCATAAAATCACAGAAAATTGCACATTTTTTTCCATTCCACCCCACTAAAGTTTTTTTTTCTAGGTTTCCCAGTACATTATGTGGTAGAATACATTTATGCATGCAATTATGAAATATAACTAGTTCCTCAAAAAAAACAAAGCTCTAATGCAGCTGTGTTAAAGGAAAAATTGAAAAGATATGTGCCTTGCAAGGCGGCAATGAATAATGAAAAAATTACCATCAAAAATGGATGTGACAGGGAAGGGTTAAAATTTCATATGCAATTAGGAATGCTATCAATATGAAAAATGTAGGACTTTGGTTGGTCATCATTGTGGATGATCAGTGTTATCATCATGAGGTCATAGTTGCTCTTTCTGCTTGTCTAATTAATCTCATTCAGTCCACATTCAGCTTCTGGCATGGGAGCAATAAAGTAGATTAATTAATAGAGCATTTATTTAAATATATCTGTAAGATAGTACTCTTTCACATCTTTGACAGGTCAGTTACTGTAAGGACTCATGTCTACGGGCGGGTCGGATTTTGCATGCGGGAGCCCGCAGCAGAATCGAACCCTGCCCACGGCTGAGGACATTGCTTACCCATCTGGGTCTTCTGCGTACCTGTCCGGGTCTTCTATTTTCTTCACTGTGGATGTGTGCAGTAGCGCCGGCCAGTGTGCCACCGCACATGGGCTGTGGAGATTTTTTTAAACTTCTGCTTTCCGGGGGAATCTGAGGTCCACCTGCAATTTAATTGCGGACGGGTCGTGGATCGAACGGCTTCCATTGACTTCAATGAAAGCCGTTCGTGCGGGAACCGCACTGAAATGGACCATGCTGCGATTTGTTTTCTGGACCAAAAGGTCAGCAAAACAATTCTGCATGCTTTAATTCATGTGCGGATGCCCATGCTTCCCCATGGGTAGCTTGATTTGCGGATCAGATCCGCCTGTGGCCATTGGGCCTATGAATGCATGAAGATGTGTTTTACCCTCCCACTGCCTTTTTACAGGAAGATAGCCGCACCAGCCATGAATCTTCATATCTATTAGTGAATGCATGAAGTATGCGGGATGTTTATACAAGTGAAGCAGCAGCAACTAATTCCTGGCAATCTTCCTACACCTCCTATAAAACATCTGGAAGTAGATTGTTATCACATCATAATTAGACGTTCTGTACATTCAGAGCTGTAGTTTCTGGATATACTTGGTTTGTACTTTACTGGTGCCTCAAAAGGGTAACAGTGGGATCTAATTAGAGAATTATTTGCACATTTAGCTTACGCTATTCTCATGTAACATGAAGAAGGTCTATGTATAGGAGGAAAAAAAATATTGATAGAATACCAACTGACTGGTGACAGACATGCTGTAAAAGGAGCCTTAGGGCTCCTGCACACCTGCGTTTTTCTTGCAAGTTTTTTTCATGCGATATCGCTGCGTTTTTTTCACGTGATTGTCAATGGGACTTTCTAACGTTAGAAGCGCATCGCACAGAAATTGCAAAGCGATGCATTTTTAACGTTAGAAAATCCCATTGACAATTGCGTTTAAAAAACTCCAGTGGGTGTGAGCCCTTAGGTTTTCCCCTATAGAGCTATAGGAATATATATTGGTAATAGAGATTCACCTTCATTAGGCTGGGCCCACACGGCCATATGGGGAATCCACTTGTGAAGTCCTGCAGCAGATTCCAGCTGTGAGCCCGGCAGTGATCCTGCGTACAGCTGCGTAATATTCTGTGCATGACCACATATTCATGCAGGCAGTCATGCACAGTACACCTTTTTTTCTGTTGGTTTATATTTCCTGCTCTGTTGCTTAGCAATGACGTGGATACCCGCAGGCCATACGCAATGTAATTACATATGAGCTGTGGGTAGATCCACAATCATAGAGAACAATGGGCTCTATGTCACAGATATCCATGGCAAAATAGAACATTCTGCGTTCTATTTTCCATGAGCAGATTACACAATTCCATCCCATTAATGGGAGCGGAATTGTGTAATCCAATGTATTTGATTGATTCACGTATTATTCTCGTGTGCGAATGGCCTTACCAACAGTTAAAAACCTTTACAAAAAGCATTCCTTGAGGTCAAGCATCAAGGTTGTACCATAGGCATGTATAGTCATGGTTTAACTTTTTCAGAGCACCCATTTAAGCTGCTGATATGGTTACAAAGCCTTTGGAGAGATTTAGTCCTGCGTTCAAATCAGAGACATGACATGATTCATTTTTGTTTAAAGAAGATGAGCTCCACAAATGTTTTATGGCGGGTTACAACATCTGAGAGATCTGGTAAAGGGATCATTGGGGTGTGAGGCCTCTGAACTAACATCTACTGAGATACAAGAACATTCTCACCCTTCTGTCTGTGGATGAATTAAGGATTTACTCTTCATACTCATCATGTTACTTTTTAAATGCAAACAAATCACCCCAGATATCCACCCTTGTGTGTATATATGGGTTTCTTCAGATATTTTATTAGAACTTACTGATGCAGAGAGCTACTGTAAGTAGTCTCAAAAGATGGCACTATTAACCCTTTCCAATCCACTGTCTGACGTCTAAAGACATTCTGATTGAAGGCTATACAGCTCCAATGTCAGAAGATGTCCGGCAGGGTATTCTTACTGTAGATTACTGGCCGCTCTGTTGTCGGGGCGACCTCTCCAGCATGTCCCATACCGCAGTACTGGCTCTAGCCAGCAGATGGCGATATTGTATAATCGCAGAAAGAGAAAGACCCCTAGGAAACCCTGAATCCAAAATTGGATTGCAAAGGGATAACATCATTTCCTTTTGTTAGCCATTAAAAGGTATCATATCTACAAGATTATTTTGTTTCTCTTACTGAGAGCAAGAACATGTTACTGCCATATTTAAGAACACTTAAAAACATTTTTAAAAAGCTCCCATCATAAGAGTCCACCCCATGCAAATGTTACTGCATGAGTCCAAATAACATAACATATAATATGGTACTGTATATGCAACACCAACAAGCCCTCTTAACAACATATCTTAATGGTAATGCATACATTTAATAAGATCTTGCTCCTTAAGCCATTACTAAACACTTTTTGCAGTGTGACAGGCACATTGTCCTGCTGAAAGAGGCGAAAGCCATTAGAGAACAGCATAGCTATGAAGGACTATACTTTTTGGCATTCTCAGACCCAGTAATCTAATCCATTACAATTTGGCCCTTCTAAACATTGGCCATATTCTTGCACTTACCTGTTGTTTTTTGCTTCCAAGTCATCATGTATTGTGTCAAAGAGGATTCATTACATTATGTGTAACTCCCTTTGCATCCTTGTACGGTAGCTAAATACTGTAATACTGAATAATGTTTTCATCTCTTTAGGCCTTCCAGACTTGGTCCCAGATCCCTACTACATCCAGGCCTCCATTTATGTGCAGAGAATGTCCATGTACAGCCTGCGATGTGCAGCTGAAGAGAACTGTCTTGCAAGGTCAGTCTAAGTTGTCATATAATGTTAAAGCCCATTATCTGGTTCTTTGGATGTGGTGTTATAATATTTAATGTTGGCATAGTAGGAAGTGACAGTCATTTGTTGTGCTTGAAATATGTTCTCCTGCATGTCCAATGGCTACTGTATCTTACCTGACCTACCCACATACTGTACATGGTTGGCTTCTAGCAGTGGCTTATCACCCAACGGAACAATAGGATCAAGAATGTTCAATTCCACCATGTTATTCTTTTTAATACATTTTTTAGTAATCTTATGGAGGGATTGTACAGTAAAATATCAATATGTGCTGATGATACAAAACTATGTAAAGGGATTAAGACAACAGAGGACAGGGTTGCAAATGGATCAGGATAAAGGGCAGAACCAATAGATCTGGAGCTCGGGCAGAAAAGTGGCAAAGGAGGTAATAATGCTGATAAATGTAAGGTTATGCACATGGGCAGAAAAAAATGCATGTCACCAGTACACACTAAATTAGAAAACACTGGGTAAAACTGACATGGGAAAGGACTTGGGGATTTTAGTTAAATGCTAACTTAACTGGAGCAACTAGTGTCAGGTAGCTGCTGCCAAGGCAAATAGGATCATGGAGTGTATCAAAAGAGATGTTAGGGTACATGGCAAGAACATTTGGAATTTTATGTACAGTTTTAGGCACTGATACTCAAGAATGACATATTAGAGCATGAGCGGGTTCAAAGACGGGCAACTAAATTAATAAATGGAATAGGCGTTCTATAATACCCATATATGTTATCAAAATTGGGATTATTTAGTTTAGGGAAAAAAAGGCTAAGAGGTGACTTAATTACTATGCATAAATATGTCAAGGGACAATACAGAGATCTCTCCCATTATTAAAATACTAACGACGACCTGTCCATTCATGCATGAGTGTGTAGGGAGTGAGTTTGTGAGTAACTTCATGCTCCGCCCCTGATCACATGACGGTAAAGTCATCAAAGGTCCTGTACGCACATGGCTGTTGTCTGGCAAGGTGTTCGCTAGTATTCCATAGCAATTGAAGCCAAAGGAAGTTTGTAGTCCGCCCCTAATCTGCACAAGGATACAGGACCTTTGACGATGTCACTGTCATGTGACCAGGGGCGGAGCATGTAAGTCATTCACTCAGGATGAGCGTCACTATCATGTGATCAGGGACAAGCGTGATGGTGCTATCATCACAGGTCCTTCATCTCCAGTGCTGTGCTGCTTCTGGTCCCTGTTCTATGGGGTGAATAATGTATGTAGCAGTGCCATGTGTGTGATGTGCTGGAAGCACAGCTGTGTGGTGCATTGTGAAACCAGAAACACTGGTACTCTATTTATCTAATAATTACTAGTCTACTTATACCCAGGACTGTGATTGTAACAAGGGGGTATCTTCTACATCTAGAGAAAAGAAGGTTTCCACACCAAGATAGAATGGGGTTCTTTACTGTAAGAGCAGTGAGAGTATGGAACTCTCTGTGTGAGGACGTGGTGACAACAAACACAGTAAGAGAGTACAAGAGGAGTCTGGACGCCTTTCTTGGGTGTTACAATATTATAAGTCACAGCCACTGATTCCTTCAGAGGGGTTGTGATCCAGGGATTTATTCTGATTGCCATATTGGAGTCAAGACAGTTTGTTTGCCCCTAAAATCAGGAAATGTGTCTTCTACCTAATGGTTTTTTTTTTGCCTTCCTCTGAATCAACACTGGGTGGCAATTGACTGAACTGGATGGACATATATCTTTTTTTTCAGCTTCACACAGTATGTTACTATGCTTGGTGCTCAGTTTCCTCATCATCTTCTGTTAGAAAAAAGCCGCCGGACCTGTACATTAGATTATTGACACATTTTGCAGGTTTTGGCAGGGTCTATTGACATTATTCCGATATGTATTAGCAGCTGTATACCACTTATAGGTTGATCATTTAGAGTCATCGCAGAATGAATGTCTGATTTGTGTTTATACAAGAAATGTGTGATTTATAAACTTCTTCACCGTATCTAAAGCTGTGTATGGAAATGCAAAGAATTAAAGGAATTCCATCTGTAAGCCACACACAGGCTTGATGCCAATGTTTTGGCTGTCGCCGCAGTCACCAAAGCCCAGATACACGGATATATATATATATATATATATATATATATATATATACACATCACAAGTAAAATCTTAGCCAATAGAAACACAACATTTAAAAACACAATAGTCAGCAGGTGTTACCTCGCAAAAACCAATAGAACCCAGTTGCAGGTGCGGGTGATGGTTTCATGGCATCATATGGAGCAGCCCAAGGTCATAAACCACTTCAGTGCTCAATGCCCTCACGCTGGTGTCCAGTCTGAGTATGTGCAGGATCACCTCGGTATTGTATATGTGTATATTCATCTCCTCTGGCTGATAACAGAGACTGTACCCTGCTTTGCGGCTCCAACACATCAATGCTTGCTGGACTTTATAGGGGTCACGCATCCAGACTCCTTTTGGGAGCTCGCAACATACACGGAAAGGAGCCTCTCTTATTTGATAGGGTACGCACAAGTGCTGTTGTGTTTGCGTTATTTGGTTCTAAAGCTGTGTGTGGTAGGAAGAGGGGGATTCTGCTTTCCTGCTCTGTTGTTCATGTAGCACTTTGTCTTCCGTTATCTTCAGAATGTAGCTGCAGGTTCATAGAGTGGTTCCAAATGGTAGCCATCGCATCTATTTTTTTAAAAGATATGCTTTAGGAAAACTTGGTTACTATTTATAAAAGGGCAAAAGTCACAAGTTTTGGTTAAGTGAAGAACTGGATTAACCCTTTCCAATCCACTGTCTGACATCTGATTGAAGGCTGTACAGCTCCGATGTCGGAAGACGTCTGGCTGGGTATTCTTACTGTATATTACTGGCTACTCTGTTGTCGGGGGCCTCTCCATAATGTCCCATACTGCAGTACTAGCTCTAACCAGCAGATGGCGCCATTGTATAATGGCAGACAGAGAAAGCCCCCTAGGAAACCATGAATCCAAAATTGGATTGAAAAGGGTTAAAAAAAGGCTTCAAAATATTGTAGAATTCCTTAATCTGTCATCAAGGGATCTAATAGAAGCTGAGTTAGGACATTATTCTGCACTGAATTATCTGATGGTCGTTGATTTTTATTATTGGTCCATCAGTCTTGTATTTCTGGCTTTGTGAAACCTTTCAAGATATAACATTTCTGTTCTGGTAACATGTTTAAGATTATCAGACATTCTGAGTTATTAAAAAACAGATTAAAATAATATCAGTTAACTGTATATTTATATAGATTTCCCTGATAAGCCACTGTCAAAACCGGAGAGGCAGACAGAAAAGAAGGAATAAGAGCCAAGATGTCACAGTATTAAACAGTCTCTAAGGGCAGACAAGGCTAAACATTGACTCTAGCACAGAATAAAGATCTGCTACTCAACTACTGGTTGCTCCCAGAATTAACTTAACAAGACCAAATAAATAAGGAAGACTAAGGAAAAACACAGATCATAATACATAACATAGAATTGGCAAATGATGCTGAGAACGGTCAGAAACTTAAGAAGCTGCATATGAAAACGGTTATAAAATCCAAAAAGGTGCTTAACTCTTGTGGACAGACCAAAAGTATTGAGACAGGTCAAAAACACTGGTACAAAAATTAAGATTAACCGGAAGTTAATTATTTCTAATAAATAATTTAAGCTGGAGAAAGAGGACACTGAGAGGCTTCAACATATCTAGAAGCAATGGCAGTGTGCTGTAGTACAACAGTAGACAATGAGAATCTTCATACAACCTGATACACAGATTTGTGATGTAAGCCGTTATGAGTCCTAAACCTGTGGCACTTACAAGCACCACCCAATGACATTACCTATTCCTTTTATACATTGCATGGTGGACCTGAGAAAAGGTAATTAGATTGGATGCAGGAGGAAGGGCAGTTGAAGAAAAGTAGGAGACAAAGCCCCCTAAACTGGAGGAGTGCAAAAAGGTAGAAAAGTAAGAGAAAAAGTAGCCACAGAGTAGTTTCACACACAGCGTTTTATGAAAAGAAGCACTTTTTATTGTGAGATTTTTTGCCTTTTTAGAAGCCTCTTTGTATGCTAAAAGTCTATAGTGAATTTACTACAAACAAGTGTTAGGCAGCAGAAAGCAATCCTAAGCTCTTACTCATGACCTGAAGGTTGCGGGTTCAATAACCGCTTGGTTCAGGTAGCCAGCTCAAGGTTGACTCAGCCTTCTACTCTTCCGAGGTCAGTAAAATGAATACCCAGCTTGCTGGGGGGGGGGGGGGGGGTAATAAGCAAATTACCTGAAAGCTCAGCGGAATATGTTGGTGCTATACAAATTACAAGTCCCTTCCCCTTACCTTTTTGTGGTGTTTTAGTTGCAGTTTTCCTTCATGCTTTTATGGTCTGTGCTGTTTTATTTTCATAATGCTTCTCTATAGGCCTTTAGAAACACCAGAAAAATGCATATTACTATTGTAAGTAAATAAATAATGCAACTAAAACCGCAGTGAAAAACAAATTTAAAGGGTGGTTTTCCATCTGCGGTAGGGATTTCACTTTCCTGCTCCGTAGTGCATGCTGCGCTTTTTCTTCCGGTATTTTCAGCCGGATCTGCGACGGAAACTCCAGCCAAATTCATTTTACAAGAAAACAAAGCATTGTGTAAAGGAGGCCTACAAGTTG
Organism: Eleutherodactylus coqui; assembly: GCF_035609145.1. Lineage (NCBI taxonomy): Eukaryota > Metazoa > Chordata > Amphibia > Anura > Eleutherodactylidae > Eleutherodactylus > Eleutherodactylus coqui. The sequence continues at coordinate 125,958,616 of NC_089841.1, read as the reverse complement.
ACTGGAAGAAGGGAAAAGGGGGAGATAGAAAACATTTCTGGTGCAATAAAAAAAATATGGTATGTATAATTGTTTTCTAATAAAGACACAAGATGTAGAATATATAAGAGTACATCCTGAAAAAGCAAAGACAAGGCATAAAAATAATGGAGAATGTCTTAAGTTATCCACTGTATTTTCTTCATAGGCTTCCCAAGTGTTCTACTGAAATAGTTATTCGAATTAGACTGATACATTCTTGACTTGACAGAGGTATGGAATGTATCTCAGAACATAACACCACTTTATACTTTACTTCAAACATTCAGCCAAACTGTGACTAAGGCAAGGGTTGCAAAATGCAGACCCAGAGAGAGAGCCCTACTTGTATTTCACATTACTCCTAATAGTATTCCTAAAAACTAAACTTCAGCTACTTCAGGGATGCTACATGAAATATAGCAGATAGTTAGTCAGTTACTAATCTACTATGTAGCTCTACAGCTTTTGAAAAACTACAACTCTGATATGCCTGAAGCTACAGTTGTATTTTGTAACAACTGGAGAACCACCTCTGCTATAGACAATCATATACAGGACCCTCTGCAGTCCTACACATACTGTGTTTCCCCCAAAATAAGACCCTGCCTGACCTAATTTTTGTCCCAAAAGAGGCACTAGGTCTTGTTTTTGGGTGATGTCTTATTATACTTACATAGCAGGCTCGGTTCGGGTCCTCCTGCTGGTCTCCAGGGCTCTGGCATCCTTGCTTGCAGTCCTCAGCCGCCGACAGAAGATAGCTTCCTGGTAACGGTATCATAAATCCCTCCTCCAGGAAGCGATGGTTCTGATTGATTTTTCGACCGCTACATTGATTGGCTGAGCAGCGGTCGAGAACTAATCACAGCCACCGCATTGTGGAGGCAGGATTTATTAATTTGCTGAGTGGCGTTCATCTCTTCATCTCCGGCAGCTTTAGCGATGCCTGCTGTGGAGTGAGGAGAAGCCACTCCCAGAGATGCAGAGACTCTGCTGAGACAAACGCTGCTCAGCCAATTTATAAATCCACTGATTTATAAATTTTATGCTGCATAAACGATGGACGGTGAGCTGATCGCTGATCGCTCAGTGTAAATAGCAGCCGTTCAGTATTGAACAGCCGCTATGTTAAATCAATGAAGAGGGGCGGAGGAGAGCGAGGAGTGAAATCTCCTGCAGCCTCCCCGCCCCCGTGCTGGCCGCTCTGTGAGTGAGCCAGCACTACTAGCTCCTGTGCAACAGCACAGGAGCGAGGACACACAGGGGCGAGTATCGGGTATCGTTTGCCGAAATTCGTCTTGTCTAAATGGGCCCTTAGGTTTTGATGATACCTGGCTCTGCCTTCTGGGTGTGGCAGAGTTTAGGTTAGCATTACAAATATGCAATATGTTCAGACTGTATTTTATGTTTGAAGAAGACCCCATTCTGGAGTAAAAATACATTGCCTATGCTATCTATGTTGAAGAATAAAGATAGTTCATTGTAAAGTAAGCCTAACAATTCATGTGCCAACATCCTCTGAGCAGTGCCTACACACTGGTCATGTTTTGTATGGTCCTTAGTTACCTACATGCAAGAGTAGTTACCTTTTGTCTGTATTCCCCTTATTATTTTTCTGCACAGACAAGTCTCTTGGCACTGGAATTAGTGTGGTAAATAAGAATTTTTAAAAAGCCTATCTTTGTTCCCTGTACTCTTCTGGCTGGTATGGCATAAGTATAATATGTGCTTACTATTGCTTATGCTATGCTTTTGCTTACATATAGGAAGAAATGCCAACATTTTTTATGAATTGAAAAAGTTAAATAAAAAGGCATAAAATTAGAATATTCTTTTTGCCAAGTATAATTATGCAACTACAATTTACTAGCCCTGGAGGACTTGTTGTGTGGCTTTGTTCCAAGTCATTCCACTTCATCATCACAGCTGATTCCAGCAACAAATTACGTTGTTAGCAATCTGTCATACTTGTAATAAAAAGAATTTGTAACCAGATTGTGGTGATGAAAAATAGTACATCATTCTGCCAGTCAAGCCATGCTCTTAAAAAAACTTCCGTGCACATACAGTACTGTGCAAAAGATTTAGGCAGGTGTGGAAAAAGTGCTGGAAAGTAAGTTTTTCAAGAAAAGAAGGCGTCTGATTGGCCCTGAATTTATTCTGCAGCAGGACAACAACTCCAAACATATAGTCAATGTCATTAATTAATCATTACTGTAAGTAGGTAACGCCCAATTCATACATCAAAAACATACCAAATATGAAACTTGAGCTAGAATTAGGCAGCTCTTTTTATTTTGATTGCGGCATTTAACTGTTATTTTTATCTGTATTTTTCAACGCAGGTTACTTTTTGTTCAACAGCATTTTTTAACGCACCCCATCATTCTGATGGGTGATGAGGTGTGTTAATAAAAAGCACAAAAACACACCAAAATACAGCAGACAGCGCTCAAAAATCATAGCGTTAGAAAATGCCGTGTTCAAGAGCAGGTCTGAGAGGCCCCATTGAAATCAATGGGAGCGTTATCTCACAATTAGTGCGGTGTTCAAAATGCCACAGTAATCGTGGTAAAAAGCGCATGTGTGAGAGTGGGCTTAGAGTTCCACAAAAACCTAGGTGAGTTAAAAGTCCTATGACTATTGCTAGACACCTTTTTACCAATAGGGAAACCATGAAGTTACATGGAAGGTTCTACTGGAGCCTCTAATTTTATCTGAACCAAAAGCCACCAGAAAGCCGTGATTTTAAGCATGCACACAAAGCCTAATTTTCTAGCTTATGTTTTTACATCATTTAGATTTGGCTTGCAGACAATTTTCAAATATGCATTTCAAATTTTTGGTCTATTTCCTTGAAGAATTTTTCTACACTAACCACCTTTTCTCCCTGGACAGAAATAAAGTTATTTTAAAGAACAAATTTACCCAGAAACGTGTTTAATCATCATCAATTAAAACTAGAAAGGAGCTCTCTCCAAGTAACTGTCATGGTGATGAAAAACGAAGGCAATATTCACACTAGAATAATATCTTTTTTAGTGTTATGCCATTATCTGAAGGATCTTAATAGTCTCCGTGTGACTTCATTGGCTTTCATGGCATCTGTCAGGGTTCCATTGGGGTTTCCAACATTTTAGCAGTTAGCAAAGTGTTGGAAGCTGAGCTACACTTGCCCTCAAAAGAGCTTTACGTGATTTGGACACCATATTGTTTAAATACTCAGTTAAGTGAAGGAAAAAAAGCTTACTATCCTTAGAAGGAAGACCCACATTATGATCAAGAAACATCTCCAGCCTTTGTTACACTCGCACTTCAGAATATAAAAAGATCCTAGGAGAAATATCTGTATTGACATAGTTATTAGGTCGCCCCTCGGCCATATTTTTACAAAACTAAATAACCCCCATTTTGATAACATCTCTGGATATTCTAGTCCATCCATTCCATTTATAACTTTAGTTGCCCACCTTTGAACTCGCTCAAGCTGATATGTCTTTTTCAATACCGGTGCCCAAAACTGTCCACAATATTCCATGTGTGGACAATGTTCTGATCATGTGCCTTGGCAACAGCTGCCTGACACTGGTTTCTCCAATTAAGTTTACAGTTAACTAAAATTCCCAAGTCCTTTCCCATGTCACTTTTGCCCAGTGGTTTGCCATTTAGTGTGTAATGGTGACATGCATTTCCCCTGCCCATGTGCATAACCTTTCATTTATCAGTATTAAACATCATGTGCGAATTTTCTGCCCCAACTCCCAACTTTTTCAGATCCATTTGCAATCGTATTCTGTCCTCTCTTGTGTTAATTACTTGCATAGTTTTGTATCATCTACAAACATTTATATTTTAGGCCGCCTGCAAACGGGCGGGTCGGATCAGGCAGCGAGAATTCTCGCCGCAGAACCCGACCCGAGCACCTGCAGAGAGCAGCGCGTACTCACCCGCACCCCACGGCCCCGACTCTTTCATGTGCCGGCTGCCGGGCAGCGGACGCATGCGCAGACTGGAGCCGGCGGCGGGTGAGTGACGTTTCTGTGCGGGGCTCGCAGAGCCCAGCATAGAAATAGAGCATGCCGCAGTTTGTTTGCCTCGCGAGATTTCGCACGGCCAAACCACAGCCGTCTGCATAGGATTGCGTTTGTTAACGCAATCTTTGCAAGCTTCCAGTGGTGGAAAGCGCGCCGCGGAATTTCCGCCCGTCTGCAGTGCAATCCTTCTACCAGGTCATTAATAAATATATTAAACAGAATAGGGCCCAGTACTGAGCCCCACTAGTAACGGTGACCCAATCAGAGTATGTACCAGTTGGGTCATATACAAGTTATTGACAGAAACTTGTTAATTTTATAAAATCCACAGGTTTCAGCCTCCCAGTTTATATCCAGAAAATCTCCCATAATAATTACCTCATTGTAATTTGCCGTTTCATCTATTTGCCTCACTAATAGATGTTCAGTGGCTTCTGTTATATTTGGTGGTCTATAGAAAACCCCTATGAGGATTTTATTTTAGTTTTTTCCCCTCCATATATTTTTACCCATAGAGAGTGAGACTCTACATGTTTTTCTCTCTCACATATATCTTCCCGTAATGTGAGCTTTAAACAGGATTTTACATAAAGACAAACCCCTCCTGATTTCTGTTTTTTTTACAATCCCTTCTGAACAGACTGTAAGCCTGTAAGTTAACCGCCCAGTCACTATGTCAACCAAGTCTTCTTTATTCCCACTATGTTGTCGTTTTCCTCAGACATTATTACTTCCAGTTCATCAACCCTATTGGTCAGACCTCTAGCATTTGTTAACATATAGTTTAGAAGATTTTGGTTACTTTTTATTTTAGGTGTATCCCTATTAACTATTCTGCCAGTTCTAACTGTACTACCCCTTCCCACCGCTCCACCCCCATTTTTATTACTAAAGGCTATTATACACGCAAAGATAATCTTTCAAACGACTAAAAGATTGAAAGAGTTAAAGATCTATTTGCATAAAGTGTTAATGGCCATTAACACTTTATCATCTTCATTTGAATGTAAAAGGACATGCAGAAGTTGTTTGCAGAGCCAAGCTTGTGTTTAAACACATGCCCAGCTGTGCAAATGGCTGCTGCCACATTCCATTGTTTTCGCGGCTAGTATAAATATGTTGTGGGAAGAATATTGTGCAGTCTTTTGAAAAATGAGCTAAATACATTCAAATGGAATGTATTTGCTCAGCCTTTCAGCTGCTGAATGATGCATTTTAAATGAACTAAAATCTATCGTTCAAACGAAAAGTGCACAATGCCCGCATTTACATATAATGATTATCGCTCATTTTTGGCCGTTTGGAAGAATTTTCAGCAATAATCGTTGTGTGTAAAAGGGCCTTTAGTCCGATATCACTGTCTACACTATCTTCCCCTCTATGTCTCTGGTTGCCTTCCTCCCAGCCCCTAGTTTAAACATTTTTCCAACCTTCTAGTCGTTTTCTCCCCCAGCACAGCTGCACCCTCCCCATGGAGATGCAGTCCATCCCTGTGGTAGAACCTGCAGCCAACAGCAAAGTTGACCCAGTTCTCCAGGAGCCAAAAGCCCTCCTTCCTACACCAACTCTTGAGCCACTTGTTTACCTCTCCACACATGATACAGGTAGTATTTACAGGTGATACAGGTAGTAGACTACTTTGGCAGTCCTTGCCTTAGGTTCACATTCTAGTTCTTTGAAATAATTTTTAAGGACCTTCCACCTACCTCTAATTGTGTCATTGGTGCCAGCATTACTGTAAAAGTACAAGTAGCAAAAACATGTGGCTACAAATATTTAATGTCTGAATTAAAATTGCATAATTATATTTACTAATCTACCAATTCCATAAAAATTAAAGGTTTCTACCACACATTCTAATTCAAATGTGAGAGATCGTGTGAAAGCACAACTATCATATGAATGATTTTTCATGGCATCTTTAGTAGACTATTTTAGGAAACTAAATAGCTTTTAGTGGTTGTCTTTGCAGAATGAAAGGCGTTTAAGCATATTTTCAATACTCAGAGTATCAATTTAAGTGGAATTTCCTTTAAAACAGGAAATTCGAGTTGAATATTTATTTCTTGCATGCCTTTCGACTGTTGGCTTTTGCATATCTCATAAGTATGAAGACTATACATGTAACATAGAGGAGAAGATGAGCTCGGGCCCATTTACATCTTTTTAGATTCCAACTAACCCGACTCCAGCATGTCTGAAATTTAATTACATAACCACATTTCTTTTGGCAACATGTTCTTTAGTAAGAATGTGCAGCAGCTGATAAACCAAATCAGACTTATTTGTAATTCAATATATTGTGACACGAGAATAATCATTGAGTTCTCTGAAGCATGGTGTAGGCATACAAATCTGCACAGATGCCTAGACACTGGAGACAATGATTAGTCTGTTTCACATCTTGTTCTAATAAAAGATCTACAATAACAGTTTTCTTCCACTTATACTGCAGGATGTATTGAGCGCCGTATAACTTCGGTATATTTTACTGGGGCCTCGTGAGAAGTTTCAAGAATTATGAGCACCAGCAGCAAGCTAGTAAAGTTTAATGATAAGACTCATATCTTAGCTAGCTAGTCAAGCCAAAAGTTTGAAATATGTATTCAGAGTCCATGCATTTCTTAGAAACACATTTCTGACCTAGATTTAGAGATAACTGAAGATCTCAGGGAAAAAGAGGATCAACCAGTTGTATTTCAATTGTCCGATCCTTTTGTTTTAGGCATATAACCTCTGGCAATGGCTTCTTTGACATCAGCTTTCTCCCGTCTCTACATTCAAAAGACATATATACATGCACACTACCATACAATGTCAGAGTCATGACAAAATATTGGGTCCATATAATACCAACCATAGACCATAGTACCACTCTTAGGATACTTTTACACGGCATGACTGTCAGGTGCAGAAGTGCCTACAGTCATCCCAATGGCTATCGCTCCTGTACTTTTACACATGAACACAGTCATTCAGTAAATGGAGGTGGAGCACGTTGAGAGATAGTTTATGGCCACCCCTGCCTCCATTCACTGGGAACTGGCAGTCTTTTAACAATGAGCTACTGCCTATTTGCACTGAGCTAGAAATTACTTACTAGTCGGTTTATTTCAGTGAGCTGAAATAGAGCGACTAATGAAGGATTTCTCGCTAGGTGATCATGTGTAAATGTGGGCCCCAACAGGATACTATCACTTAAAATTGCTCATTTCAGTGATTTTTTTGGCTGATAGTTGGCCCATGTAACAGAACTCCTACAGTCTTATAGTCTACTGCAAATGACACAGCTACAGGATACAGTGATTAAATAACAGAACCAACACTATGAAGCGTTCATACAATAGTACAAATACAATAGCATCAATCACAATGTTGATGCCATTAATAGTGCATATCTAATATTTCTACAGTGCCCTATAATACCATCTACAAAGACACTTCCTTTCACAGTACCCCAAAACTAGTGCCAATCACAATGTATCTATAGTAGAGCCAGCCACAGAGTCCCAAAAATAGTCAAGTAGTATAAGCCAATCTTTATGTACTTCCCCCTTCTTCATCAACCAATTCTTTGTAGTTACAGCCCCAATCTGTAGAAGACTGGTGTAGCTGTATATAGCGGACAACTCCTAGTGACAACTCTATTGGGATGCAGTGCAACCTGTAGTCTCAAGCCTCCTGTACCTCTAATAAAATGTTCTACATCCCAGGCAACCATTGCTGGCTACATAACACTGGAACAAAATACAATAAATCTATAGTTATTAGTTTTTACAGCCAAATAAATCGTAAAACAGTGTGGAAACCCCTTTTAAAATAATTAAGACTAAAACTAGCCATGCGTACAATTTGTGGTTTTCCTGACTTTTGTAGATGAAATTTACTCAGGTGTAGAAATGCAGAGTTTTCATCCAAACTGCAAAAGTCACCGCAGATATAAATTATTCACTTCATATGTTCTTTTGCTGGTAGGTTTTCCCTGGGCTTATGGTTATGTGATTCAAGTTGAATCATTCACATTTATAGTGTAATACTTTTGTAGTGCTTTGTAAATGTGTTTTAGAGATTTCTCCACTGATGTCACCCTACTCTGGGTTGTATGTGTCACATTTTACAAGACATTTATAGTAGTAACCCATTTAAAGTCTTTTTACTTTTTTGTGCCTTTGTAATAATGCAGCTCAGCCTACAGCTCCGATGTCCGAGATTATGACCAGAGGGTGCTTCTTCGCTTTCCCCAGAGAGTGAAAAATCAAGGAACCGCTGACTTCATGCCAAGTAGACCTCGTTATTCCTGGGAATGGCACAGCTGCCACCAGTAAGTACAACATTTACCTAAGTATTTAGAAATGCTAAACTTTTATAACACTACCAAAAACAAACCATTAACACTGTAGACTATTAATCACCCATATGGGGACAGGAACCTGGAAACCATCCCATATTATATGCTGGCAAAGTAGACAGATTCCAGCTTCTTTTACTACAGTATTACTCTTGTGATCAGACAAGTGTTAGTGTCCAAATGCATCCAGAACAGTGCCAAGGGTTATAACTGGTATTCCAGTTCAGTCCCATGTACCTGAATGGGTCTGGGCTGTAATACTGGACACAAGTAAAGGCCAAAAGTGGAGCTGTGTCTGAGAAAAGAAAGCAGACCATTTTTTCTAACTCAGTCAACCCCTTTAAAGTTACATTGACCTGACTCTTAACTTTGTTTAGTAAACCAGTTGACGAACATATGATATTTCAAAACATTGAACACCTCTGCTACTGTCTCTTTTTACATTTATAGCTAACTTTTAGATTTTTTTAAACAGTTACAATAAACATTGGAAAACTAAAGCTGGTTTAGGTTTATATGTAACGTTTCGTGCACTATTCGTTCATTGCTCACTTTTAGCAAGCTAAAAGTCAGCAATGACTCTTATCAGCGCAGCGCATTGAGTTCTCAGTGGAATACCGCTGATACTATTCTTTCAGATGGTATCCTGCTGGGAGCTCTCAATGATAGCTCAGAGAACAAAGCAGCTGTATGCAGATGACAGTGGGAGCGCTGTCTTCTGTATGCAGCAGTTGCCTTCATTTACACGCTAATAAACTCTAAAGTAGCTAATTAGCTACTTAAGAGCTTATGCAAATTGATCGCTCAAAACTGTCACTCAAACTGCGGTTTGAGCGATTTTTGAGCGATCATCTTTCTGTGTAAATCGGCCCTAAGCCATTCCTCAAATGAAAAACTAATGGTCCTTTCATAAGGGCAGAAAATTATCTGCCCATGTGAAGGATTATACTGACAATGAATATGTTGGTCAGTGCTCATTAGCCCTGTGTACTGATTATCTGCTCTATGGGGTTGACTGATTGTTAACACAATTATTCATTCCCATATGGCTGTAATTAATCAGCTACACATCTCTCTACTTACTTGAGGAGATGTGCAACCAACCAGAAAGCATTTGTGCTCAACTAAGCAACATGATCAGCTGATGAATGAGTGCTTGCTCGTTCAATGGCTAATCATTAGTCCCTGTTACGTTCCTTCTGGACATAAAACTATGTGGAGATTTAGCACTGGAGCTGTCAGGACCGGGCGTATTAGCTTGCTACATAGGTGGCTAGACGCAGGAGCAGACAGAAATGAGAGATAGTGATTAGTGCGGGGACACTCTGAATCCCTCTAACCACCGCGCAGCAGAGCACCCATCCCAAAAGGGACGACCCCATTACTATCACAAAGACAGGTCCAAGGTCAGAGGGGAACCAGAGTACAGAGAACCAGGGACAAACAGAGACTGACAACAAATAAAAGATGAGAGCACAAAATGCAAGACAAACAAGAAACACACAGGACAAACTAGAACACAGGAGCCAGAAAACAGACAGGAGAACTGAGCAAGCTTCCTTGATAAGGAACACTGAAAAATAACCAACAAATCCCAGCCAGGAAGAGCTGGATTATATAGGGAAAAGGGAGAAGCTGATTAGCTGACCGAGCTCTCAATCACCAGCCATTACCTCAGCTAACAGCTGCAGGACTAAATAACCCGAACTAGTAAGCACAGGAGATAATAACCCTAGCTAGACAGGATAGAACCCACAGTAGCAAAAGTGTGCTGGCACAGACTTGACAGTGTGCTGGCAGTGACATGAGAGTCCCTTTACATGGTCAGATTGTTGGGCGAACAAGCATTCCAGAGGATTGCTTGAGCTCGATACTCGGGCCATGTAAAAAGACCATAAGGCTGTGTTCACATGTGCATTAGAGACTGTTCAGAACCTTCATCGAACTGTGCAGCATGCAGAACAATTGTTGTTGACAAAATGTGAACACGATGATGGAACTTGTTTTGAGTCAACTGATTGGTATCTATTATACAACTAATAAAAATCAAAACCGTGACACATATGTGAACAAAGCTTATGTCCTTGAAAAAAATATTAGTTGATTGATATAATAGCCTTCATTAGAACAGCAGAAGAACAGCAGAAATATAAAACTTTGTGTAGGAAATAAAGTGGAGCAATTAAAAAATTAAGGTTTTATGAAGATGCAGAAAGTGGAAAAATAAATTAGAGATTAGAATTAAAAAAGAGAAGTATTATATCTAATATTTCCTTGTATTTGTTTTGTGTATTATGCCTCAATATTACATTACTTTATAATCACACCATAGGTTTATACACTGTCATGCAGTGATATATAGCTGTAATCTAACTCCAAACTGTTACAGAAATTGTAGGTCACCTTGCAATGAAACCCTAAAAACCTAGTCTTTTGTATCTATCTATCTATCTATCTATCTATCTATCTATCTATCTATCTATCTATCTATCATCTATCTATCTATCTATCCATCTATCTGCATATATATCTATATATCTATAGATATATATCTATAGATATTAGAGATGAGCGAACGTACTCGGATAAGCACTACTCGTCCGAGTAATGTGCCTTATCCGAGTACCGCTGTACTCGTGCTGAAAGATTCGGGACGCGCTGCGGAGCGGGGAGCTGCAGGGGAGAGCGGGGAAGAACGGAGGGGAGATCTTTCTCTCCTTCTCTCCCGCCCGCTCTGCCCCGCTCCCCGCTGCGACTCACCTGTCAGCAGCGGAGCGCCCCGAATCTTTCAGCACGAGTACAGCGGTACTCGGATAAGGCACATTACTCGGACGAGTAGTGCTTATCCGAGTACGTTCGCTCATCTCTAATAGATATATAGATATGAACCTATATGACATACACTACTTGCAATGTGCACTAGAAGACCCATCATCCTAAATATCACTTTGTTGCACTTCAGAGAAGCCACATAAATAAGCTTAAGCCAACCAGCAAGCAGTTCAGTAATTCAGCCCTCTCAAACAATACAAAACTTGCTTGGAATTTTTTGCTGTTGTGAAAAGAATTTCCATCCAATTTTGCTGTGCCTTAAGGGTTTGCTTCTGTCAAAGCTTTGTCATTCAACTCTAAAAAATGCTGTATTTCTTACAGCTATCATAACTATTTTAGAACAGGAAATTATAAAAATGCTAAACTTCTGAACATCTGGATTTATTCAGCTAAGTGCAGATCTGGTGGCTGCACAATTCATTTTTCCTATTTTGAAACCATTTCTTAGCTATGTTGAAATATTTGTTGATGCTCATCTATACTTGCCGACAGTTGAATAAACCTTTTTCCAGTAAATGTACAGCCAGTTACATTTGCTTTCCGCATTCACTTGTACACTGTCTTCTACCTCTTTGCTCTTGATTTTTTCCAGCAGAAGGAATAAGTAAATGAACATTCACAGACCAAATGGCAAAAAAACAATTCTCAACCAATATCAATGCTGCATATTTGTTAGATGTGCAGAAAAAAAGCTGTAAAAATAAGTACTAATAACTGAAGTCATACAACTTCGGTTGCCAAAATCAGATTTTGAAGTACATGGGTTTAAATGTGGAAGTATTTGTTCAAACTGCCCTGACAATATGTTAAGATCATCCTAAGGGCGCCCACCCACTGGCGTTTTTTTTCCCTGCGAAATTCGCAGCATTTTTTTCTCTGCAGGGGTCTATGGGACTTGTAATGTTAAAATCGTGATCGCGCAAAATCGCGATTTCGCGGTAAATTGCGATTTTGCGCGATCGCGATTTTAACATTACAAGTCCCATAGACCCCTGTAGAGAAAAAAATGCTGCGAATTTCGCAGGGAAAAAAAACGCCAGTGGGTGGGCGCCCTAAGGCTGCAAATACACATTACACAGCTGTCAAGGATATATTTTCTCCTTGTGGAGAGCATCTACTGTGTTTCTCTGAAAATAAGACACTGCCTTATATTAATTTTTGCTCCAAAAGAGGCACAGTGTCTTATTTTCACGGCATCTGGGTCCCTCACCCTGGTCTCTGGCGCTGCGGCAGGCTGCCGTGTCTCCAGCGTTGACACAGCACTCTCTTTCTGGTGACTAGGCTTTGAATACCCTCCCTCCAGCAAGCGAGTGCTGTGATTGGATCATTAGCGCAGCTGGCTCAGCAAATCGGAGCCAGTGCTTGATGAGCCAATCACAGCCATTCAGTGATGTCATCCACTGAATGGCTGTGAATGATCGAGTGCTGGCTTTAAGTGGCTGAGCCAGCAGCGCTCGTTATCCAATCCCTGCACTCGCTTGCTGGAGGTGAGGTTTTACAAAGCCCCATCACTAGAAAGAGAGTTCTGTGTCAATGCTAAGGACACGGCAGCCTGCCGCAGTGCCACAGGTCAGCGTGAGGGTCTCAGACGCCACCAGCTAGGTGAGTATTGCTGTTCTTTTTTTCATGTGGTTTAGCTGGGGCTTATTTTCAGGGAAAGGCTTATATTTCAATTCTCTACCCCATGAAAATCGGAGTAGTGCTTATTATCAGGGTAGGGCTTATTTTCAGTAAAACGCGGTAGTAGGTATGAGGAGACTTAAGGCCATGCATGCTCCTCTGGGAAATTTAATTTACAAATGGGAAGATGGAACAATGCCTCTAGAACGCCACATATTAGAAGGTAGCATTCCTGCAAGTCAATGTATGACTTTTTAACAAGCCCTCTAACATGACTGGGAATATACTAGAGTCTTTTTCAGAAGAAAAAGATAACCATGTACATATAGCGTTTCTGCATTTTGCCTCTTATCAGTTAGTGGTTAGCTGGATGAGATGCCTATGAAGTGAGTTGGGAGGGGTATAGTATCTCCGTGTGGAGACCATCTAGTAGGTGCGAGGAGAATTATAATGCTCTGCATGCTCCTCTGCTGAATGCTTGTTCTTCCGACAGCTATCTCTCTTGAAGACCCCCAGACACATACAGTACAGTACACACTTGGCTCTGCAGAGTGTACTTGTATTTTGTATGTAGTGAGAGGAGAATGTCACTGCCAGACACATTTGGCACCAGTTTTTCTCCTGAGAACAAAAGGAATAGGCTGTTGTAATCCAACTGCCTAATCTTTATTTTCTCGGATTTATATAAATTGGGAGAGTCAGGATTCTGCCATACACATTAGAAAACAGTCCAGAATCACCAAAATTGGCCAATTTGGCCACGCTATATCTAATGTGCATGGCCACCCTTAGGCCTCATGCCCACGGGCAAAAGAAGAATTAAAATCCGCAGCGGATTTTAACTCTTCTCCTGCCCGCGGATCCGCACCCCATAGGGATGCATTGACCGCGGATGGTCAATAAAAGTGATTTTTTTTTTAAAATGGAGCATGAAAAAAAATGGACCATGCTCTATTTTCGTGCGGGTCTCCTGCGGGCTTCTATTGAAGCCTATGGAAGTCGTCCGGATCCGCGAGAGACCTAAAATACGAATTTACTCACCTGCTCCGGTTCTTCCCTTCGCCGAGGCTCCATCTTCTCTCCGTCGCGGCCGGATCTTTTTTCTTCGGGCCGGCGCATGCGCGGGGCACGTCGCCGACGTCATCCTGCGCATCCGCCAGGCCGAAGTAAGAAGATCCGGCCGCGACGCACAGAAGATGACACCGCGGCGAAGGAAGGATCCGGAGCGTGCGAGAGGTAAGTTTATTCTTATTTTCAGCGCTCATGTCTGCGGGGCAGGAGGGACCCGCTACGGATTCTCCATGGAGAAACCGTAGCGGGCCTGATTTTCCCCGTGGACATGAGGCCTAAGAGTCACCAATATGGCAGAATAAACTAACACAGTCACTTCCTTAGCCATAGTCTAAATTCTGAAAATCAAACATTCTGAGCCATTTTTATGCTTTGAGTCCTTAATAGGATGAAGCTTCTGATGAACAAACTTTCCTTATTTAAGAACCCTATTACACCATCTTTAAGGTATATGCCCGCCTTGTAACACCTCGACATTTATAATTCCAATATTTTGTCTTGATTTCTTAATATATCTACAATAGATAGCAGCTGGAAGACTGATGGGTTTACATACAGAGATTCAAAATTTCCACATATATATATACATTAGAGATGAGCGAGCACCAAAATGCTCGGGTGCTCGTTATTCGGGACGAACTTTTCGCGATGCTCAAGGGTTCGTTTCGAATAACGAACCCCATTGAAGTCAATGGGCGACCCGAGCATTTTTGTATTTCGCCGATGCTCGCTAAGGTTTCCTTGTGTGAAAATCTGGGCAATTCAAGAAAGTGATGGGAACGACACAGCAACGGATAGGGCAGGCGAGGGGCTACATGTTGGGCTGCATCTCAAGTTCACAGGTCCCACTATTAAGCCACAATAGCGGCAAGAGTGGGCCCCCCCCCCCTCCCAAAAACTTTTACTTCTGAAAAGCCCTCATTAGCATGGCATACCTTAGCTAAGCACCACACTACCTCCAACAAAGCACAATCACTGCCTGCATGACACTCCACTGCCACTTCTCCTGTGTTACATGCTGCCCAACCGCCCCCCCTCCCCCCACAGCACACACCAAAGTGTCCCTGCGCAGCCTTCAGCTGCCCTAATGCCTCACCACCCTCATGTCTATTTAGAAGTGCGTCTGCCATGAGGAGGAACCGCAGGCACACACTGCAGAGGTTGGCACGGCTAGGCAGCGACCCTCTTTAAAAGGGGCGGGGCGATAGCCCACAATGCTGTACAGAAGCAATGAGAAATAGAATCCTGTGCCACCGCCATCAGGAGCTGCACACGTGGGCATAGCAATGGGGAACCTATGTGTCACACACTATTCATTCTGTCAAGGTGTCTCTGCATGCCCCAGTCAGACTGGGGTTCTTTACAAGTGGACACAGATGCATTTATAATTCCCTGTGGACCGACAGCATGGGTGGGTGCCAGGAAGCCACCGGCGGTACATAGAAATATCCCATTGCATTGCCCAACACAGCTGAGGTAGTAATGTCGTGCTTAATGCAGGTGGGCTTCGGCCCACACTGCATGCCCCAGTCAGACTGGGGTTCTTTACAAGTGTACAGATGTAGTAAAAACTCCGTGTGCACCTACAGCATGGGTGGCTCCCTGGAACCCACCGGCGATACACAAAAATATCCCATTGCATTGCCCAACACAGCTGAGGTAGTAATGTCGTGCTTAATGCAGGTGGGCTTCGGCCCACACTGCATGCCCCAGTCAGACTGGGGTTCTTTACAAGTGGAAACAGATGCATTTATAATTCCCTGTGGACCCACAGCATGGGTGGGTGCCAGGAAGCCACCGGCGGTACATAGAAATATCCCATTGCATTGCCCAACACAGCTGAGGTAGTAATGTCGTGCTTAATGCAGGTGGGCTTCGGCCCACACTGCATGCCCCAGTCAGACTGGGGTTCTTTACAAGTGGACAGATGTAGGTTAAACTCCGTGTGCACCTACAGCATGGGTGGCTCCCTGGAACCCACCGGCGGTACATAGAAATATCCCATTGCATTGCCCAACACAGCGGATGTAACGTCAGCTGTAATGCAGGTGGGCTAAAAATTCATTTGATTACAATGTAGGCGAGGGCCCACAAAAATTGCTGTATCAACAGTACTAATGTACATCCAAAAAATTGGCCATGCCCAACCAAGATGGCAGGTGAAACCCATTAATCGCTTTGGTTAATGTGGCTTAAGTGGTAACTAGGCCTGGAGGCAGCCCAGTTTAACGAAAAATTGGTTCAAGTTAAAGTTTCAACGCTTTTAAGAGCATTGAAACATATAAAAATTGTTTAGAAAAATTATGAGTGAGCCTTGTGGCCCTAAGAAAAATTGCCCGTTCAGCGTGATTACGTGAGGTTTCAGGAGGAGGAGCAGGAGGAGGAGGAGGAATATTAGACACAGATTGATGAAGCAGAAATGTCCCCGTTTTGGATGGTGAGAGAGAACGTAGCTTCCATCCGCGGGTGCAGCCTACGTATTGCTTACGTATCGCTGCTGTCCGCTGGTGGAGAAGAGAAGTCTGGGGAAATCCAGGCTTTGTTCATCTTGATGAGTGTAAGCCTGTCGGCACTGTCGTTTGACAGGTGGGTACGCTTATCCGTGATGATTCCCCCAGCCACACTAAACACACTCTCTGACAAGACGCTAGCCGCAGGACAAGCAAGCACCTCCAGGGCATACAGTGCGAGTTCAGGCCACGTGTCCAGCTTCGACACCCAGTAGTTGTAGGGGGCAGAGGCGTCACGGAGGACGGTCGTGCGATCGGCTACGTACTCCCTCACCATCCTTTTACAGTGCTCCCGCCGACTCAGCCTTGACTGGGGAGCGGTGACACAGTCTTGCTGGGGAGCCATAAAGCTGGCAAAGGCCTTGGAGAATGTTCCCCTGCCTGCGCTGTACATGCTGCCTGATCTCTGCGCCTCCCCTGCTACCTGGCCCTCGGAACTGCGCCTTCTGCCACTAGCGCTGTCGGATGGGAAGTTTACCATCAGTTTGTCCACCAGCGCCCTGTGGTATAGCAACACTCTTGAACCCCTTTCCTCTTCGGGAATGAGAGTGGGAAGGTTCTCCTTATAGCGTGGGTCGAGCAGTGTGTACACCCAGTAATCCGTAGTGGTCAGAATGCGTGTAACGCGAGGGTCACGAGAAAGGCATCCTAACATGAAGTCAGCCATGTGTGCCAGGGTACCTGTACGCAACACATGGCTGTCTTCACTAGGAAGATCACTTTCAGGATCCTCCTCCTCCTCCTCTTCCTCCTCCTCAGGCCATACACGCTGAAAGGATGACAGCCCAGCAGCATGTGTACCCTCACCAGTGGACCAAGCTGTCTCTTCCCCCTCCTCCTCATCCTCCTCATGCTCCTCCTCCTCCTCCTCCTCAACGCGCTGAGATATAGACAGGCGGGTGCTCTGACTATCCAGCGACATACTGTCTTCCCCCGGCTCTGTTTCTGAGCGCAAAGCGTCTGCCTTTATGCTTTGCAGGGAACTTCTCAAGATGCATAGCAGAGGAATGGTGACGCTAATGATTGCAGCATCGCCGCTCACCACCTGGGTAGACTTCTCAAATTTTCCAAGGACCTGGCAGATGGCTGCCAACCAGGGCCACTCTTCTGTAAATAATTGAGGAGGCTGACTCCCACTGCGCCGCGCAAGTTGGAGTTGGTATTCCACTATAGCTCTACGCTGCTCATAGAGTCTGGCCAACATGTGGAGCATAGAGTTCCACTGTGTGGGCACGTCGCACAGCAGTCGGTGCACTGGCAGATTAAACCTATGTTGCAGTGTCCGCAGGGTGGCAGCGTGCGTGTGGGATTTGCGGAAATGTGCGCAGAGCTGGCGCACCTTTCCGAGCAGGTATGACAAGTGGGGGTAGCTTTTCAGAAAGCGCTGAACCACCAAATTAAAGACATGGGCCAGGCATGGCACGTGCGTGAGGCTGCCGAGCTGCAGAGCCGCCACCAGCTTACGGCCGTTGTCACACACGACCATGCCCGGTTGGAGGCTCAGCGGCGCAAGCCAGTGGTCGGTCTGCTCTGTCAGACCCTGCAGCAGTTCGTGGGCCGTGTGCCTCTTCTCTCCTAAGCTGAGTAGTTTCAGCACGGCCTGCTGACGCTTGCCCACCGCTGTGCTGCCACGCCGCGTGACACCGACTGCTGGCGACGTGCTGCTGACACATCTTGATTGCGAGACAGAGGTTGCGTTGGAGGAGGAGGAGGAGGAAGGTGCTTTAGTGGAGGAAGCATACACCGCCGCAGATACCACCACCGAGCTGGGGCACGCAATTCTGGGGGTGGGTAGGACGTGAGCGGTCCCAGGCTCTGATTCTGTCCCAGCCTCCACTACATTCACCCAATGTGCCGTCAGGGAGATATAGTGGCCCTGCCCGCCTGTGCTTGTCCACGTGTCCGTTGTTAAGTGGACCTTGGCAGTAACCGCGTTGGTGAGGGCGCGTACAATGTTGCGGGAGATGTGGTCGTGCAGGGCTGGGACGGCACATCGGGAAAAGTAGTGGCGACTGGGAACCGAGTAGCGCGGGGCCGCCGCCGCCATCATGCTTTTGAAAGCCTCCGTTTCCACAAGCCTATACGGCAGCATCTCTAGGCTGATCAATTTTGCAATGTGCACGTTTAACGCTTGAGCGTGCGGGTGCGTGGCGTCGTAGTTGCGCTTGCGCTCAAACTGTGGCACTAGCGACGTCTGGACGCTGCGCTGAGAGACATTGCTGGATGGGGCCGAGGACAGCAGAGGTGAGGGTGTGGGTGCAGGCCAGGAGACGGTAGTGCCTGTGTCCTCAGAGGGGGGTTGGATCTCAGTGGCAGGTTGGGGCACAGGGGGAGAGGCAGTGGTGCAAACCGGAGGCGGTGAACGGGCATCGTCCCACCTTGTGGGGTGCTTGGCCATCATATGCCTGCGCATGCTGGTGGTGGTGCCTCCCCAGCTGATCTTGGCGCGACAAAGGTTGCACACCACTGTTCGTCGGTCGTCAGGCGTCTCTGTGAAAAACTGCCACACCGTAGAGCACCTTGACCTGTGCAGGGTGGCATGGCGCGAGGGGGCGCTTTGGGAAACAGTTGGTGGATTATTCGGTCTGGCCCTGCCTCTACCCCTGGCCACCGCACTGGCTCGGCCTGTGCCCACACCCTCACTTGGCCCTCCGCGTCCTCGGCCGCGTCCACATCCTCTAGGCCTACCCCTACCCCTCAGCATGCTGTATTACCAGTGATTTGATTTCCCAGGTAGGAAAGAAATTGGCGCAAGGCTGCACTCAACCGTAGCTGGTTGCGTCTGATCTTTGTACGTTGTCCACGCAGCACACACGTACACGGAGACCTTAGGACTGACACAGGCAGGCCAAATATAATTTTTTTCCTTTTTAGCTTAGGGAAGACCCCACTGCGTGTATTCAATGAAAAACAAGAAGTTTAATATCTGTGGTGTGGCCCTCAAAAAGTGTCACACAAGTATAGTGTAGCAGAGTTATTAACTCTAGCAGAGCAGGTATTTGCCAGTCAGGAAAGACAATGGCGCTAGGCTGCAGTAAAGCGTAGCTGGTTGCGTCTGATTTTTGTACGTTGTACACGCAGCACACACGTACACGGAGACCTTAGGACTGACACAGGCAGGCAAAATATAATTTCTTTTCCTTTTTTGCAAAGGGAAGCACCCACTGCGTATATTCAATGAACAAGAAGTTTAATATCTGTGGTGTGGCCCTCAAAAAGTGTCACACAAGTATAGTGTAGCAGAGTTATTAACTCTAGCAGAGCAGGTATTTGCCAGTCAGGAAAGACAATGGCGCTAGGCTGCAGTAAAGCGTAGCTGGTTGCGTCTGATTTTTGTACGTTGTACACGCAGCACACACGTACACAGAGACCTTAGGACTGACACAGGCAGGCAAAATATAATTTCTTTTCCTTTTTTGCAAAGGGAAGCACCCACTGCGTGTATTCAATGAACAAGAAGTTTAATATCTGTGGTGTGGCCCTCAAAAAGTGTCACACAACTATAGTGTAGCAGAGTTATTAACTCTAGCAGAGCAGGTATTTGCCAGTCAGGAAAGACAATGGCGCTAGGCTGCAGTAAAGCGTAGCTGGTTGCGTCTGATTTTTGTACGTTGTACACGCAGCACACACGTACACGGAGACCTTAGGACAGACGCAGGCAGGCAAAATATAATTTTTTTCCTTTTTAGCAAAGGGAAGCACCCACTGCGTGTATTCAATGAATAATAAATGTCTTCTGGCCCTGCCTACACAATTCTATCCCTGTAGTATTAATGCCAGGTGCAATGCTCTGCACAGCCGGTTTTGAGAAAAAAAAAAAAAAATGCAGCACAGCTAACAGCAGCCTGGACAGTACTGCACACGGATAGAAGTGGCCCTAGAAAGGACCGTTGGGGTTCTTGAAGCCTACACTAACTCCTAACACTCTCCCTGCCTAACCCCCTCTTCTGTCCCTATTGCAGGGCGCAATGCTCTGCAGATCCAATTTTGGACAAAAAAAAAGTAAAATACTGTGCTAACACAGTACTGCACACTAGTAGATGTGGCCCTGAGAAGGGCCGTTGGGGTTCTTGAAGCCTACACTGACTCCTAACGCTCTCCCTACAGCAGCACCAGCAGCAGCACTTTCCCTCAGCTAAGTCACAAGGCATGTGTGGCGAGCCGCGGGCGCGGCCGACTTTTATACTCGGGTGACATCAGATCTTCCCAGCCACTCACAGCAGGGGGGTGGTATAGGGCTTGAACGTCACAGGGGGAAGTTGTAATGCCTTCCCTGTCTTTCAATTGGCCAGAAAAGCGCGCTAACGTCTCAGAGAGGAAACTGAAAGTAACCGGAACACCGCGTGGTGCTCGTTACGAGTAACGAGCATCCCGAACACCCTAATATTCGCACGAATATCAAGCTCGGACGAGTACGTTCGCTCATCTCTAATATACATATATAAGATAAAATTCTGACTGCCTATAGCTTCCAATAAGAGCAGCATGCTGTTTTCTTGCGTTTAATAGATACATGGTATGCAGTTAGCTTCTAAGCATCCCCAAATAGTTGCTGCAGACAACCAAAAGGCTATCACTCAATGCTTCATATCCATAGACTTAGAGGGCTGTAACAGAAGAAAATAGTTCTGGCCACTGTAAGGATACATGAAAAAGTAAAAGCATAGACTTACTTATTTAGATTAGATAATGGTTATCAAGGCTGGACATTCACTATAAGCCTCCTTTGTGTTAAATGGGGCAAATACAGTTCAGAATGCAAATTCTTTTAAGGCTCTATCTCATCTCTAATCATTATCAAATGGGTAATCTCCATCTATTATATGGATACCTTTGTACTATTGCCTCCATACCTGCCATTTACATCTTACATCCAAGCTGGAGGTGGTACAACAGGGTACTAGAGCCTCCATGCCTCCCGTATCACATCTTGTATCCAAGCTAAAGGTGGTACAACAGAGTACCAGAGCCTCCATGCCTCCCGTATCACATCTTGTATCCAAGCTAAAGGTGGTACAACAGAGTACCTGAGCCTCCATGCCTCCCGTATCCCATCTTGTATCCAGGCTAGAGGCGGTACAACAGGGTACCAGAACCTCCATGCCTTCCGTATCACATCTTGTATCAAGCTAAAGGTAGTACAGCAGAGTACTGGAGCCTCCATGCCTCCCGTATCACATCTTGTATCTAAGCTAGAGGCGGTACAACAGAGTACTAGAGCCTCCATGCCTCCCATATCACACCTTGTATCCAAGCTAGAGGCGGTGCAACAGGGTAGTAGAGCCTCCCTTCAAGTGTTCAGTTTTCTGCAATAACCTATTTTTCAGCTCTGTTATTGTAATCACTTATATCAATGTTACAAAAACACCTATAAAGTTTAATTTGATTCCGGCAACTTCTTCTAGCTGCTTGATTTTTTCTGACAAGGAGCGTATATTACATATGTACACATGTGCATATATATTTATTATATACAATAGTTATTATGATATACAATATATTCGCAAATTCCTCAGACCCTTTCACTCTTTTTACATTTTGGTATGTTGTGGCTTTGTGGAATTTTTTTTTTTAATTCAGGTTTTCCCCCATCATTCTGCACTCAGTGCCCCATAATAACAAAGTAATAACAGTATGTAAGAAATCTTTGTAAATTTTAAAAAAATGAAAAAGTAGCATTTTGCATTGACATAGTGTACGTATTTAGACCCTTCAGTATGACACTTGAAATTTAGCTCTGATATATTTCTTTTGATCATATTTGAAATGTTTCTGCACCTTGGAGTTCACATGTGGTAAATTAAGTTCATTTGACATAGTTTTAAGAGACATTCCCCTGTCTATTTAAGGTCTCACAGCTCAAAATGTATATCAGAGCCAAGACCAAGCTAGGAGGAGGAAAAAACTGCCTGTAGAGTTAAGAGACAAGATTATCTGGAGGCATAGATCTGTAGAAGGCTACAAAAATCTTTCTGCTGCACTGAAAGTTCCCAAGAACCCATGACTCTTCCTAGAGCTGGCTGACCCACCAAACTAAGCAATCGGGGGCAAAGGACGTTGGTAGGAGAGGTAACCAGGAAGCCAATGGTCACTCTGTCTGAGCTCTCAAGATCCTGTGTGCAGATGATAGAAACTTAAAGAAGGTCAACCATCACTGCAGCACACCACGAATCTGGGCGTTATGGTAGAGTGGCCAGAAAGAAGCCTCTCCTCAGTAAAATACGCATGAACACCCATCTAGAATTTGCGAAAAAGCACTTAATGGACTCTCAGACTGGGAGAAACAAAATTTTCTGGTCTGGTGAAACCAAAATTTAACTTTTTGGTCTCAATTCTAAATGTTTTGTCTGGAGGAAACCAATGACTGCTGTTTCCACCCCCACCCCCCTTGTTGATACAGAGAAAGGCAAAAAAAAGCAAATGAGGCAAAAGCCAATTAGCATGGTAGTGGTACCATCATACTGTGGGGGTTGATGGAAAGCTGAGTAAAGAGATATTCTTAATGAAAACCTAATTCAGAGCACAAGGGACCTCAGACTGGGCAGAAGGTCTGCCCTCAAACAAGACAGTGTCTCTAAGCACACAGCCAAGATAACATAGGGGTGGATTAGAGACAACTCTGTGAATGTCCTTGAGTTACCCAGCCAGAGCTCTGACTTGAACCCATTTGAACATTTCTGGAGAGACCTGAAAATGGCCGTCCGCAGAAGGCCCCATCCAACCTGACCGAGCTTGAGAGGATCGGCAGAGAGGAATGGCAGAAAATCCTCAAATCCAGGTTTGCAAACCTTGTGACGTCATACCCAAGAAGACTGGATGCTGTAGTAGTTGCCAAAGGTGATTCAACTAAATACTGAGTGCAGGGTGTGAATATTTATGTCAATGCAAAAAGTTGGTTTTACATTTTTTTAAAAATGTACGAAGATTTTTAACATTCCATTTTCTTTGTTTCATTATGGGGTATTACGTTTAGAATGATGGGGAGAAACTTGAAATGTCTTTTTTTAATTTGCACAAGGCCACATCATAACAAAATGTAAAAAAAGTTAAAGGGCCTGAAGACTTTCCAAATGCATTGTATTATATATTTATCAGGCTTCTTTCGAAGCAAATCATACAAAAATAGAGAAAGCAATTGTTCTATTTCTGTCATTGACAGACATTACCACAGCATGGATGAATTCAGTCACTATGACTTACTTGATGCACAATCACACAGAAGAGTTGCTGAAGGGCACAAGGCCAGTTTTTGCCTGGAAGATACCTCCTGTGACTATGGTTACTATAGGCGCTTTGCATGTACTGCACATACACAGGTAAGAAATATATCTATGGGGAACAGTGAACCGAAATTGTCATTTTATTAAGTAGCAGTACATAAAATACTGTCTTCATTACTTTCTAATAATTAGGTGTGCTTCGTTTGATGGTTATTTAGGTTTTATCGGCTCAATTTTCTATGCTAATGAGATTATAAATGGATTTTGGACCCAAAGAATTTCTTTCCTATGGAATCAAACATTCAAAGGAATGGGGAATATAAAGAAAGCATTTATACTTCTCTTTCCTGCTGGATTAACTTCCAGCTTTGGCTCAAAAATTGCATTAAAAACTATATGTGCGTATCCAGCATGTTTGCGGTGTGTCTTCCTCAAAATCAGAAAAATATGTAAAAAGATGCTACATATTGTTTCGTAAAGGGGTTTTCCAATGCTATGATATCTATGATATCTAATGCCGAGCACCCCTAACTGTTTGCAGGCGTCTCTTCTGCATAGGAACTAGCACTACTCCATACATCATGTAGTGGCCTGGAAGGGTACTGCAGCTCTTTCCCTTTCACTTTAATGAGACTTGAGCTTGTGGTACTATTCTGGGTCACTGACAAAGTATGGAGATGAGCTACTTCTGCACACAGCAGCTCCTGCAAATAGCTGATCAGGGAGATGCTGGCCATCAGATCCCCACCGATCTGATAAGGAAAGGTCATCAATATTATTAGTGCTATCCTCGCTTAAGGACAGGCTATTAATATAATAGTCCTGGAAAACTCCTTTAAGTTTTGAAGTTTTGTTTAAAGTAAAGAGATAACTTAAGGAGGACCTATTAGCTTTCCTGACATGAGGTTTACTACAGTAAATAACCATATTCTCCTTAATGCGACAATTCTGGTTCATCTTTTTTGCAAGTTTGTGTTGTACTTCTCCTATGTTATTCCCACTAAAAATGTATGATTAAAATGAGAATAGGGTGTTACCAGTTGGGGGTGTCCATATACAGACTGATGTAGTTCAACGGTGATACTTAGTCTGCATATGGACACCAGTAGTATATCGGGGTAGTCCAACAGTGACCCTCAGTCTGTATATGGACACCAGTAGTATATTGGGGTAGTCCAACGGTGACACTTATACTACTGGTGTCCATATACAGACTATGGGGGTAGTCCAAAGATGACAGTCTGTATATGGACATCAGTAGTATATGAGGGTGTCCATTTACTACTGATGTAGTCCAACGGTGACATATGTGTAATAACACACCCCTTCGACAAGGAGAATAGTAACTCCCAGTTGTCAACTTATATATAAAGCTACCTTTACATGAGACGATAGTTGCTCAAACATCCAATAATGAGCGTCTGTCAGCCCATGTACACACGGCCCCTGACAGGGCACTGAATGAGAAGCCGCTCAGTAGTCACTAGTCAGTCCGTTTCAGCTCACTGAAGTGGAACGACTGCTAAGCGGCTTTTCGCTCAGTGTAAACAAGAGTCACTCAATCCATGAATGACTGCCTGTTTGCAGTCATTGGAGGCGGGCGGCTGAAAACGATCTCCAGAGCGGTCGCTCTCCATTCTCTGACAGGCTATCGCCCCTGTGGAAAAGCACTGGAGTGATAGTCACTTGGATGTGTCATCCCATGTAATGGTACCTTAACAGAGAAATGGCACAATGCAGAGCGCCAAGAAAAGACGTTCCAGGATTGTTACTTCATGGGAAATCCAAGTACTGCATGTACTAAAGCTGACAGGTTGGGAGAGCTGACAGGTCCTATTGGACAATATATTATATTTTATTAGATCATAGATTTTGTATACACAATACTTCTTTATAATTGTCCAATTGTGTCAAAGAATTTCCTATTTATATGTCATAAGGATAAATTCAAGTGCGGGACGAGAACACAGATTCTCTTATATTCATCTTTCTATGAACTCTTATTGTCAAACTGACAAGAATGGCTTCATCCAGAGGAAAGAATAGACTGTTCTGCAAGCAGAACAAGAGGCTTAATAGCAAGCAAGAGTTACTTGGCTTCATGTAACATGCACATTTTCCTATGCGAGGTGAAACCTCAGACTTTATTTGATCAAAAGCCATTTTTATTCAAACTCAAAGCCAAGATTTTTTTTAAAAATCCCTTTCTGTAATAGCATCCACCACGTCTGCAGGAAAGCATGCATGTCCCACTTTCTGTAAACCTCTACAGCCTCACATTACCCTGAAACGTGCCTGCCTGAAAATACACAGCATGGAGTTTTCTCTTGTAGCTTTGCTTCATAGCTAAGACATATTAGAAATTGAAAATTAATTTCTTATTTTTTAAGCACAACTACTTATGCAATGATGCCAAGAGTCTCACAAAAGACTAGGAGTTAAGTAGAAGAGCATTCTTAGGCCAGTTTCATATGAGCATATTATCTCATGTCTGTAAGGGGGCCTTCACATTGGCGAACCGCAAAAATCTTGATCAAATCTGAAACCCATTCTTTGGAATGAGTTCATACACATTAGCAATGTTTTCCTGCATGGTACTGTGATGCAATGCTATGTGGGAAACACATCGCAGCATGTCCTATATTTCTGCAACATTGCCCATTGTATTCAATGGGTCCGGCAGCAGCAGTGCTGGCCTCATAAAAAGCAATGGGCGAACTCCACGACAGCCACGGCAGAGGATGCCCTTCATCTCCAAGGTTTTCACATCAAAACACCTTGCAACCATGGAGTTTTGACATGGAGGCAAGTGTGATATGGGGCGGGGAATCATGGCCCAATATCGCCCTCGCCAGTATGAAGAAGCCCTAAAAGAGATCCCCAATTCACACGTTTTACAAAAGACATTGCAAACATTCAGTATATCATCAGTATTTCATCATTGTTTGATCTGTATTTCCTTTCATATTTGCTGCAATTGAGTTTATTTTCTACTGGTAAATACAGATTTGTATTATTTGCCCAACAGAAAATAATTCCAATGATTGCAAATGCGGAGGCAAATGCAGGCAAAAGTAGAACCTACCGTGTTCTTAAAACATGGCAGTGAAAAATACAGCCATGCTGTTAGATACAAAGGTCTTAAAACATGGACCAAATACGCTCGCCTGACAACATCTTTAGGCGTGATCAGAGGCGTAACTTGAAGCTCCTGGGTCCCAATGCAAAACCTGTAATGGGGCCCCCAACTATAACGCTTTATTCATAGTACTGGGCTCCCTATATGGAGAAGAGGGGCCTTATAGGCCCCCTAAGGCTCCTGGGCCCGGGTGCAACCGCATCCCCTGCATCCTCTATAGTTACGCCCCTGGGCGTGATCCTCTGGATTAGAGGTCCCACTATACATAAATTCTATTTGTTCTTGTTAAAACTGCTAACATTTGGCTACATATTTATATTATGCAGTGGCCCTAAGGGTATGTCCGGACAGGAGAATGCAGTGTGAATTTTTCCATGTGGGTTCTGCCTCTAAAAACCTCTGCAGAATTCAGCAGTTGAGCTGCGGATTTCTGCTGCAGCTATACAGATCTAGGGCTGCGGCTGCACACAGATTTTGCCCTTTTCAATGGCCAAAAGTGCATGCCAAATCCCAGTGCAGAAACAGCACAGAATCCATGTCATGTAGGGACATGCCACTTTTTTTCTCTGCATCTATGTGCAAATAAAATCTGCGTCATATAAACTACAGCGCAAATTCCCATTGAATGTAGTGGGATGGGGATTTGCCACATAGTATTACATAGAATTAGATTCAAATCTGCTCTGTGAACATATTCTAAGGCTGCTTTCACACCTGCGTTCGGGCTCAGTTCAGGGTTTCCATCACTCCATTTTTGGTGGAGAAAAACTGACCTAAAACTGAAAAAAGCTGACCTATTTTTTTCCCAATTACTTTGAATGTAAGCAAGGAGAAATAGCGTAGCATTAGTTTTCTGTCCGAAAAAAATGGAAACCAGACAGAATGGAAGCAAGCAGAAGCCTTTCCATTTGCTTTCGGTTTTTTTGAAACCCTATTGAAATCAATGGGGAAAAATCGGATCCGTTTTTTTCCCCTCCAAAAACGGAGCAGAGTGACGGAAATATATATATATATATCTTTGCTACAATATAACATTAACAAACAAATACACCCAATAAAACAGTCTAATGGTCTAGAAGACCTGCTGATCAAGTATAAACAGTTGCTAACACCATTTTCATTATAAAATGTGGAATCTAAGCTGAGGATGGAAGTAAAATCTATAAACCACTGAAAGACATTAGATGAACAAATGGAACAGTAATAGTTTGGGGGATTCTTGCTACAAAGTCCTTTCGTTGCTAAGTTATCTTATAATATGGGATTACTGGATTTTTAGACATATCATGCACATAATACTATACAGCAAATAGGAATAAATGCATGTGCTGAATCACAGGATATGAAACTGCAAATCTGCATTAGAAATCCGAGGGCCAATCTTGGATTTTTGCTGCGGTTTCTCTTGGAAATCCATTTCTACAGAAAGGCTGTTGTGAAGATAGCATTTGCTTCAACAGTTTAAAAAAAACTAAATTTAATTCTACTTAGTTGAAGACAATTTTTTTAAGGGAACCTGTCAGGTCCTCTTGCTCAGCATAAACAGGCAGTCATTCATGTTTGAATGACTTCCTGTTCACAGTGAATGGAGGCGGGCTTCTATTAGAGATCTCCGGAACACTCTTCTTCCATTCAAAGAACTCTCTCTCCTTTGTCAAAGTAAAGGGGCAAGTGTGCGGCCCCTTGTAAAAGCCCCCTAAAGGATTGGGTGGCTGACTGGAGCAATGTAGACCAGCCTAGCCCTCGGGAGCTTTTATATATTAGAAACTGTACACTTTTTGGAAGTAGTCGAGGTCCATCCTCAAAATGATTCCCACTATATACATCAACAAAAGAGCTAAAAGTACTGTAATTTCTTACTGAATTTACTGGATGATGCTAACAGTCCAGGAGTTGCTGCATAAATTGGGGTTGGTTTTAGGATCTAGCAAATTGCCTCAAACCCCCATTCTCTGGCAATCCCCAAGGATTGGAACCCCAGAAGCAAAATAAAGGTGCTCAATATTATTTATAAGTCTACAATAATATTATTTTGGAACTGAATAGCAGTATTATGTGGGAACTGTATGGCAGTATTATTTGGATACTACATAATATTTGGGCACTTCATGAAGGTAATATGTGGGTCGAAAATACAAGAAAATCTAGAAAACAGCTAGTGAGAGGGGCCTTATTTTGTTTGTTGCGCAGGTAGCATTTTTTTCAAAACCATACCTTACCTTGAGAATTAACTATGAATCTTAAACTATGGTTTTGCTGTTTTAGCTCTTAGTTTTTGCAAATATTGTATTAACAAGAAACAACTTACAAGTGGGTTATCTGCCACTGACAGATCTTGGCCCACTATGTATATGAATATATTTAGCTATGTAAACTCGTATACTTTGGTAATCTTATGTTTCAATGTTCAGGGACTGAGTCCTGGTTGTTATGACACCTACAATGCGGATATTGATTGCCAGTGGATTGACATCACGGATGTAAAGCCTGGAAATTATATTTTGAAGGTAAGTGGAAACATTTTGTATATTTGATCGTAGTTAATATTTTGCGCATGGCAGGTAAGAAGTCTTGACTACTAATAAAAAAATTAATGTATTTCACAGGTCAGTGTGAATCCAAGCTATTTGGTTCCAGAATCTGATTATTCCAACAACGTCGTCCGCTGTGATCTACGATATACTGGTCATCATGTATATACTTCTAGCTGCGCAATTTCTCCGTGAGTATATGTTTGTAAATTATTCTAAGCAACTGTAATAGTTCTCATAAAGCAATGATGCACAAGGATTCCTCAAGTTACAATGGCCTCAAGATACAATGTTTTCAACATACAGTGGTCTTTCCTGCACCATTGTGACCTGAAAACAGATTCAAAATACAGTGTCAGACATTCTGGATCTGTGGCACAGGCACTTTGCTGGAACAACAAGGCAATCAGCATGGGAATTTCACTGGAAAACACCTGTATTACTGAAGTGCAAGCATTGATTAGCTGTCTAGTGGCACCTCTCTACCATATAGGGTGCTATTACATGTCCAGCACTGCTCTTACCCATGCCAAAATGAGTGACTGCTTTGAACACCAGGTGATGGAAGTTCCATTTTATATTACTAGTATATTGTGTGTTCTGCACAGAAACCTGAAGAAGCTCCTATTCTTCATATAGAAAGTAGGTTAGAGCTTCCAACAGATACTTCAGATTGTTATAGACTCATTGATAAAAAAAATAATCCACCAAGAAATTGGATGAAACTTTATATGTGTGAATGTAATAATGATATCATTATCCTGCTGCCTCTTGGAAGGCGCCATGAGAGGAACACATGTGGCTGCAGGATGTCCTGAACATATCGCTGAGCTGTCATTGTTTCTCGTACCACTACTAGGGGGGACCGACTGTCATATGTGATGGTCTCCACAGTCCATCACACCAGCAGTGGGGGCAGTGTGCCGCTCCACAGCAAAGGCAGGATTGAAGCTCTCACCATGAGTCCTCTATACTTGAACATTGATCATTGTCGGTTATAACAGAACCCAAATTAGTGGCTAAAGACTATACAGTTCCAGTCCATATCAGTCCAGATCTGTAGCTCACGACAGCAGTGCAAACGAAAGCAACAGTGTTAGGGTTGTAAAGGCAGGAGATGCAATGGGCCGTGACATCAAATTTCTTTCTGCCAAGCACCTGTGAAATGGTCCGGGCACAGACAAGGGTCTGCAATGAAGGTGCCACCTGTGTCTGGATGGTGGACAATAAAACTTTTGCTTGTCATCAGATTAAACAATCAAACTACTAATGACCACTTGTCAGTCATATATATGTATGTGTGTTGGTGCTTCTCATGCTTCACCCCTGGTGATGTCATCGCAGGTCCTACAACATATATAAAAACAACAGAACAACACAGTTAGGGCTCTTGGAAGGGGAGGACAATTACAACAAAATGAGATTACAACCAAGCCGCTATTATCTCAGACAAAACTCAGCGGTCCTGACAGAAGACACCGACCTACCGCCACTACCGAGACCCAGTGGGCTGAAGGACCTGCGGTGATGTCCCTGCTGCGGGAGGAGCCATTGTGTAGTTTGGTAAAAGAGATCCGGTGGGCTGAAGGACCTGTGGTGATGTCACTGCTGTGGGAGAAACCATTGTGCAGTTTGGTTCAAAGTACTGTATACTGGATAAGTCGACAGCAGCCACCAGTACCTGTGATTATGCAACTGTCATTTGATCAGCTGTGTGGGTGGAGTCAGGGATCACATGAACAGGGGCTGATCACTGTATCCAGGAGTCTGCTGAGCTAGTGATGTCTGGAAACCAGCATGGATGTACCACAGCTATGTGTGTGTGATTTGGGAATCAGGATGCATGTAGTAGAGCTGTGTGTGTGATGTGTGGGGATCATAATGGATGTACCATGTAGCACAGCTGTGTGACGCATTGCACCCCCAGAAACACTGGTACTATAATTTCCTAATAATTACTAGTCCTCTCTACTCATGGTCTGTGTTGGTCGTCTGCAGCCTGTTCACTGTGTGTGCATGCCCTCACATAACCACTTCTCCAAACACCATCTAACAGCTTGATCAGAATAGCCTAGATGGAGAATAATTTGTTGAAATGACCATCCTGCTTCTCTCATTACATTGATGCGCCCCTCTCAAAGTCTGTTAACTAGGCAAAATGTCTTTGAGTGTCATAGAGGCATGTCTATTGCAGTCAACAATCTCTCAACAAGAGGTCCACTATACAAAAGTAGCCTCTGATAGCCTTTTTATAGGGCAATGGGGAAAGCACTTTTATGGGCAATACCCAGTGTCTCATAATACCGTAACTATAATCACTTACATATCATCCTGAGACATAATTGCATGCCGTGTTTTGCAGCAATCTGACATTTCTATCTGGGCGCATTATTTTATTTGTCAATGAGTGTATTTAAAGACTTTATCTATATTAGTTATCTGCACAATTTTCTGTACTCTTCATTTTGTATTACTTGAATGTATTATGTTGACATTTCGGAGGCTTCAGAAGCAATTACCAGTTTTCCATAGAGTTATGGTTTCAACATACAATATTTTCATCATACAATGGTCATCCTGGAACCAATTAGTATTGGATTTTGAGGGACCACTTTATACATAGAATCCCAGAATGATGGAATTGGAAGGGACCTTCAGGGTCATCGGGTCCAACCCCCTGCTCAATACAGAATTTTCAGAAATTTCCTGCAATGTAAAAACCATAAAGCAGAGGAACGTACTTCTGACCCACCAATTAGATATAATTAACTTACTTTACAACCGTACTGTATTATGTACACGTCAATGTTTCCCTTCAGGATGTGTTTAGAATTTAACAGACATGTAACCTTTTTTTTGATGGATAGCCTTAGTGTTTTGGGAAGCTTAATGGTTTAGCAAAATAATATCCTTTAAATTATGGAATATGACTCTATTGTAACACAATGAGACAAATACTGGATTAATGGAGCTTAATTTAAAATCCTACAAGCAAAAGATTTCGTTCTGTCTGGTTCAGATATCCTTCAACTCTTTTCCTGGATGTGGTCCAGCTAGAAAAGCGTTCTTTGTCTAGAGCTGGTATTATTCCTCTGACTCACTCCTTAAAAACGTCAGTATTACAGCTGCCTCTGTAATAGCTTCATATATAGCTAGACTTGTGGATGCAAGGCACACAAGAAAGGTCAGTTAGAACAATGTGAGAGCACATACTTGGAAAAAAATCAATAGCACTTTTTGATCCGCATTCAGATGTCTTCACAGTTACGGACGCATCATTTTATTGGAATCTCTGCATTAATACACTGCCTAGTGAGATGCAAGAAAACGTAAAACTCCCCCCAAAAATATACTACTGTCAAGTCTCCAGCTCCTGTGCAGATCTATATATCTCCCCATCTTCTACTGTCTATGCAGTAATAAGAAGAGTTGGATCAATCTATACTCATAGGTCTTATTTGTCAAAACCATTTAACAGCAAGACTGTACTTATTGCTCATTGCAACCAATCAGAGCTCAGCTTTCAGTTTTAAATGGCTCTGTGAAAATGAAAGCTGAGTTCTGATTGGTTGTTGTGGGCAACAAGGACAGTTTTACTGTGAGTCAGTTTTGATCAATGAGGCCCATAGTTTGTTTATAGCCTTGACCGAAGAGACAAATAGGTTTATATGGAAGCTGTATGCATTGGAACAATAAAGAAAAAAAAAAGCTAAAAAGGGGCCCCTGACCCAGCATCAAACTGGGGTTTCTTGAGCTCTACAGCGGTGATAATGTTATGGACTCTTTCATTAACCTGGAATAATACCATTGGTGAAAATTTTCCCTAATAAATTTTCAAACTGCTACCACCAGAGTGCTATTAAAGGGAACCTATTGCATTCCCACAGCTCCATTAAGTAAGTTATGACAAAGCTTGACAAAGGCCAACATGGCCGAAACGTTGCCTGTTTTTCTGTGATGGGGGAATAAAATTTTGGATATCAATTTGCACCCTGGATGCTGCCAAAGTCTTTTTTTCAATGGAGCTGTAAGTAGATGTGATAGGGAACCAGGTGATGTGTTTTTTATACCTGCTCCCACAATCAAGCTCTATCACCTGGTGAAGATTGTATGGCACACAAAAATTGGACTCTTTTCAGATTCCTATGTGTACAAGTCTATTGGAGAGTGCATGCACGGGAACCTGAAAAGAGTCAGATTCTCATGTTGCATGCTTACTTCACTGGGTGACAGACCATGGGAACAGGCAAGTACAGATAGTCCCCTACTTATGAACAGATTCCATTCCAGGAAGCTGTTCATAAGTGCATTTGTTTGTATGCCCATACTGGGGTTTGTATGTAAGGGGATCAGGAGTTGATCTCGCTCCATACCATGCAGGTGACAGCTGTTTCTTACAGCCGACACCCGCCCGCAACAGCTCGAATAAGCTGCACCGCTCATTGGAGCTGTTAACTCTTTAGATACCGCTGTCGATGTTCGGGGGTCCCGCACTGCCCTCATGATAAGATCGCGGGTTGCCGGGCAGCTACCATGGAAGCTGGGGGCCTTCTGAAAGGCCCCAGGGCTGCCATTGCAGAGTGACTATCAAGCCGTACCTATGGCAAGGCTTAATAGAATCCCTGTCAGATTGCTGACAACTTTGTTAACATGTAGCGAAGTTCGTAATTCAGACATTTGCAAGTGGGGGACTATCTGTTTAAAAAAATACATCACCTGGCTCCCTGTCACATTCCCCAACAGCTTAATAGCTTAACTTATGGTGCTGCGGGGATGTGACAGGTTTCATTAAATTTTATCTAATTTATTACAACAAAATCGTGTTGAGCTCTTATATGTATGATGATATATTTGGTAATTGTAGAAATACTTTTGAAAGATCAAAGTGCAGTATTAATGTTTGTTTGGGAAGATGTAGTATTGCAAGGTTAAGGGGATTGTCCCAAAAAATGAAGTAAAAAGTAAAAAAGGGCATATCTGCTCATGGCTATCTGACTATAAGAGCCCACACTGATCACAAGAATGGGGTTTCTAAGGTCCTCAAATGAATAAAGCAGTGGCCACACACACATTTATATTATATATAATATTATATATTTACACACACATGCGCTCTTTGTAAAGAAAAAAAATTGAGCGGCACCTAGAAGTTGTTTTGCTGCAAATCCCGGCATGCAGTTACATCTCAGGCAGATATACAAATGATTGTGGTGTGATTAGATGAACTGTCTTGCAACTTGACGTCCTAAAAGTGGTTCCATCCTTGGCCTAAAAAAAGGCTCTCATAGGCTACTTGTGTGTAGTGGACCACTTTTTGCACTTGTTTAGAGCTTGTTGACCACTAGATGCCTCTGCGATGCAATCAAAAAGATTTCGCACAGAATTTTAAAAGGAGCGCATTATTGAAATGTGAGAATCTGAATGATCGTATCGACGAATTGCCCGCTACCTGGGCTTTTCTGAACAGACTATGAGGAGGGGTTGGGACTAGAGGATGGGTGAGGGCACACACAAAAGAAG
The DNA here is from genome assembly GCF_035609145.1 of Eleutherodactylus coqui. Classification (NCBI taxonomy): domain Eukaryota; kingdom Metazoa; phylum Chordata; class Amphibia; order Anura; family Eleutherodactylidae; genus Eleutherodactylus; species Eleutherodactylus coqui. Next base: position 125,923,773 of record NC_089841.1, on the reverse strand, counting down.
CCTGGGCTCAGGACACCTTCAACAGATTACGAGTAGAGAAGATCGTGTGATTGTGTGACAAGCATGAAGAGCTACAACTGTTTCATTGTCCGCCATCCAAGTGGCACCATCATTACAGGTTCCTGTGTTTGTCGGAACTATTTTCAGGTACTTGGCTGAAGGACATTTGGTTTCACGGCATTACGTGTACTGCCTTTGATACCCACTGTCACCTTCGTTCACAGTGGTGTCATGAACGGCTAAACTGGACTGCTATGGAGTGGAACTGGGTTGTTTTCAGTGATGAATTCAGGTTTATTTTGAGCATTGATTATGGCCATCTTTGTGTCAGGAAGCCTAGGGGTGAGCGACTCAATCCTGCCTTTTCTGTGCACATTGCCCCCACTGCTGCTGTGATGGTTTGTGGGGCTATAACATATAACAGTGAGTCACCGCTAGCAGTGGTACGAGGGACAAAGACAGCTCAGTGATATGTTCAGGACATCCTGCAGCCACATGTGTTTCTCTCATGGCAGGGCTTCCAGGAGGCCATTTTCCAGCAGAACAATGCTCGACTGCACACAGCATGGGTGTCTTCAGAATGTCTCCATAACATTGTCACACTTCCGTGGCTGCCCGGTCGCCAGATTTATTGCCAAAAGAATATGTATGGGACCATCTGGGATGCAAACGTTGACAGCCAACGAGTTTGTACAATCTATAGGCTCATTTACAGGAAATGTGGAGCGATATGCGCAGGATACCATACGGAACCTGTATGCCTCCATGCCCGCCCGTATCACATCTTGCATCCAAGCTAGAGGCGGTACTAGAGCCTCCATGTCCATCGGTATCACATCTTGTATCCAAGCTAAGAGGCAGTACAACAGGGTATTAGGACGCCTGCAGACGGCCGGATCGGATCCGGTAGTGAGAATTCGCGCCGCGGGACCCGACCCGAGCGCCTGCAGAGAGCAGCGCGTACTCTGCCCTTTCATGCGCAGACCGGAGCCGGCAGCAGGCATCTACGATATTGCTAAACGACAGCGCGGGAAGTATAAACAAACAAAAAAAAAAAAGTGCACTGCGCATGACCAATGCACAGTACATTACTCGGATATATGCAGGGTCAAGGCTGGAATTCACTGTAGGCCTCCACAAGTGGATTACGCATACAGTCGTGTGAGCCCGGCCTAAGACTGCTGTAGTATGGTTTGTTCTTAAAAACAACTCTGCTCTTCTGTATGCATTAAGGTTGTTTCACACTTGCGCTGGGCATCCCGCTTTCCTGCTCCGTTCTGGGAGCAGGAAAGGGTAATCCCTGCGGAGGAACAGTTCCCTCTCTGTATGAAAACGAACAGTGCCAAGTGGATCCCATTAACTAATGGGTCTACCCACTTTCTGACTAAGCGGCCTCATTTTGAGACAGAAGTAAAAGTGCTGCATGGAGCCCTTTTCTTCCGGTATTTGCAGCCAGATCTGCGATGGAATCTCCCACCGGAGGTTCTGACACAGATGAGAAACCACCCTTATGTAACTACACACTATGCCTCAAACTCACTCATCATCACCCTAGTATCTACAGGTGGGCCCCAAAAAAGTAGTCGAGCACCACACTCTTATGAAAGCTGCTTAAAAGAAAATCTGCGTTTCCCATAGCAACCAATTACACAGCGTCTTTAATTTCTTATACTGCTGAGGTAAAATGAAAGCTGCATTGTGATTGGTTGCTGTGGGAAACAAATATTTTCTTTTAGACAGCTTTCATAAGAGTGAGGTGTCAGGCTACTTTTCCGCGGCCCACTCCGTAAAGCAAAACTCATTGGAATGTTGTTTACTGGGAAATAAAAAGTATATGGTGCATAAGCAGGTTGTTATAGACGAGTTTGTAACTCATTACAGCAGCCCATCCCCGTTATGTACTAATCCAAGAGTACACAGAAGCAACAGGATAGGACTACACAACTAACATACATCACAGAAACATGCAAAGAGGGCAAAGGGAGCAGTCTAAAGTGAAGTACCTGTGCATGCTGGGTGACTAAAATATTCATAACGCCAATATAGATGGCTATTCTACACTTCTGCTCATTTGTACCTTCTTGTTAGATATCAAGAACAGATAAGTCCTTTTATGCAAGAACTGTATTGGTATTGGAGATTTATGCGCATCAGGAAAGTATTTAGGGGATGGAGATACTAATGGAGATTGAGAACTTGTCCTTTACCTAATTCACGCACATCACATTACATCACCACACTTACAATAGACGTTTTGTAGTATTTTTAAGCAGGCAGAAATCAGAATAAAGCAAGCCAGAAGGTCTAAAGCTTGATGTAAAGTCCCACATCTGGCGGGATAGCATTACCTAATTCTACATAAACGTGGGTGGCTTTCAATAAGCATGTTCATTATCAAACAAATATGGCATCTTTCAGCATCTACGGTGCACATCACGTCTGCACATCCCAGTTTAAATGCCAGGTTTTTGTCATGTTAAAAAAATTAGACAAAGATGAATCATTTCAGATTTATTTCCACCTTCAATGTGATCCGTTTTCTGTAGAATTCCATTGAAAAACAAACTGAAATCTTTTAGGGTGGAAAAATAAAAAAAAACATAATGTGGTTGCATTAATATACACACCCTAAAACTAATACTTTGTTGATAAATCCTTTGACTCTATGACAGCATTCAGTCTTTTTGGGTAAGTGTCTATCAGCATGGTACATCTTGATTTGCAATCTTTGCTCAATCTTCCCTGCAAAAGCACTCCAAATCTGTCAGATTGTGATGGCATTGTGTGTGTGCAGCCCTCGTCAAGTCAACCCATAGATCTTCAATGGGTTTTATGCTGTAATGGACTGATATTTGGGACTGTTCATAATTCTCTCCACCTTGGCTAAAACCCTGGTTCCAGCAGCAGATAAACAGCCCTGAACTATAATGCTGCCTTTACCATCTTCATTGTTCATATGGTGGTGTGCAGTGTTGGATTTGTGCCAAACATACCTTTTGGAATTAATGTCAAAAAGTTCAACTTGCGTCTCATCAGGCCGTAACATGCTCTTCCACATACTTTTGGCAGACTTGTTGTAGGTTCTGCCTCTTCGCAGCCTCCCAAACCAATTTTCTTCTGGTCTTTTCGTCAATTTTTTGAGGGACGTCCAGTTCTTCGTAAAGTCACTATTGTGCCAAATTTAACCCACTCCTTGATGACCGTCTTTACTGTGTTCTATGGTATATGTAATGCCTTGGAAATTATTTGGTACTCTTCTTCTGACTGATACAACACATCAAAGGGATCTGATTGTTGAGGGTAAGATCTCAGCAATCAGGACCATGGCTTTTGCTGAAAAATGCAACTAAGTAATAGTCAAGAAAATCCTACTGGAACAGCTGACTTTTATATGGAGTAAATCAAAATCCCTTTAACTAATGGCAGCTGTGTACTGTCTACTAATTAACATGAGATTAAATGTAATTGGCTAATTCTGAATACAACCACATAACCGAAGATAAGAGGGTGCTCACACTTATGCAACCACATTATTTTAGTTTTATTACTTTTCCATCCCAAATGATTTCAGTTTGTTTTTCAATGGAATTGTACAGATAACGGGTCACATTGAAGGTGGAAAAAAATATGAAATGATTCATCTTTCTCTGATTTTTTTTAATAGGACAAAAAAACATCATGCTCCTAAAAGATAAATACTACATCTAAAATAACTCCTGAGATTCCATACCACACCAGCAGAACTGTTTTTTTTTTTACTTAATGCTGCCAAAGTTTTTGACAGCATTGAGTGCAATTATTTGTGGGCTGTTCTTTATAGGATGGGTTATAGTGAGAAATTTGTGGTAAGAGGTAAATGGCTCTATTCAATGCCATGGTCAAAAGTGAAGGTAAATGGTCCTATTTTGGGACAGATAGTTTTGGAGAGGGGGTACAAGGCAGGAGAGTCCCGTCTTCTCTTTGCCTTGGATGGTTTGATCAGACAATCACCTGATATAGTTGGATTGCAATCTGAGGAAATTGTGGAACAGATCTCATTATATGCAGTTCATCGGCTGTTACATACGGGGGATGCGAGTAGATTAATAAGACCCATGATGTCTTTTTTTGATATATTTGGCAATATGATGGATCTCACTATTAATTGAGGGAAATCTGTAATTCTCCCTGTAGATCCTTTGCCCAGTGGACATCAGATCATACACAACTACAAATAGTGAAAGAATTCAAATATTTGGGAGTTGCGGTATCTTCTACGCCTCAAGGCTATATTTCTGCCTATTTGCTTCCATTGCTACAAAAGTTTGAGGATAAAGTCAAGATGGAATCATCTCCCATTGTCGATAAATAGGAAGGGAAAACCTTATTAAAATGGTTTTGATGGCACAACTCCTATAGATAATTTAAAAATATATATTTTGTGGCAAAGATTAGAGGCTATAGGTTTGGAAAGGGTTGTTGATCCGGGGATTATTTCGATTGCCAGACTTAGAGTCAGGACAGAAATTTTTTTCTCCTTAAATAAGGAAAATTGGCTTCTACCTCAATGAGTTGTTTTGCCTTCCTCTGGTTCAGTATTGGGGTAGGGGGAAGGTAATAGGCAGAACTTTTCAGCCTAACATACATTACTATATAACAAGAGGCAGTTTGACTACGTTTGAGAGATTTGGGGAAGATGGTCAGAATATATATATATATATATATATATATATATATATATATATATACATACACACATATATATATATATACATATATATATATATACATACACACATATATACATACACATATATATATATATATATATATATGAAATGGGCAGTTGATAGAGTGCTGTTTGTTACATTGAGGTATTGTAGAAAAGGTGAAGGGAATTTGGAGGGGGGAGGGAGAGGAGTAAGAAGGAAGAGCTCCATTTTTTTCTTACCTGGTTTTTGTCTAAATATATATTTTTTAGGATGGGGGAGATTATGATTTGCCTAAATATAGTTCTAATTGTGTTGTTTGGATAGGGTAACACTATGTGCTATGTATATTATGCATGTATAAATGTGTGGTACTTAGGTAATTATGTTCAACAATATAACTTCAATAAAAATGCTGCTGATAGTTTAATTGGTGTGAAATCCGTGGAGCTGTGTATAATATTCACCTGGTTCCCCATTCCTGCAATGCCCCCGAACAAAGTCAACTCATAGAGATGAATAGTAGATGCGCATGCTGACTTTGCCGGATGACACCACAACAGCAGAAAACCAGGTGATTTAGTTTATGGTGCTTAAAGTTGCTGACAGGTTCCCTACAAATCTAGAAAACACACGTCAGGGAGGCGCTACCTGTGTCGGCTTGCAATTATTAGTTCTTTAGAGTAATCACTAAAAGTGAACTGGAATGCTTAAAAAATGAATCAATTAGACTCACCCGGTGTCTGGCGAGCACCCCTGTACAGGGGTCTCACCAGCACCTCCACATCCTCGTCGGCTTTAAAAATCCCCTGGCGTGTCCGTTCGGCTGCTGGGCTTCTGTGTCCTGCTAGCTGGCAGGACCCACTCGAAGTGTTTTCGTATATAGACTTGGTGAAAAAAGGAAATGCCCGCGCTCTTTGGGACCTGAACACCAGGGTCGGGCTACAGACACCACTTGCTTCAAACTTTTATTCTTAATATCCTCTGTGCAACGCGTTTCGTCGTCCACACAACGACTTTATCAAGCACTTGATAAAGTCGTTGTGTGGACGACGAAACGCGTTGCACAGAGGATATTAAGAATAAAAGTTTGAAGCAAGTGGTGTCTGTAGCCCGACCCTGGTGTTCAGGTCCCAAAGAGCGCGGGCATTTCCTTTTTTCACCAAGTCTATATACGAAAACCCTACAAATCTAGAAGATGATTCTGGCAGCATCCAGGAGTACTATACCAAATATATCCTTTATTCTCCCATCACAGAGACAGCAACGTTTCGGCTGTGAAGCCTTTTTCAATGGTATGGAGAATTGTCTCAAGGACCATGAATAGGGGGAAAGAATTACCAGGCCCTTCTGTTTTGTTCTAGGTGGCTATACTAGGTACCATAAAGATGGGTGCATTTTAATATTTGCTATGGAGTCACTTCAATGTCCAAAACTGGTCACATACCAGAACGACAGGGTCGAAATTGCAGTTAGCTGTGATGATGTCTCCTCCATAGTGACAATGCCTCTTGGCTGTGATTCACTACCACAGTCACCTCATTATGGATGACACATCATGAGGTCAGGAAGTAAACACCAGAGTGCCATGATTTCACAGGTAAGTTTATTAATTATTTTTATATTTGAGGCAGTTTCAAGGGTATTTCTCATTTTCTAAACAGAGGCTCCAGCTATTTAAAGGGTAGGAGGACCAATGAAATCTTCCCTTCCTTTTTTAAAAAAATTCATTGACCAATATGAGGACATAAAGCTGTATAGGACATCAATACATTGTTGCATAGTCTGATGGAAAATGAGATATAAAATAATTGATTACAAGAGCCCCTGGTCTTTACTCAGAACTTATTATGATACCGAACACTTTCTTTGTAGACGAGAACATTTCCCTTGGATAAGGTGTAAACATGAAGCATTTCTTTCAACTCTTATTTCCATGAACAAAGCCAGTGTCCTCCATCGGAGTCTGCCTTACTGGCAAACACAAAGACATTTCTCTTGTGAGGTTGTTAATGTCAAGTTTCCATTTGGACAAATATTAATTCTGATCAGTTTGCGCTGCATATTGCCAAATAGTTTCCACGATCTGAAAAACAGCATTACTACTTGTATAAAGAGTCATGGTGCGCATGCCAAGCCCCTAGTGGCATGTTCATCTTTTAATGAGCAGGTTGCACACATTCCAGTTATGTTTTTCGTTGTTTGCCAAGTCTGCAGTGTTTTAAAACATAATCTGTTATTTATTTTCACAGCTATTAAATTGCAATAAAGAAATCATTTGAAGATTTTGATTATTCTGGAGTTAAGAAGTCATTGGATTCAATTGGATGTAAACACTTTTCAATGGAAGCATATGGACTTTGACAAGAACATAACTGGATTTTAACCACGTGAAAAAAGTCAGCACTATTATAATGTATGTACAAAATATCTGGCTGATCTGCGTAGAAATAAATTTGAGTTTTTTTCTGATACAGACAAGTAACATTCCCATATAAGCTACAATTAGACACAATCATTTCTGTATCAGTGAGCAATAAGCCCCAAACTGTTCATCCTAGAAACCTTAAGATGTGGGGTATCAGTGACAAAGTATTGTAACAGTAACCATGCACAATTGAACAAAATGTTATGTATTAAACTATGATGTAGAAAATATTTATGGCTGACGTGGACCAGTCATCTGTTCTTCCAAAGACAGTAAATATTGGACTATTTCATCAAGAATTTGTTGGTTTTCCCCCCAAATTTTCTAAATCCACAGAAAAATGGAAACTTTAAAAGTATTAGATAAAAATCTAGATGAAAGTATGAATTAGCATATTTGTATATTATCATGAAAAGAAAATCTATACACTATATGCAGTTATATATCTGGTATATATCTTGCCTAAGCTATGAAGATGTGTAAGTGCAATGATGAAGGCAAAGTACATCACTTCCTAATGAATTAATACAGGGGTAAGGCCCAGGCAGTAAAAAGTTATTTCACAATCATTTTCAGTTATGTTCCCTATGCGGGAGGAGCCGGTTTTCAGAGTGATGGCGGATGACAATTAACTCTGGAAATTAAGTAATCATCAGATTGCACTACTGAAATTAATGAACACTACTGAAACTGAAATGGGTTATCACTTGAGGAGGAATGTGGAAGCCAATATGGAACTCAATGAAAAAAAAACTATGAAATAAATGGGGTGTTTTCCCATAAATAAGTGCATATGTGAGAAGTTGTAGGAATCCCTTAAGAGGCCTGCATACAGTTTTCATGGGAAGAGTAGTTTGAAGTTACAGGGAAGTGATTTGCAAAAGTCAAATCCTAATGAAGAAATACCTTTACTGTTTTTAGGCCATGGGCATGGGGGCGATAGTTGTTTCCTTCCTCTTACATAAGCATATTATGAGCCAAAATACTAATACTAATCTTAAACCTATACATACTTGGCCTCTACATTGCTACTACACCTCATCCCAATCAGTCAGTCAGTCAGTCAGTGGAGTTAAGAACCCCCACTACCAATTAGAATACCAGTGTTATCTTACGTAGGGGAAAGGCCATTGTGTCCCTTTAGGCAGTAGGGCCCTAGTGCAACGGCAACCTCTGCACCTACTAGTATGCCTATACCCCTGCATTCAATTATGAGAAGTACCTTGATCCAACTAGAACATATAAATCTATCCCAAGAAAAGTATAGCATATGGTTCAAATTTAGTACTGGTGGTCCAATTTTCTCATAGGATGCATGTGTGTAGAATGATACAGCTCTAAAAATAGGGCATTGGGAAAGCATATGAAATTATGAAAGCTAATTTGCACTACAAAATTGCACATTCGAAAATAAGTGTTATAATAAAGGATATAGTACTGCCAGGAGGTAAACTTCAACCCAACAAACCTAATGAAAGTGTGTTGCATGAGCCATTCTCTTATGTAAATTACTTTCCTAATTCTTGCGGTGTTCAATCAGCTTATGGCAGTGTTCACATAGTGCAGCTTTTACAAAATGGTCAGGAATGCAGAAGTCCTTTTCAAATATGGTCTTTGGGAATTCTTTGATAGAGAAAAAGAGAGGGGATGGGGGCACTATTTTAATACCCATATAAGCCAGTGCAAAAAACTGCAACAAAGCTTGTCTCTTGTTCTGGAGGATCGTCCCATCCATGAAAGAATTAGTTAAACCTATTTTTCAATGCAGGTTTATTTGAAAACTTTAGGCTTTTTGTGAAAAAGACAGTGCAACAAGAACAATGTAAATAGCTTAAAACAAATACAAACAAGTAGTAGTTTTTCCAAACGCAACAGAAAATGCCACTTTTACGACTCATGCCCACAGCCGGGTCAGATTCTAACTGCGAAATCAGACCCGGTGCCTCCCAGAGACCCTATACTCACCTGTCCGGATCTGCTGTGAGAGTCTTGGCCAGTGAGTCAGCGCGTATGCACAGCGTACTCACATTGAAAGCCTTCAAATGGAAGCTGTCCCCGCGAATTTCCGCACGAATTAGAACATGCTGCGATTCTCTCCTGCGGGCGGAAAATCTCAGTTGATTTCCGCTCGTGGGCAGGGGAGAATCAATTATCACAGCATGTCTATGGACGGTTATTGCTGCGGAATTCGTGGCGGGTTTCTGGCCGTGAATTCTGCAGCGATAATCCGTCCTTGGGCATTAGCCCTTAATGATTACTGCAGTCACAGAATTACTCAATCTCTTTATGACAAGTGTCTTTCAAACTTTGTAGAGCACCCTTTTGTGGTTATGACCTGCCCTAAACATAATGTACAGCCAGACACCAGCTTCTGACAGTGTTCCTGAGGAATCTTGGCAAATTCCTAATGGGCAATGGCCTCTATTGCCTAAAAAGTTCCAGTTTTGTTTCATTGCTCCAGAGAGAATTCCAATAGTTCTGTGGCTTATTTATGGGTTTTGGAGTATATTGGAGCCATCTTTTCTTGTACTTTGGGGTCAGTAGAGGTGTACATCTTGGAGTTTGGGGATGAAGCCCTCCAGCGTTTAGTATGCCCCTTACTATGCAAATGGATACCCCAGTGTCTGCAGCCACCAAATCTTGCTGCATGTCTTTTGCAGTCACTTGAGGGGTTTTGACCACATGCTTCCTGAGGAATCTGGTAGAAGCCGGTTATACTGTATCTTCTTTCTGCCATGTCCAGGTAACTATGCTTCCAACTGTATCTCTAGGATCATTAAGTACCTTCGCTATCCTTTTCCTTGTTTGTGCAAGGCAATAATCTTTTCTCAAAGTTTTAAGACCTCTTTCTTGATTTAGCCATATTTCTAACATGCTATCAAACATTGCAATCAACAAAGTCCTAGCCAGTCCAGGTATGTTTCATCTCAAGCACACGTTATGTAACTAAAAAGGTACCTTTACACAGGGTGATCATCACCCAAATTATTACTGGGAACAGCAAATGTGGATGATAGTTGTCCTGTTTACAAGTGGCTGCTGATCAGGGCACCGAGCAAGAAATCGCTCACTTGTCGGAGTTGTAGCAAAAATAAAAGCCGGAAAATAAAAATCCCCCAAATATTGTCTCTCTGTTTTGAGTTGTTGGCTTAGGACTGCAGAAGTTTTAGGTTTGAATCGGACCTTGATGGGGATTTGAATCTAGGACACCATCACTGCAAGTCAGCAGCAGTGACCACAACACCCCTTTCTGCACAGTTGTTCCAGTAGGCCAAATTAGAAAACCCGATTTTTATTTTGATTGATTTTAATGGAAGTCAGAATCAAAAGTCCCGATTCAAATGAAGCCCTTGATGAGTTGCATCAGACGTACTAGAGAGAACACCCGAATTACAAATGTCCCGTTATAAAAGGATTCTATTCATGAGGTTTGAATAATTCTGAGACTGCAGCAATCATTAAAAGTGGCATTTTGTGTAGTTTGTAACAACAAAAAAAATCAATTTAAATCGCTCAACACAACCAATATTTCCAAACGGCTGAATGTTTGTAAATTTGACAAGTAAATTTACAGGGGGGGGGGGGGGGGGGGGGTCGTTGAATAAATGTGATTGCAACTGTAATTTTAATCGAATTTGATCGGCAGTAAAGTTCTTAATTTCCCCAGTGGTGGTACTGCGGGGGAATGCAATACCTGCTGCCAGCTTCAATGACACATTACAGGGTATTGTTGGAGTTCCCAGCATTAGAACACAACAGATTAGGCACAGGGAACAAGCCTTTTAAAATCCAGTTACCTTGGTTTGGGTTTACAGCTGTAACTGCACTGTGTGAACTGAGCCCATTCCTGCTTCAGTCTCCATCTGGAATCTGGAGAACATAGTAAGCCGTTCACATACAGGACTAACCTACTCCCATGACCTGATAATCATTGTATGGTTCACGTTTAATCCAAGAATCATGCTACAAGAAAACCTTTGTTACAGAATATTGTGTGAACTTTCCCTATGCAGTGTCATAATTTGTAAAGGAAAAATGTTACTGAACTTTGTTTCCATGGAAGAAGGTGTGTTAAATGGTGCTTAATTGTAACTTGAATTAAATCCATACAAGCCTATGCTACTTAAACAGAGCTTTATGTTTATTTTGCTATATTGTAGATTTGGTGACACAATTTGACTTTACTTATGTTTCTTGATTGCTTATATGATGAACTTTAGAGCTTTGTTATTCAGAGATCTCATATTTATAACACAGGCTACTTCTCTTGCATACTTTCATGGTTTTCTTTTGCCTGTCTCCACTATGGTTGCAAACTTATGTGAAAATGACTTGAATTAAAGTACTTCAAGTTTTTCATAAAGACGATTTCTTGTTTATATGTAATCAAAAGAGTAACATTATCAAATGAATGCAAGCCCTTTCTTCACATGATCCAGTTTCTACTTCCATAATCAGTGTCATGATGTATGCCATGGGGTTATATACACTGAATGGACACTTTATAGGCGACACCCATCCAGTAGAGCATTGGGTTTTCTTTGACCTTCAGAACTGCAGCTATTCATATTGGTGTCCATCCATAAGTATCTGAGGACCTGATCATTACTCCACCTCCACAAGTCTAAACTGTTGACTTAGGAAGAGTTCATTGATTCATGCTGCTTGCACCAAATGTTGACCCTCTCATTAGTATTGTTTAACAAAAGTCTTAAGTCAACTGACCAAGTGATATTCTAGCACTGCTCACTGATCCAATTCTTGCACTCCTTTGCGCATTGTAGGCTTACCTCTCGATTTCTCTTAAACAGCAACTGCACTTGAACTAGTCGCCTGCTGTTATAGCTCATCCATACTAAGGAACGACACGTTGTACATTCAGACACGTTAGTTAGAGCACCAGCATTTTATTTGGCTGAAATTTGTTTGACTGTGCAATGCCCATTTGGCAGAATGATTCTTCACAACCTTCTGTCAACAAGTGGTTTATGTCCACTGGATGTTTTTTCTAGGTCCCACCATTCTTGGTATACTCTTGACATCACTGTAAGAAGAAAACCTCACAAAGTTGGCAGTTTTTGAAATAGTTACTCTGACTAGTCTGGCACCAATAACCATGGTTCATTTTAAGTCACTCACAGAACGTGATCTTCCCATTTTAATGTCAATTCACACTAAAACTGATCCACAGAAAACTTGCTCACAATTTTATGCTGCATTGCGGATTCATGTCTGATTTCCATCACCGAAAGATCCAATTGTGAAAGGTCAGCAGAACAGAGACTAATGGTCCATTTACACCGGCGGTTATCAGGCTTCAATGTTCCTCTGAACACTCGTTCAACCGACAAATAGAGCTGTGTAGGAGGACCAACCAGCTGAATCAGCTGATCGTTCAGTTTCAGAGAACATAAATGCTCACTGCCCAGCTTGTAAAAAGCCCCTCTGTGAAAGTGAAGATGTACAGCAATTCTATGGGGGATGAACAATCGTAATCATGACCGTTCGTCCCCATAAGCCAATTCTCGTCCTGCATAAAGAAAAGTGTTGATCAACATGCGTTTTGATGGGTGCTTGTTAGAATGGACTAGGAACTCGGCCCGTGTAAAAGCACCAAAAATCCGAAGCAATCCATCTTAGAGAACAACATGTATGCAAGGTCTACATAAAAACACTCTTAGCTTTCTTCTTTCCATCTGTGTAACCAAAGTATTGCATCCATAGCAGCACCCATTTGCCTTCAAACTGATTGGTTAATTAGTATTCCAAGGTGAAGATATGTTGAAGTAGGAAAACTTTATATAGTCTAACAGCAAAGACCTCGTTTGGTTTCCAGCCATGTCAATGGAGATCACAGACTGGAAGAAAACCGCTCCAAACCATGAACAAGTAAAGTCTGGATTAAAATAATAAAAGTACATTAATATATTTAGTATTTTAATAAAGCAACCTGAGGGAGAAGCTTACAAGCGATTTTCATTATGAAATAATTAACACTGTCAGCATGTTTATGTATTTTGTGCTCATGGTTATTTAATAGACTTATTTCCCCCTGTAGGTTTTTAACAGCTGAAAATTTCACTTTAGGAATAGTCGAACCCACTGGATAAAGATAATCCTATATACTATATTTTTTTTCTCTAGACCGCTCAATTGAACAGTGATTAGCATAAAATAAACCAACTTCTTGAATAAATGCATTTTACACCAATTTGGACTTACTGCGGCTGAACTAAAGGAATGTTACAATACAGCACTCGTATTTCTTAATGACGACTAGCTTGGCAGGGTACCTTACACTACAGAGTCCCGCTGAGCTGGCCAGCTTTACTATAAAAGGGAAGAGATCTGAGACGACAACCCTGTTCCTAGTCATTACTTTGCTGGTTAAGCATGACCTTAAGAAGCGAGCTCCTGGTGACGAATACACTCCTGATTATCATGTGCATGGCTATATTATGGCTCAGTTTTGTACTGAGCCATAATAGGGCATCCATAGATTTTATATGGTGCCTTTACCATACCTTATGCCTCCAATTTAATTTTGTTTTATTTTAATGGATACTGTATAGATCTGATCGCAAAAAGGAAGTCTCGGCATGCTTAATCAGATACAAAAGGTGTATGTAAGTAGGTATTCTTCCCTAGGACCGACACGGCACATGCCAACACTCTGTTCCGCTCTACAGCATCTGTGCTGGCGCACGAGTAAGTGCTAAACAGCTAAATCATTAAAAATAAAATCTGGGCATTCCCATTTAGTGTCAAAAAAGCACATCACAAAAAAACAAAAAAAACCCTGACATTTGCACAAATATTTTATCATAGTTAAACATGAATTATCTCATATGTATAAAAGAAATATATAGAATACATTTAAAATGGAAACTAATCATCAAAAACTATCTTTTTGCCCTGGAATACTGCCATCTGGGACTGCTCTTTCCGCTTCCTGCTGGCTTCCCACGATGGGTGCAGGGCTTCCTCTTTTATGTTGCTCTGTTGCTTTACAGCTGAAGCTTTGAAAGACTGCGAATTCCTTGATAAAGTGTTTGCCTGAGGAATGACTAAATGGGAGAAAAAAAATGAAGATATATATATATTTTCTAAGTCTATAAACAATATGAAACAACACAATCCACAATTTGCAACAGTTCACCCTTCTTAACCTTCTTAAAACTGTGATGGCCATAAAAGGTTATACGAGTGGTAACCAGCAGTACTTGATGCTCCACCATCTGAACCATGCTGCAGATCAGGGGTTTCATTTAAAACATACTGCCCTGCTAAACTGGACAGCTGGGTGGTGCCCCCTGTCAGTGCCAGCTGGGATGATTATCAAAGGGTACTTTTACACGAGCCAAACGTAGCCAGAGTAAATCACTGAAGAGAGTGATTATGGGTAAATGCTATTCCCTGTAAAAATGGGACCAGACAGGGCAAGTGAGCAACAATCAGTCACTTGTCAGAGTCACTTAAAAGCCAAGCAATTGTTGACCTGTGTAAACAGGCAGTTCATCTATAAATGACTGCCTGTTGACTCTGAATGGGGACAGTCAGCCCGGAGACATCTCTGCCTCCAATCAGTGAAAGGCCATCGCTCCCTGTGTGAAAGCACAGAAATAATAATCGTTGGAACAGCTGTCGGGTGCTTAAGCTAAAAAGATGTGACAGATCCTTTCTAGGGTGTGTTCACATGTAGCAGATTTTGGTGCAGATCTGAACAGATTTCACCTTTCCAACCGAATACAAACTGAAGGGGTGAAATCTGCACCAAAATCCACATTATATCAGCTGTGTGAACACACCCTTAAAGGTCATGATCTACTATATACATCCTAAGGTTAAACCACACAGTTTTTTATTTTTTGCGGTACTACTTTTATTTTTTTCCAAAGCCATTTAATTTTTTTTAAATTACTTTTTGACCGCCATCTTCTGGCAGCGATAAATTATTTTTTTTGTCAACATAGTTGTGGAAGGACTCTGTTTGCGGTACTTCCTGTAGTTTCTATTGGTACAATTTTGAAGTAAATACAAATTTTTTCTTAGAGAAAGAGTGACCAAAAAAAAACCCTGCAATTCTAGAATTACTTTTTTTCTGATGACGTTCACAGTGCGGGATAAATTATGCATTACTTTGATAGATTGGACTGTTTTTGTTTTATTAATTGGATTCTTTTATTATGAATGTTGCAAAAGATTTTTTTTTAAAACTTATTACTTTTTATTCTTTTTAATTATTAATAAAAAAAAATGTAAACATTAGTTTAAAAAAAAAAAAGTTTCAAGCTTCTGAAGTATGATGTAATGTCATAACATTACATTATACGGCAATCTGACAAGCAATCTATCTTGCCATTCCACATCCTTTCAGAAGGCCCCCGGCTACCATGTCAACACACGATCTTATTGCAGGGGGCAGTGCGGGACCCCCAAACATCGATCGGAGTATTTAAATGCCGCTGTCAGAATCTGTTGCAGCATTTAAAGGGTTAACAGCTCTGATCAGTAGCATGGTTTATTAGAGCAGTTGCTGGCAGGTGTCGGCGGTAAAAAACAGCTGACACCCACATTGCATATAGCGGGATCAACCTGCGATCCTCCCTCCATACACACCCCGAACTTGCAGGACGACACTGTATGCCCTGAAGCGTTAAGGGGTTAATATTTTGTCTATATATTCTTTATAAAATTTCTTTCCACTTCCGGTCACGAAGCACACCTGATAGGAGCCACTCAAGTTGACAAAAGTAGAAGCGATGAGGCAAAAAAATAATAAAAATAAAAAGTTACATAATAGTTGTACTACTAGAAATAAAATTATGACACTTAAAAGGGCCACTCCAGCGAAAACACAGTTTTCCAACCCAGTACCAGTACCATTTTAGCTCCTTCCCCTTGACAGCCTTAATGCGGTCATCACCTCTAATGGAAGGCGGTGCATGGTCTATAACACGTAAACGTAACTGATTCACTGAGTGTCCTTTATCAATGAAACGTCTCGGGACCAGCAAGTCACTAGCCCCTGTACATATGGTGCTTGCTCCCCACGTATATTAGCCCGCAGGGACATACCTACCCCTGATATTGAACGATTTACTTGTGACAAGGTGATTACATTTATGACCTCTCAGGAGGTTATTACAGCATGAACGGTTAAGGCAGGGAAAATTGGCAACTCTAGGTGGAAACAAAAAGGACTGTTTAGATGAGCCTAACATCCTACAGTATGTGGACCGAACCAGTTTAGCCTTTAAATTGGAACCACGGCTATAGGACATAATAGGGGGGACTGTGAATTGCTCAACATTCGCGCATCCTTTACCAAGTAGGGGCCAGCGTTTCCTCACAATATGAAAAATTCTTCCATTGATGGAACTGAAGGTGGAAACAAGTGGAATCTGATCAACCGTCTGTGCCTTTACTTTAGATACAAGTAACTCATTCTGTTTAACCAATTGAGCTCTCCTTGAAAATTCCTGGACCAATGCTTTTGGATCCCCTCTAGTCAGAAACCTGGAGCACATTTCTTCCAAGCATTCGTCAATAACTTGATAGTTTACAATGCGTCTCACCCGAAGCAACTGACTCCAGAGAAGCGAGTCCAAAATGCTCCGGGGAAGACAACTCTGATATAACAGATTATTCCTGTCAGTGAGTTTAACAAACAGGTCTGTATTTAAACCATTACCTTGCCTAGAAATTAAAACATCTGAAAATGGATGCTTTCTGTAGAGAAGGATGATGTAAATTTAAATTCCGGGTAATTACGTTCTGCCTGGAATACCAAAAGATCTACCCGAGAGCCCTCCCATATGATGATGAGGTCATCTATAGAATCGCCACCAGGCTTTGACGTCATGCCAGTAGGAGGAAGTATATACAAAGCTGTCCTCAAAAGCCCCCATAAAGAGGTTTGCATAAGTGGGGGCCACATTGGACCCGATAGCAGTCCCCTGGCCCTACCAGTAGAAGACATCCCCAAAAACAAAGTAGTTGTTAACGAGGATGAACTCGGACACACCTCAGCGAGAGGTCAGAGCCCGCCAATGTGCATTCTTTATGTATTATTATATAGGTGCATACGAAAAAATTCACTGTTGTACCTATAAAGGATTAGTTCATTATATCCCAGCTTTGCTGGTTATTTGTTTGTGCCTGAGAAGTCTCTTTGAAGAAATTTTCTGTGAATGTTTGACTGATCGGTTTTGGTGGCATCGCCCACCAGTGATCAGATTTGAGTTATCCAGGCGAGGTTTGATTTGTCTGTACGTCACTCATTCAAACATTATTGAGAATTCCTTTTATTTTATGCGTTGTTTCGCCATGTTCTCGCAAGCCTTCTACCGGCGCATATGTGCCCGCGGTCTCGCGAGATTCGATTGTTCCGCACCGGAATTCAGTGGTGTTATTTGCTTGCAATCTGGAGGGATTTTGTCATTGACGCTTGCGCACTTAAAAACCAGGAATGCCAATTAAGCCCGAGTGGTGCCATGATGGAGTTGCATGTTACAGAGGTGTTTCAACCATGATGTAAGTTGATTCGTCTATGTCCTTATGGGTTGGGCCTAAATGGGTGTTGCCGCTTTGTAACTCTGCTATATACGAGAAGCCTTTGTCAAGCATGGGAACATGTTGAAATGACCTTGTATGTAGGTCATTTCAACATGTTCACATGCTTGACAAAGGCTGCTTAGCCAAACCGTTGCCGCTTTGAATGGCAGAATAAAGATTTTTTGTACTTTTTGCACTGCATATGCTGTCACACCCTTCTTTATTTTTGCTTTTAAGATTGGATCCTGGGATTCTGGCTCCTTTGTGGCTCTGCATTAAGTTGCTCGCTGGAACCAGCAGTGAGGATTGTGCTGCTGGGAATACATTTATTTGTTCTGCTTCCATGTAGTAGAACCACCTATCTGATACTTATCAGGGACCATCTTGATGCTGAGATTTCTCTCTGCTTTCTCTTCCTCTATGCTGTGTTAATGCATCATGGGATCATTAGCACAGCATCACATAACCAACATAATCAGCTAGAGCCAGAACCATTTCTGACTGCTAGGAGGACATGGTGATAATCATTACCCTCTGTAAAACTTATTGTCTTTTGCTTATTTAGAATAATACAAATCAGGGAAGATGAACTGTCATCTTCTTCATTATAACGGTATGACAGGAGCCGTTAAATCATCAGCAATAACTGTGATAGGAGTTGGTCTCTCACTGTAAAAAGGCTGTGTGGTTAAGTCTATAGAATATTAGCAACTAGGAATGCTGATGACTGAGAACTGGCGTTTGTACCTGCCCTTATAACACTAAGTATGAGCGTGTTGCAGTTTTTTTTTAACCTACTAAAAAAAAATGCATCCAGTAGTCTGAAAATACGTTAACTGTTGTTAATCCCCCCGAATAGAGAGTAGTCAGTACATGGCTATCACCTACAAATGATATACCTTACATACCTGGTTTCTTATTTCTGACAGGTGGCAATTTAGATTCTCTGAAAAAGAATAAAACTATATATTAGTAGCTGTCAATCGCACATTTATATCAGAGATACAATATGTGTAATATATTGATAATCTACCATTTTTTTGCCGTCACACATGCCTAACTGATAATTCGATTATGACTACCTTCATGAATATTTCTCAGGTATTACTCGACTATAATGTGATGCTTATGGGACATATAGCTTTTGTTCCCAACCATACATCGTCAAGGTATGGTCTCCTGTTTCCAGTACTTTGGCTCTACATCTAGAAAAGGTAAATAAAACACCAAAAACGATAACATAACAAAAGCGAACTCTAAATAAAATATAAAAGCACACATTATAAACAGCAGAGCCCAACCTATAAAATCATCTTCATACTCTGAGAAAAAAAATCTCTGTATTTCCCCATGATGTGTTATGTCGATTATGAGTGTGGAGCTTGCACGTCTTGGGAGGTCAACTGCTATATGGGTGGCCGGGGAGTCGCTACAGTCTGTTGACAATTTTCACATTTTTTTGCTTTCCAGAACAGAACCCTGAACATGTGTCTTACCTTTTCATATAGGTTGACTTTGGTTTAGTTTCAGCTAATGATGTGCAAAAGACTGATTCCAGTTTCACATTTTTGGGACCTGTGCTCGCTTTCTGCTCTTCTGTGCGATTAACTGAGGGTTTTGCGTTTGCTGGAGGAATTTTGTCTTTGCTTATCTGGTTATCAGTTTTGCTTGTTTTTTTCTTTTTTGTGTGTCTCAATTTACCAATAAAAAAGTCATTCTCGCTGTCACTATCGCTGTCTTCAAATCCAGAACCCTGCTTTAAAAACCTCTCTTCCGTGCTGTCATCAAAATATTCCTTATCTTCTTTGTCAGAGTCTTCGAGATCACTAGAATCAGAATCACATGGTGCTTTTTGGCCAGGGTTACTTTGCTCTACTTTCTTTTTGGCTATATTTTGCACTGTATCTTTATCAGAATTACTCGGCAAAATGTTCTTTTCAGATGGAACTTCTCGAATAGCTTGAGAAGCCTGCGCTTGTGGTGATGGTGGAGAAGAGGACTCTTCATTACTGTGCTTACTAGCTGTAAGATCGGTCACCATCTCCTTATCTGTGGTTTCTACTACAGGACTGTCCATAACAGCATTCTCGAGTTTTGGTTCCTCCATTTTCCTTTTTCGCTTTACGTTCCCTTCTTTAGGCTTGTTCTCGGTCTTGGGCTTTTCGCTTTTTGTAGGTTTGGAGGGTAAGGAAGGTTTTTCTGGTTCATCCTCCTCATCTACTTGGCTCATTCTGGCCTTTTTAAATGCCTTGACTGCATCTATAAAAAATAGATTTTAAGAAGTTAGAATTAGAGTTGTCTTAAGGTACTGTATATACTTGAGTATAAGCCTAGTTTTTCAGCACATTTTTTTGTCCTGAAAAATCCCCCCTCGGCTTATACTCAAGTCAGGGAAGGCTTAAAAAAACCCTCCATACTCACCTCCCAGCCGGAGTCTGTGTCTCCGGCTCGGTCATCCCCCACCGTCAGTGCTGTGTAAGTAAGAGCTGTGATTGGATCGAGCGTCAGCCAATCACAGCCGGTCCTCGATCGTTCACAGCCAATCAAGCTGCTTTAGAATTCTCCCCACTGTCATCTCCCTGCTCGGCTTTCAAATCCCGTCGTCAGTGCTGTGTAAGTAAGCGCTGTGATTGGATTGAGGGCCAGTTGTGATTGGCTGGCGCTCAATCCAATCACAGCGCTTACTTACACAGCACTGACAGAGCCAAGCAGAGAGGACGGCGGGGGATGACAGCGGGCAGAATTCAAACAGCTTGTCTCACAGACACAGATGCCGGCTGGGAGGTGAGTATGGAGGGTTTTTTTTTTACCTAGTATATACTCGAGTATAGCTCGACTTATACTCGAGTCAATAAGTTTTCCCAGTTTTTTGTGGTTCAACTTATTGTCTCGGCTTATACTCAGGTCGGCTAATACTCGAGTATATACGATAAGTAGTTCATCTACACTAAATGGTGGCTTGATTACACACACACAAATCTAGTAGAGCATTGGATCTCCTTTGGCCTTTAGAACTGCAGCAAAACATGGCATACAATCTACTAGGTTTCGAAACTGTTGTCCACAATGTCCCATATTTCTGTACAAGAAAGCTTCTTGCAGTTGTTGCAAATTTAATGGAAGTATTGACTTGCTCTTGGCAGTTTTCGAAACATTGGCACCGGCTAGTCTAGCATCGTTGGAAGTTGTTCAGATCACTGGATGTTCCCAACCTAAATGTGGATTCAACTCTGAGACTGTTCCCACGAAAAACTTGCTAATTTAATATTATGCTGCACTGCGGGGGTCATGTGTGTGATCTCCATACAGGTAAACTCAAATCGTAAAAAGACTGGGATCTCTACTTAAGTGGCATTTTAGTGTATGATTAAGTAATGAAAGTAGTCACAGCTAATGTGCCAACTATGTGTAATATAACGAAATGTGAAATATCTGATATTAAATCATTTAAAGAAGGCTACACATTAAAAGCCTTTATAGATGCCAAGTTAGTGATTTTTCAACGTTAAAGTAAAATATTTTTCTTGTGCCAAGTTATAAATGTTTACAGTTACCATATGGGACGAATGAACATATAACAATTTTCAACTGCATACCATCCTGTGTCTTTGCATGTGATCATGGGGTGCTGATGGGTTGCTATAAAACATGGAGGCTGGAGAATGGTGTGTGGGTCTTTAAAACCCTTATATTCCATTCTTTGAGAGGTAAGTAACAAAATTTAAAAAAATCTGCAATTCTGGCTTTTTTTTCTTAGAACAGAGTTCACTGTGTGGAATGAATATGTTAAGTTAAAGGGGTTGTCCCGCGAAACAAAGTTGGGGTATACACTTCTGTATTGCCATATTAATGCACTTTGTAATGTACATTGTGCATTAATTATGAGCCATACAGAAGTTATTCACTTACCTGTTCCGTTGCTAGCGTCCCCGTCTCCATGGTGCCGTCTAATTTTCAGCGTCTAATCGCCCGATTAGACGCGCTTGCGCAGTCCGGTCTTCTCCGTGTTGAATGGGGCTGCTCGTGCTGGAGCACTGCTCCTCGTAGCTCCGCCCGTCACGTGTGCCGATTCCAGCCAATCAGGAGGCTGGAATCGGCAATGGACCGCACAGAAGACCTGCGGTCCACCGAGGGTGAAGATCCCGGCGGCCATCTTCGCAAGGTAAGTAAGAAGTCACCGGAGAGCGGGGATTCGGGTAAGTACTATCCGTTTTTTTTTTTTTCAACACATGCATCGGGTTTGTCTCGCGCCGAACGGGGGGGGCTATTGAAAAAAAAAAAACCCTTTTCGGCGCGGGACAACCCCTTTAATTCTGTGGGCAGTATGATTACATTAATACCAAAATTATACAGTCTTTTTTTGCAACTTATACACACTTAAAGTAATAAACAAAAATGTATATTTTATCTATCGCCACATTCAATGACCCCTAACTTGTTTTTTTCAACATAGTCCAGTCATGATAGCGCAACATGTTGGTTGCCCTATGACCTCTGTAGGGACAGGAAGGAGGAGAGATTAAAAAGCATCTCTATCAATCTATAACGGCCTTCGCAACAGAAAGAAATGGGACAGTGAAAGGGGCGATGAAAATCTTGGGACTGATGACCTCTTGTTTACAAATGGTTTCCTAGACAAAGTTCCATTGTAGGCCCTTACAGAATTCTATTCTGTTAAAATGGGATAGGAACCAATCTTCACTAAATATGAAATTCAGACTATGCCTCCAGGTCAAAAGAGCTCTTTCATGGTGGTTGTCACCCACTTATCTTAGCGAAGGGGACAGTGGTCCCTTTGTATCAATGACGACCAATACAAGTCGGACAAGCTGGGGAGCTCAAGTAGCAGACCTGGTGTTCCAGGGCTCCTGGGGATCAAAAATCAGTTCCCAATCCACCGATTGCAGAAAATTAAGAGGCATTTCAGGCAGAAGAGTTGTTTAGAAAATGTTCTCAAGCAATATAACAGCAGTTTCATTTATTCGCCATCAGGGTGTCAACAAACATCTACATCTAAAAAATCTTGCAGAAAATCTTCTCCTGGGTAGAGACAACTGTAGTATTCGTTTCAGCCATTCCCCTCAAGGGTTTACGGAACATCGTAGCACACTACCTCAGTCGGCAGTAAATATTCCTGGAAAGTGGTCCCTAAATCTGGAGGTCTTCGACTCCATCATAAAGCAATAGGGAACCTAGGTAGACCTGTTTGCCACAAGACTGAACACCAAGTGTTGGAAATTCTTCTCAATGAATCCAAAGGACAAATCAATTAGGTCTGGATGCCTTCTCCCAAGAATGGAACATACACCTGGCATATGTCTTTTTCCTGTTCCCCTTCATTCCCCAGGTACTGTGGAAAATACGAGAAAGCAGAGCCAAGAAACACAGATTGCTCCTTTTTGATCAAAGAAACCATGGTTCCTGTTACTAAGGTAACTTTCAATTCAGGATCCCATGCCTCTACCTTCCAGTTGGGACCTTCTAGTCCATGGTCCAGTCTTACAGCAGAAACCAGAAAAGTTAAGGTTGATGGCCTGGCTATTGAAAAGCAAAGACATTTAGATCAGGGTCTCTCGAACAAGGTAATAACCACCCTTTTTAAAGAGTAGTTAAAGGGTCACTTTCTCTATATATTGTGTGAGGAACGTTCTGTACTTGGTGTGGCACCGATCAGCCTGACCTGTATAAACCTAATATACGTAAAATTTAAGACTTTCTCCAAGCGGAGTTGGATCGTAGTCTGAGTCCTAGAACCATTAAAGTACAGGTGTCTGCCCTTGGTGCCTTTTTTGATATTCATTTGGCAGAACATAGATGGATTCGAAGATTTATCAAAAGGAACGAATAGGTTCAGCCTCTTTGTTAGAAAATAAATTCCCTCCTGGGACTTAAACCACGTACTAAATCGTCTCTGCAGTTTCCCTTTCGAGACATTGGAGACATCAATTAAAATGCTCACCACGAAAGTAATTTCTGGTAGCAGTGACATCAGCTAAAAGGGTTAGCGAGATCCAGGGCCTTTCTTGTAGGAAGCCGTATCCATCAGTGTTAGATGACAGGATAGTTCTTAGGTTACACCCCTTTTTTTCTTCCCAAAGTTTTTTTCTACCTTCTATAGGGAGCAGAACATAATTCTTCTTATCTTATGTCAAAACCCTAGGAATAACAAAGAGGAGGACTTTCATAAATTAGATGTGAGAAGGGTCGTGCTAGCCTATCTACAGGAATCAGAACTGTTCAGAATGGATAATAACTTGTTTATTCAATTCCAGGCTCCTAATAAAGGAAAAGCAACCTCAAAGAGCTCCATCGCCTGATATATTAAAATGGCAATCCAGGAAGTATATAGGGCTCAAGATGTATTCCCTCCAGAAGGTCTTTAAGCTCATTCGACAAGGGCCCTTACATCACCTTGGGCTGAATGAACCAAAGCCTCTGCAGAACAAAGGTGCAGGGCAGCCACTTGGACTAGCATCCACACCTTCACAAGACATTATTGTTTAGATTTACATGCCAATAGAGAACTAGCCTTTGGATGGAAAGTCCTTCAAGCTGTAGTTTCTCCTAGAGACAGTAATATGGTACTGCTCCATCTGTGCTGTCACGACTGGACGATGTGGAATGTAGAAACTATGTTCTACTGTAAATTCAATTTCCACAAGTCCATCATGACAGTACTTTCATTTACACGTGGCGTAACATGGTATGGACTATTTCTGTTAATAAGTGATAAAGTCTATATCCGTTGTAGTTATTAGAAGCCACTGGAGGTGGGTGGGAGAGGTGCTTTTAAGTCTCTTCGTATTACTAGTCCTACAGAGGTGAGAGGGCAGCCTCCATGTATGCTGTCATGATGGACTTGGAAATGTAAGTATTCTGTCCTATTGTTAATTCAAATTTTCATAACAATGGTCCTGTATGAGCATTTGTTTGGTTTTTTTGCAGAACGTGTTTTACTTTTTAATGGTACCTTGTGTTGATCCATATGACTTTTGGTTGATTTTTATTCCATTTTTTTGCGAGGAGAGATATGACTTGCCATGACTTTTTTCACACACATACTAAATGGAAGAAAGGTGGGGTTTTGACTTGTTTAATTAATTTTTATTCTTTACTACTTTTCTTTTTCCACTTTTGACCCACTAGGGGACACGAATTTCACCACGTTTGATTGTTTTTATAATACAGTACAATAACTTTAGTAGCCTCATAAGCTACCGTAGAGGATAGACCGGAGGCCGCCATCTTTAAGTTTCTGTGTTGTCCCAATGGGTTGCTATGGCACACAGTCACATTATGGGGGTCTAATGGGTGACAGAGGGAACCCCCACCCTATCAGCCCTTTACATGCCACGGTTGCTCTGACTGTAGCATGTAAAGGGTTTAACGGCTGGGATTGGCATTTCGCCAATCCCCAATGTTACAGCTGGGCATCAGACAACCAGGCTCCTGTTTCCCCTGACACAGTAGACCTGTGTCGGGCTTCTGATTCACCGCCATAAAAAGGCAAATTCATCATAATAAAGTCCCTTAACAGCTGCTGTAAGACGAAAAATGGGCAGTCATTAAGGGGTTAAATGTTTTTAGTGTACAAAATAAAGAAACTGCCAAATCTTGGTACCACTATAATCATGGTGACAGAGAAAATATTTATTCTGCATACTAAATACCGTAAAACTGAAACCTAAAAAGTCAATGAGGATTTTTTTTTTCTCCCCCAAAATGTTAAAAAAGTTATACAATACATACAAGTATCCCAACATGATGCTATTAAAAAAAAAGTACAACTTCTAACGCAAAAATACAAGCCATCATATAGCAATGCCACTGGATACAATTGCTCTAGGTTGGTCATTAGGGTCTAAAATTAGGCTGGTCTTAACAGGGTTAACTTTTTAAGTCTCAAAGAATAAAGGAGAAATCAGTAAATCAAAAAAAGCTCTGACAGGATGCAAAGTTCATATAGGTCATTGGAAGATAAAACTGATGAAATATTTAGAATAAAGACTATAAATTGAGCAAGCACTTTATAACACTGAGCAAACTGTACGTGACTGGTAAACTGTGAAGTGGTAAGACCAACTGGGACTAGGAGAAAAAACACAACCAAATAATGAATGGAAAGAAAAATACGAAGAAGATACTGAGGGTGGTAGGAGAGGCGGAAATGGCTGTGGATGTGCCAAGAGCAGACAGTTAGGATTATTTGTTTAACAAACGCTAAAACCCACGCTTGTGCTCCGGCAGGTTCCTGCAGACAAGTGGGGCTCTAAATGTATTAATATAGAAGACACAACACATGTTCCTTCATTTATTGCAGCATACCTAAAGGATCATAAAATATATTTATAAATGACTCACTGTCCCTAACCCTCATTACATCATGAAGGTGTCATTCCAGTTTGAAGCCACTTTGCAGAAACATCATGAAACTGCTCAAGTAACAATTTCATTAAGGCTACTAACAGCAGCCCTAACGTTTGCTGCTTGAGTATTGTGCAGAAACTGCAGGGTTGAAAGCCCTCCAAATTGTCCCTCCATATTGGCGTACATTCCGTCCTTTATGGCCTCAGGCTGCTGTTATAGATCTGCCTGTGGTCTCATGGCAGGTGGAATTCACAACTTCCCTGGCAGCTGACTAACTGCCTTTTTACACGAGCCGATTATCGTTAAAAAAAACACAAAACGCTAAAAGGCGATCGTGTACGATTCGTGCACTGCTAGGTGATCGGGTGATCGTTGAATTTAGTCCAACCTAAAAATCGGCATTCAGCCTTATCAGCAGTTCTCCGCAGTGTGCGCTGATAGTCTTGTTTACCGCTGGAGAACAAAGGATCTGAATGCAGATAAGAGCATTAGGGCTATTAACTGCTTTCAGCTAAGGCTTAATTTGCACACTTAAAGGGGTTCTCTCGCGGCAGCAAGTGGGGTTATACACTTCTGTTTGGCCATATTAATGCACTTTGTAATGTACATTGTGCGTTAAATATGAGCCATACAGAAGTTATTCACTTACCTGCTCCGTTGCTAGCGTCCCTGTCGCCATGGATCCGTCTAATTCTGATGTCTTCTGGCGTTTTTAGACGCGCTTGCGCAGTCCGTGCTTCTGGCTGGTGAATGGGGCCGCTCGTGCCGGAGAGCTGGTCACCGCATCGTAATCGTAGCTCCGCCCCGTCACGTGTGCCGATTCCAGCCAATCAGGAGGCTGGAATCAGCAATGGAACGCATAGAGCCCATGGTGCACCATGGGAGAAGACCTGCGGTGCACCATGGGAGAAGACCTGCGGTGCACCATGGGAAAGGACCGTCGGCCATCTTAGGGAGAAGATTTTTATAACTCCATATTTCGTCAGATCGGTGAGTAGCAAGCGGTTTAAAAACCGCTTTAAATTGCTATTTTATGCCAGGGGGGTGACAGGGGGAATGGGGTAATGTAAAATTTTGATGTTTGCTGCGAGACAACCCCTTTAATTGCTCTTAAGTAGCTGAGTAGCTACTTAATAGTTTATGCAAAATGATCGCTCAAAGCTGTCACTCAAACTGTCGTTTGAGTGATCTTTGAGCGATCATTGGCCCGTGTAAATCAACCTTAACACTTACAGCCTGCACCTGGAACAAAAAAACAGCAATTGTAAAAGTTAAATTCCATTATTCTAACACTTGCTGGTCTGGAAAGCCTTATAAACCAGCATACAACAAAAGTTAAAAAAGTTCCCTGAGGAATTAAAAGTTAGACAAAGTCTAGAAATGTTAACTGTATCTCACTCCTCAAAGTGGCACTCTGCCCATTTACAATCTGCACATTTAATTTTTGCCACAAACTCCTTTGATCCCCTTTCACATTTGTTTTGACATTTCGGGGTTACTGCCGTTGTTTAGCGCTGTCCTCTGAGCCAAACAATGAAAGAACCAGAAGTGCTTGATTCGGCACATGCCAGACCTGAACAGCACTAGACAGACGTCATTTATTATAAATAGGGGGTCGTCTGTCTGGAAAAACTTCAGATGGCATGCCAGAAGCCAAAGTAGTGCAGCATGCTGGGTCTTGCGTTGAATCTGCAACGGAGGTTCCAAAATGAGCCATATGTGAATATGTGCTTACCATGCCAGTTACCTTTAGGAGTCTCCGGGTATAGTAACATATGGGGATATTCTTTAAGCAATTACTTAGCATCTTCCTCTAGGTATTGGAATTATTACAATTTGTCTAGGACAGCTAAATAGACATAATATCCAAGACTAACAACACTCTCCTAAGAATTAGAGCTTCCCAGGTTACCTTTAATAGCAGATATCTTTTGTTTGAGAAAGGGATGTGTGGCTAATCTGGCGACTGCTCGAGTTTCTACATCGCTGTTCGCCTATAGCAAAAATGTAAAAAATGTCATTAATGATGAAAATATATAACAAAAATCCAAATTAATAAAATAAAGGAACAGATAGTAATAGAACAAAAGCTGCAATGAAAGGGCCTTTCATAGGCTATTTTTTACAATAGGCAATTAAGCTGAGGCAGTTAAATCTATTCAATGTTACACATGCATATAAAATCAAGGCTCTGTGACAAATGCAAAGCTTCTAGACTAGTGTCAATACTTTTTGCATTGTAGGGTAGAAAAAGGGATGAATACCATACTATAATCTGCAATAATACAGGGGATGGGGGCACAACAGAACTCCCTATCTGAATGAGCCCTATGTAGCTCTCCAGCATTGATTGAAGTGTCCACATGGAGTTTCTCTTTGGACCACAATCCTATGTTTTCAGCTAGATGTTCTAGTAAATGCTAGTTTTTAAACTTCAATGGTGAAGGACCACACTCTGGTATATCTCTTCCTGCACATTTTTACATTCACTCCTGCTATCTCTGTGCACTGAGAGTTCACTGGTAGATCAGTTGTTCACCTGCTAAGATTCTTCTGTTGGACCAATCTGCCATGGTGTCATGTATGTGTAAAGCGGCGATCTCCAAACAAAAAAAATTTAAACGTGTATTTTTAATGGGATTAAAGCAAGCCTTCTGAGCCTTTGTTTACATCAGACTGAAATGTTCTTAATTTCTCTACACTTCGACATTCTCCAATCAATGAAGACAATATCAGATCACGTAGGGAACACCCTTCCTTTTATAACTGGGATGCTAGCACCAAGTTGTCAATGTATTCATACATTTCAAGAAGGAACAACAGAACAGATCACATTGTTGTAAGAAAAGATGCTCCCGAATTGTTATAGTAGGGGCAATGCATGCAAATTTCCTAAAACAGACACGTCAAGAGTGGCAAGAGAGATTTCTTTAAAGGGGTTGTGCCAAGATATAAAGTTAACTTTATGATCAGTGGGGGACCCAGGGATCAAATATTGGGGGTCTGGTCTGTCATTGAATGAATGCAGTGGAGGCCACGCAAGTGTGCCACCACTCAATTCCCTTCAATGACATTGGTGGCGATTACTGAGTAGAAGCACTTCGGCGATCCCGGTCACTGAAGTGAATGGAGCACATGTGCCTGGAAGACCTCAACTCCATTCACTTGGGGACCGACTGGACCCTCGTTGTCAGGATCAGTGGAAGTCACAGGCTAGGGGCTAGCTTTATAATTTGCACAACCCTTTAGTCTAGAATGACTTCGGCAGGATCACACATTCACCGACCGCCTCCATCATTACATCACAAATCCTTTCCCTGGAATTGTCCTGTTCATATTCAGTAAATGGTTTTCTTTTTATTATGACTTTGGAAATACGGTTTTCTCCAGACAATGGCGGCTTATGCTTGGTGTGTGTTTACACAAACTAGTCTAACAGCACAGTGCAGGGTTCTGCTTCTATGGCCCAAATTTCAGGTATTCTGTAAATAAACATGAGGCAATATCTTCCGACTGCTGTAAAAAGGCAGTATTTTGTGCTAAAGCTTACTGCGTGAATAATTTCTAAAAAAAAAATATTGTACCTTTCTGATGAATAGAACAGTAATGGAACACTGATGAAATACTCCGATACGTATTCATATTTCAGGAACGCCACCACGCAGTCTGCAAAGTGCTGGTAAATTAGGAATTTTTTCCTCTCCAAAGTAAAGTGTATTGTGCAATTTCAAAAGCAGCATATTATTAAATTATCACCATGGAGTATGTACAATGAAGGGTCATGCTGTTGACTAACTTAAGATTTAGGAGAAGCTTAGTGATTCACTAAGTATCAAGTATGAAATAACAGTCCTAATTTATAAAAAATGTGAATTCGGGGAAATGCAGAGAACGATATGAATCAGACGTTTCCCAGCCTAGACTCAGAGGATCTGATAACTGGAAAGACAGTAGACTGCTTTTTACATCAAGAAGTGTGCACTCACATAGCATGTGCATTCCTACTAGGGTGCAGGCTTGTCGGTACTTGGTCACTATTTTATTAAGCACTGGGAGAATCTACTAAAAATAGGAGTGCGGGCACTAAGGCCCCCTGCACACGGGCGGAAATTCCGCGGCGGGATTTGCCACAGAATTTCCGCCCGTGGAAGCTGCCATAGGATTGCGTTAGAAAACGCAATTCTATGCAGACGGACGCGATTTGTCCGCGCAAAATCATGCACAGAAAACAAATCGCAGCATGCTCTATTTCTGTCACACTCTGGCCGCCGGCTCCGCTCTGCGCATGTGTCGGCTGGCCGGCACATCAAAGAGCGGGAGAGGGGAGTGCCACGCTGGTCCCTGCAGGGGCGCGGGTCGAGTCCCGCTGCGACAATTCCGCTGCGAGATCCGACCCAGCTGTCTGCAGGCGGCCTTAATGAGATATTTTTAAAAGTATCTTGAAATATTTATTGGAAGCGGTGCAAATATTATAGGAGGAAAAAACAGTCTGGATAAATAAAAATGAAAAGGGGGGCAAAAAAAAAGAAAGAACATTTAGGCTGGTTTCACATGACCGAGAAACGTGCGCTAGATTTGTGCGTTGCAAGACACACGAACATGAACCCTATTCTTTTGAATGGAGTCATATACATGAGCGATGTTTTCCTGCATTGCATCCTGGTGCGAGAACAAAAATCGCTGCGTGTCCTATCTTTTTGAGTTTCTCAGAAGGAATCTCCCAATGTTTTCAAGGGGTAAGGCTTCCCACTGAAAACAATGGGAAACACTTGCTGATCCTCAGACATGGCCAAAAGCCACACCGGAGGATCACTACTTAACTGAAGTGATGGGAGGCATTTTTCACATTGACGTGGAAACGCACACTGGCGAGTGCAGGTAGCCTAAAACCACTAAAGGAGAAAAATGGTGAAGAAGCTATAAAAAGCTCTAAAAGGAAAAAAATGAAACACAAAACACAGATTAAAGGCAGCACATGTAGATAAGATCTCAAAGGAGAGTAAAAAGGAAGCCTAAAAAATGTTCTTCCAATATAAATAAACAATAAGTTAAAATTGCAGGAGGAATAATTTAAAATGAGGGAGAATTATGGAGGATAGAAGCCATCAAATGAACAGGACATCATCGATTCCAGTGTCAATGGGAGTGTGAACAGGTGGTCCCCACTTTGAAGCAGTGCCAATCAGAACACCATGAGAGGCCATTATTTAACCTTGGGACATTTTTTTGTGTCAGAAAACCTTTTAACTGTAGAGGACAGTGCCAGGCAACTGCTGGCAAGGCCATTAGCTTATGGGGTGCATAAAATAAAAGGACAGACACACTGTTTTTCTTTAGAAGACTTTATTGGATATTTCAAAATAAAAAGGTTACAAGTTTCTTGGAATTAAAAAAATAAAATGTGGGATAGGTGCATTTGATGAGAACCTAATTCTACAACTTTCTAAATCACTGGTCAGACCACACATGGAATATTAGCGGAAATTTACTAAAGACCAGTGATTCTAGTGTTGGCCTTAGTATAATTGCCATTGGTGCATGATGCGCCCGACATATGAAGAGTCACATCTTGGCTCCTCCATGTGCCCACACAGAAATCTATGCCAGCTAGCAGCTGGTGCAGATTATTGGTATAATTTATACCAATTTCTAATGCAAATTATATATCGATATGCAAGTCATGGGCGGCCACAGCGCCTCCTGACAAGCCACTCCCATGTTTTGGGAAAGTGGTGAGGGCGATGTAAAAAATAAGAAAAAGTCAAATTTTTTTGCAAGTGGGGCTTGTGAGAAAATTGACACCTTATTAAATGCCAGAATTCTGGCGTAGAAGCAGTCATAAATCCCCCCCTATTGTGTACAGCACTACAGTGGATGACAGTACTCTGTTGCTTAGTTTAGAAAAACAAATTTTATGACTGTGGGGTGGCTTAATAACCATGTATAAATATGGCTGCGGTCAACATTGCTGGCAGCCATGATTGTTTAGTATAAAAAAAAGCCAATATCTTCCAAAATAAGTTGATATCTATAAACTTTGAATCATTCTAATATTTAATAGCAAGTCCAAATACATTCAACAGAAGTGTTTACCCGTCACCATGTATGCAGTCATTGCTTAAAAAATAAAATAGTTCTATGTTCACACGGTATGAATTGTACTCCACTTGCAAAACCAGGCAAGATGCAGTATGGATGGCGGTTTCCACCTCCACGCTCAAGAGAAAAAGCCAGACTGCATGTCAGATCTTCAGAGACTGTGTGTGCTTTCACCTTTACTCACTAAATATTCAAATAAACAGAATCGAATGCGCTAATGCTTAAAGCAGCAGTGTGTGTATGTAAAAGAAAGCTGTTTTATATGCAAGTATAACAAAAAGACTAAAGCCTCAGAGGTCCATCTACTGCAGCGCAATTCAAGTTTTGCAAGCTCAGCTTCTAAGGCTACAGGAAAGGCTCAATAGGATTAAATAAATTGCAGTCCTGGAGCCTTTAGGCGTCATGTCCACTAAGAAATTCAGGCCCGCGCGGATTCTCCATGCAGAATCCCGCAGCGGGTCCCTCCTTTCACGCGGACATGAGGCCTGAAAATTGAATTAACTCACCTGTCTGGACGCTGCGGGTTCCAGTCCGTCGCGGCTGGATCTTCTTTGCTCCTGCCTGGCGGATGTGCTCGGCACGTGCATGCGCCGTGAACTCTTATTTTTTTTGGAGCTTCTGATCTCCCGCGCCAGAGAGCAGAAATTAAGCTGCGGATGTACAGCGGATCCGGACGGCTTCCATAGGCTTCTATAGAAGCCTGCAGGAGACCCACACTAAAATGGAGCAAGTTGCGAGTGATTTCCCGCACACGCAATCCACAGGTATTTCCTTACCTGCGGGTGTCCAATGCATCCCTATGGGCGCGGATCACGCGTGCGGGACACCCGCACGGATTTCCTAAATAGATTAGGCCTCATGTCCACTAGCAAAATTGAATTGCAGATTCCGCGGGTGAAATCCGCATTCAATTTTGCCCGTAGGGAATCATTAGCCATCCACAGTCAATTAAATTGAATTTTGCACCCGCGGATGGCATTTTAAATCGATTTGCGTTTTTCACGTGTAGGGAAAAAAAAGCAGAATGCTCCATTTTCCCGTGGATCGGCCACATTGCTATCTATAGATGGGGATATCTGCATACAAAAAAAAAATAAATAAATAAAATATCATTTAAAGCAAATCCATGCAGAATCTGCAGCAGATTCTGCACAAATCATATTTTTCTAGTGGACATGAGGCCTTAATCCACCCAGAGGAACAATCAGCACCTGGCAATTGTATCACTGGAGGAAATGGCAACTCGTTGGGTAGATCCCTCCCCTCCAGCTGATGGCTTATATGCGGCAGTAAGAATTGACAGCCCATGCAAGCTGTCAAACTGCCGTGATGGGAGCTAGCTCAGATTATGGCGGTTTGCGAAGGCTGTCAGCACCTGTGGGATATGCTGCAGTCTCAAGGTCCCGAGCCCACTCCATATCCAACCCACAGCTGTGACATACATGCACGTGTCACAGAGGATAAATGAGTTAAAACAAATAAAAGTTTGGTCTTTTTATGCCTTTCTATAAGCAGTGGGGACCTCCCTGGCCTTTGCCTATAGAGTCCTGTTTTGTTCAGTGTGCAGCATGTGGTACATGTTGAATCCATCACTCCAGAGGTCTCCAGCGCAGCACGACTTTCTTTGGATGTCGTATGCAATTTCTTTGCCACGTTTCAAACCAACTTTTGTCAGGTTCTCTCATCGTTTTCCTCTATCCACCTGGAATGCTGTTGACAAGTTCCACGAGTAGCAAACTTCTTGATAACATTTCGAACTGTTGAAGCTGGGCTGCCAAAGTGTATGGAAATAAGCAGTCTTACGGTAAAAGATTGCGCCTGGTGATAATAGCATGTCTGGTCTGATCAGACAGCTCTCTTTTCTTTGCCATTGTCAACAAGGAAAAAGGAACAACACTGGCGTTTTTAAGCATCAAACCTACAATCCACAGGCTAATAAACTGCATGTGAACTCTGAGAAGATGGGGGACAGGTGAGCGCATTTTCTAATTAATTACGGGTTAAGGCCCATTTACACACAAAGGTAATCTTTAAAACGATTGAAAGTTTTCGTTATCTTTTTGCATAAAATGTTAATGGCCAGTAAATCTTCATGTGCATGTAAAGGGCCTCCAGGAGCTGTTTGCAGAGCCCAGCGTGTCACTGATCACAGGCCCAGCTGTGCAGATACTTTATCTCTGTACCTGAAAGATGGATTTTAAGTTCACCTTAAAATAATCATTCAGATGAAAAGTGCATGATGGGAGCGTTTACAGGTACAGATTATCGCTCATTTTTGGTCGTTTGAACAACTTTTGAGCAATCATCGTTACGTGTAAATAGGCCTTTAGTCTGATTTGGTCCTTTGCAGGAAAAAACAGATGTAAAACTAGTGCTTGTGTGTTTCCATATCAGACATATAAGTTTATATATTTATGCATGCAGTTTTACTAAAGACTTCGAGGCAGATTTATGAAACTATCTAAAAGAAAAACTGTTCTTTGTTGTACACACCACAATTGTATCACAGCACAATTCTCATCCTACATATTAGGAGACAATACAAGGATCTCTCCCATGATCTGTTTATACCCAGGACTGCGACAGTAACAAGAGGTCATCTGCTACGTCTAGAGGAAAGCAGGTTTCATCACCAACACAGAAGGGGGTTCTTTACTGCAAGAGCAGTGAGACTGTGGAACTCTGCCTGAGGACGTAGTGATGGCAAATTCACTAAAAGAGTTTAAGAGGGACCTGGATGTCTTGAGCATAAATTAATCATATTACCAGTTAAGGTTACTAGATTTCTGTAGATATTACGTTGATCCAGGGATGTATTCTAATAGTTAGAACTGGAGCCGGCAAAACCTTTTTTTTATGCGAATAATTAGCTCTTGCGTTCCCCTGTATTACCAGACTGTAGTATGTCCTTTTGCAGCCCTACAAATTATGCTGTAATGTACATTTATACTGGGCACAGGCTTGTACGTACTTGATCGCTAATGTATTCAAAATGGTGGTAGTGCCTAGTATACATCAATATTTAATAGCATAATGGATATTGTACCATGATCTGAACACAACACATTGGAAAGTGAAGTGATACACTGAATTATAAACACACTACCAAATCCATATATTCTAGGTTATACGCTCAAATGCCAGATCTCACTGTGTACTCCGAATCAAATCCACAGCAGGATCCACATTGTAAAGTGTATTATTAACCGTGATGAAAATTGATTGTTCTGTGCACCAATTAAAGTCACAGGAGGGGAAAAAAAATAAAAAATAAAATGTCGCTTCTTGGCATGGAATCCGCACCCAGATTTGATGCATCGAACTGCGCTATAACTGCATGTGAATCTGTTGTTGCAACAGATGTGCTGTAAATATCACTGTGAAAACACATGGATTTCTACTATGTTATTGTTCAGGGTTTCAAATTCCATTTCTTGACTTGAAGCAAAACTGAATAAATAATAGTTCTTTAAACGATTTTCTGAAGGATAATTGTTCAGTCTAAACGCAGCATTAGAATTAAATTAAATCAATTTGCCAAACAGAGCAAACATTTTTCAAAGCATTACTACACACGTGAGGTCCTCTAGATTAGCAGTTATCACCTATAGCCGTGGTTTTAATTAAATGGGTTGTCTGGTTACTGGACGCTCCAACGCTGCAGCTTGCTGCGATCCTGGGGATTGATGTGACAGATGTGACAGATGATGTGACGGCTGCAGTATCATCTCCCATTCTCTTGGCATTGGCGCTCACATCCTCAGCGCCACGATGTCAGGAGTTCAAGAATGTGATGTTGTAGACTCTCATTGACCTCAGAAGTCCCGTGATTTCTTGTGACATCATCTGTTACAACACACCCCAAGACCGCAGTGGGCTGTAGTGCTGGATCCTGGTGGCCGTGGAGGAGTAATCCCTCTGTTATTTTCACACAAGGGTCCCTATCAAAAAGAGGTTGTTCAGTAACCAGACAACCTCTTTAAACAGACATATCAGTTTCATTCTACTAGAGCAGTACGGTGCAAATTAGAAGTGCTGCACAAGAGTCAGGCGTTCATGTGGTCGCTACTGACTACTACAAACTCCAAGGAATAGCTTTATTTACATTTTTTTTATTATCTCCCATTAAGGTCACAGTCTAAAATTAAGCTAATCTGCAATGTCCTTCATTAGGCCCTGCTGCTCGACGTCTTCAGTATCCAGCAGTAGTATCCAGGCCCCAGCTTTGGCGTAGCCATCAAAAATGTTTTACTCTTCCTTTATTCACTAATGGCTCCCATTGAACTGAATGAAAGCACAAAAAAGGGAATATGCTTTAAACTTGGCACAACCCCTTTAAGAATATTTATATTCGTAAAGGATACGTTAATTTTAATGCATAAATGATGCACAGAAATCTTCGCCTAATCTTTTCACACCCCCTAATAGTGCTCCGCAGCAACTAACGCTTTCACTGACTTCCAACAACAGGTTTAACTTACTAAATAGTGTTAAAGAGAATCTTACTCTGGAAAGTGAAGAATGTCTCTACTTTCCATTTGTATCAGAAGAAATGAGAAACAGATCCCACAGCCGGAAACTTCCCAGACACAAAATACAAAAGTTTTAACTTGATAAGTTTGGGATGGGAACTGAACCCATTACTTTGCTTTTAATACGGTTATAAATGATGCATTGGAATGCAATGTACTAAGGAAAGTGTAGCACAAAACAATCAGTGCTAGGATAGGTTCAAACGGGTCGTACATCAAAGCAACCCTGCAGATAGCAGACATCTTAAAGCTGACAGAGGAACGGCATCCTAGGAGAAAGGCTGGTGCTGCTGCAGCGCTTCACTCACACAGGATAAGGATTTGTTCACATCTGAGTCGCGGCATTCAGTTTTCCTTTGGCTGGCATTCTTTTCTGTTCCTATGACAGAAGATTTGACTCTGTCGAGCTGACTATAATAGAGTCCATCAAGTGTCTGTCATTCCATCTGGTATTTAACCAGATGAGAAAAGGACAGCATGCTGCACTACTGCCTAGGATTTAGTGCTGAAGGCTCCATTCCATAGATGTAAGGCTATGTTCATTTTAGGCTTCCTACAAATGGCCGAGCATGAGAATGGGCCGTGATACTTGGCCAAATATCGCTCTCGTGAGTTGTACTAGCGGATCAGAGGAGCTTTCTGTAAAAAACACCTCCTTTAACTTTGGTGCAGTTGCGATCTTCCCGCATGCCTTCCAGCCGTGGAGAATCGGCAAGTGTTTCCCATAGGAAACCTTGTATCACACCCGCATGCACATCGCATGACATGCGATGCATTTTCCTGTCCCATGGAACGCATCACCCATTGCGTTCAAAAGGGAACACCCAAAGATAGGACATGGCGTGCTTTTTTCCCGCACGAGTGGGGGGGGGGGGGGGGGGGAGGAGGTAAAAATTGCTCATGTATAGGACCGCATTCAAGAGATATGTGACAGTGGCCTTATACAGATACACTGTAATACATTTTCAGCTGTGTGCGCAGTGCACGTTGTCGTTCAATCACAGCAAGATAGAAATCTTGAAAATGGTGAAGAACTGGTACACAAAGTAAAGTTACATACTTGTGTAAGGCTAGTTTCACATGGGGGATTGCGATTTTACCGCAAGAAAATCGCGTCTGTGTTCCCGTGATTTTTTGGGCGGCAGCAATGTTTTTTTTAAAGAATAATCTGGCATCACATTGCTGCCGCCCATGATTAAAATGCGCAATTTTTTGTATCGCAAAAGTCAATAGGGCTTTCTAATGCTAAAATTGGATCACAAAGCAAGTTTGTTGCATTGCGATAAAAAAGGAGGCTCCTTAGGGAAACATGGGACATTAAAAAAATACATTAAAAAAGGCACATCTCAAAAAGACGTTATCAGTAGATTCTTTAAGTTGTGAAGTGTAACATCCTTGGATTAGACTTTTTTCCAAAGCACATCCCACAGATGCTGTACAAGACTGAGATCTGGAGATTCAGAGGCCAAATCATCACCTTTAAACCATTCCTAAATAATGTGGCAGGGCACATTGCCCAGCTGAAAGAGACCACTGTCATTAGGCAATGCCACTACTATGAAGGGGCGTCCTTGGACTGCAACAATGTTTAAGTTGGTACGTGTCAAACTAACATCCACATGAATGTTAGGACCCAAGGTTTTGCCAGGAGAACATTACCAAGAGTATCACGCTGTCTCCACCAGCTTCCCTCCTTCCCACAGTCCATCCTGGTGTCATATCTGCCCAGGTACTGTAAGTGATGTAAAAGATGGGATTAATCACACCACGCCACCTTCTTCTATGGCTCCATGGTCCAGTTTTAATTCTCTCAGGTCCATTGTAAGCACTTGATTTCAATAGTAACAAAGCCGCTGTGACACTTTCAGGCCCGACCAGTGAGGATAGTGTCTGGCCCCGCCGCACTGACAGTGGGCCGGACAATCTGCGGATTTTCAGGGATCCCCAGGGGCGGATCCCTGCTGAATAACTAGTGATGACGTATCCAAAAACCAGATCATCACTTATAAAAGGCACAGAATAAAACAGTTCTCTGAATTCACATTCGGGCCGCTCTACAGCATCACTTTATAAAGACCATCTAATAAATGGGGTCTGCCTGCTAACAGCCTGTTAAAACGCTGGTCAGCCTTATTGATATGTGTATGGCCAACTTTAAAAATGCTCTATTTTTCTTCATTTCTAATGTTATTTTACCTTTAAATTGAAGATCTGTATAGTTGTGCAGAAAACACAATGTTAAATCCCAACACAGTTAAGATAAGAAATGAGTGCCTCTCTACAGTGCAAATCATTTCTAATGAATATCTGGAAATTCTGGGAAATTACTACTTCAGCTCCTTTCTGTCCTCCAGGGCAGCAAGGAAAACTGAAATGAACTCCGATCAGTTGCCAAATTACCATAAATTACAGGCATTGCATTGCCTACATAGACCTTCTACGTGGCTATCTTTCAGCAGTCTGTTTTATGCTTGTTAAAACATGTAAAATACCCAAGTGCACTTGAGGTTATATCATTGATGTCTAAGAATGCAAAAATGGCTAGCATTTCAAAATGTAACTCAGAAGTCTTAACGCGTATACCTCAGATATAATATAATAGATAGATAGATATAGAGCAGAGTGTTAAGGCAGCAGAAATGCAGTCCTAAGCTCTCGCTCACAACCTGAAGTTTGCGACTTTAATCCCTGCATGGTACAGGTAGCCGGCTCAAGGTCGACTTATTTTACCAACCTCGGAAGGATGAAGTCTGAGTACCCAGCTTGGGGAAGGGGGGCAAAAATTACCTAAAAGCGCTGCAGAATAAGTTGGTGCTATACAAATAAGATATGTATGTATGCAGACACACACACTCACAAGCGAGACCTGAAGAGAAACTCTGAGGAGGTTAACAACTTCATAAAAAAGGAAAGATTAATGCAAATGGATGGGAAAAAAACTAAAACCATTCCTAATCAGTGCTTGAAATTTATAACAATTTGTATGTTTGTTTGGCCACCTGCTTTTTGAGGACTGAGGACAGGTTCTCAATGGGATTGAGATGTGGGGAGTTTCCTGGCCATGGACCCAAAATGTCAATGTTTTGTTCACCAAGACACTTCATTATTAATTTTGCCATGTGACACGGTGCTACATCATGCTGGAAAAACATTGTTCATCAACACATTGCCCCTGGATGGTTGGGAGACGTTACTCTTGCAGGAGGTTTAGATGCTATTCTTAATTCATAGCAGTTCTCTTGCCCAAAATTGTGAGTCAGCCTGCTTTTTTTGCATGAAAAGCAACCCCACACATGAGAGGTCTCGGGATGCTTTACTGTTGGCATGGCACGGGGCTCATGGTAGCGCTCACCTTTTGTTCTCCAGACAATCATTCTTCCAGATGTCCCAAACAGTCTGAAGGGGGCGTCATCATAGAAATAACTTGACTCTAGTACTCTGACCAATCCCTGTGCTTACTGCAGAATGTCAGTCTGTCCTTGGAGAGAAGTGGCATCTTTGCTGCCTTTCTTGACACCAGACCAGCCTCCAAAAGCCTTCACCTCACTGTGCATGCAGATGCAAATCAGCAGTTCTCTGGCCCACAGTGCTTGTGCACCTAGTTGAGTTCAGTCGGTAGCAGACAGCTCCATTCTGACTGCAGTTGCCAGACTTTGTAGTACAGGCCATTCACTTCACTGGGATTGTTGGTTTGGGATACCAATCCAGGCCACTACAGTAAAGACTAAGGGCTCCTGTCCACGGATACTGCACTGCATTTCGCTACTCGCGCCTAAAATCCGTCCGTGAGTAACACAATGTACGCTTTCCATAGACTTAACTCCATAGTCCTGCTCGCGGGATTCAAATCGCGGCATGCTGCGATTTGCCACGATTCTCTGCGGTGAGCCTGTCAGATAGGCTCACCGAAGAGAACTGTCAGTTCTCTCCCCTGCGGTGGAATATCACTAGTGATATTCCGCCTCGCCCGTGGACAGGGGGCCTAACAATCTAGGGTGAAGTCAAATTGCCACTTTATGAATTAAAGAAACAAACTGTGTGAAAATTTAAATTTGTGCAAGTCTGACTGTATACTAAAAGAGGATTATATTGAAGGAGTTGTCCAGGAATAGTGTAGAAGGGCTGCTGCCGGTAGAAATCGTTCCCAAGATGGGAAAATTCACGTGCAGCCTGGAGGAAGGAGGAGGCAGCAGTAGAGCCTAATGCTACACTGTGCTGAACAGTAGTGTTAGGTTCTGCTCCTTCAGGCAGCGCATGAATTTGCCCATCGGTGTACTGCTCTGCTCTTTTCTCCCTCCATTCAGTATATGGGTTTGTACAGGCTACACTTACCTCAGCCATCTAATAGAATTGCTGGACAGCCCCTTTAGGGTAGAGTTAAAGGGGTATTCTGTTAAGGTTACATTCTCCCTTATCCACACTAGTGGAAGACTAGCTAATTAGTGGAGGTCTGATTCCTGGGACCTCCACCAGTCACCATAACGGTGGTCCCATATTCCCCTAAGAGACTGGAAAAATGAATGGTGCAATAGTGCATGCTTGGTCACCATGCCATTCCATTTTGATACGAGTGCCGAAAATAGCTGAATTCAAGCGCTCAGCTATCTCAAACACCTTCATTCATTTTAATTACAGTAGATCATTTCTATTGAGTTTCTAATACAAGATCTATATATATATATATAATTGAATGTATGTCTGTATGCGTGCGTGTCTGTCTGTCTGTTTGTCCTTTATGCGCTACTACACCATTCATCCGATCGCCATGAAACTTTGGGAAGTTGTTGAGTACACTCCTGGGAAGATTATAGGCATAGTACAAATATTCTATGATAAATGACGCGTGCGCGAGCGTCGTCGACAGTTACGCCCCCCCGCGTAGATCGTTTGATTTCCATCACTGCCACTAATTCTCTCATTTCCCGATGTTATAGAAACATGAAATTTGGCACGAGCATTGATTATGACATAAATAGAAAAAGGTAATAGGTCCCAACTCGATTATTCAATTCTAAGCGCCAAAGAATTAGCGTCGAAATTTTACGTACGGAATCTAATGTTCTCGCTTCCCAATGTCATAGAAACTTGAAATTTGGCACGAGCATTGATTATGTCATTAATAAGAAAAGTTAATGGGTCCCAACTCGATTATTCAATTCT
Organism: Eleutherodactylus coqui; assembly: GCF_035609145.1. NCBI lineage: Eukaryota > Metazoa > Chordata > Amphibia > Anura > Eleutherodactylidae > Eleutherodactylus > Eleutherodactylus coqui. The sequence continues at coordinate 125,881,942 of NC_089841.1, read as the reverse complement.
AAGCGCCAAAGAATTAGCGTCCAAATTTTACGTACGGAATCTAATTCTCTCACTTCCTGATGTCATCTATTTATATAAAAAGGAATGTATGTCTGTCTGTCCTTTTTGCGCTACTACACCATTCATCTAATCGCCATGAAACTTTGGGAAGTTGTTGAGTACACTCCTGGGAAGATTACTGGCATAGTACAACTATCCTGCGAGCATCGTCGACAGTTATGCCCCCCAGACAAAGATCGTTTGATTTCCATCTCAAGCACAAAAGCAAAAGGCATTACGAGCAACGGGATGCGTGTTCAACTACAAAATGATGCATCCGCCGAACGTTTTGCAAGACAATTGCTGGATATTGAGAATGCTGAGGTAAAATGAAAGCTGTGCTGTGATTGGTTGCAATTTCTTATACTGCTGAGGTAAAATGAAAGCTGTGCTCTGATTGGTTGCTATTTCTTATACTGCTGAGGTAACATGAAAGCTGTGCTGTGATTAGTTGCTATATATTATCCCGCTGAGGTAACATGAAAGCTGTGCTGTGATTGGTTGCTATATATTATACTGCTGAGGTAACATGAAAGCTGCTGCGCTGTGATTGGTTGTTATATATTATACCGCTGAGGTAACTTGAAAGCTGCACTGTGATTGGTTGTTATCTAGATATATAAAAACGAATGTATGTATGCATGTATGCATGTCTGTCTTCGCGGCAACGCGCACCGGGTACGCTAGTAACATATAAAAGACAACCTCCAACTCTCCCAGAGACAACAGCAAGTACAGAGTTAGTGTGAATGCACACATGAAGTACAGCCATGGATGCTTGCATATCGAAGCCATAATATTCACATATGAGATTGCAAATGTGCATGTTTTTTTCCCATTTTTTTTCCCCTTGCCCCAAACAAATTATGCGTATACTCAGTGTGGTGCCAGAGAATCATCATGTGACCCGGTGATGTGCCATAAACCGGCCACGTGATCTAATAAAGGCCCTGGCCTTCTTACGGGAAATCAAATTTTGGCTGCAGTAGTCACCTGGTAAACAACCACATAACCACTGAAACCAATGTAAACAGAGACCAGCCAGAGATCAGGAATAGCAATGGAGAGGGGATTTTTTTATGCCATTCTCTTCCACTACCGCCAATATTTTTTAATTGGCATACCCTTTAAATGTACTGAGCAGCAGGTTTCTAGAACAATACGGGTTTAAATTTCACAATTTAAAACTATAGATTCTGTGCAAATTAGAGGCAGACAGACCATATAGGAAATAATTACCGTATTAAATACTGCATCAAACTTAATTTCTTTTCGCAAAGCAGTTTTGGTCACGATATCGGGTTTTAGCTTCTGTTGGAAGAGAAAAAAAATGAAATTAATAAAAAGTCCCTTCTACTCACAGCCTATGGAAAAGTACTGTACTCAAAAGTGTTCTTAGATGTGGACCCTGACATACAGAGCAGTGAAAGGGGTTGTCTTTTTTAGACATCGTAGCTTTCAGTTCCAATGGAGACCCGCTGATGAGAGCAAGACCTGCTCTCCACACCCTCTGCAAACACTTGGAACAAACGGATAGCTCAAGGTCCTACAGAATGAGAGGCCGTTACAGAATAGCCCTTCCGTTCCACTCAGAGGGGAATGTCAAGTGGGTTACCCTAATAGGCAACATGGACATGGGTCGTCTCCTTGGGACAACCCCTTTAAGGATCGAGTACTAGACAGGTCACCAAATCGGACCCCTTAATAGACTTTTTCCCTTTTAATATCTAATGTGGCTCAATATCACTAGTCATATTTTTCAGTGGCTCATGTAGTAGAAAAGGTTGAGATCTGTGTACTACAGAAACACACTTCTTCCTTCTGGAGAGCCATTTTCAAATTACGGAAAGAATATTAGAAGCAGTCAACAAAAGCTCTGCATTATTAAAAGTTTCTGTCCAACATTATATATACACATACAAATATATATACATACATATATATATATATAGTGTGCGCACAAAATATATATATACACATATATACATACATACTTACTTCTTGGCCCCACATGTCCAAAACTATATTTCAGATACTTACTCCCTACTGTAGCACCATTTTTGTCTTCTGGCCCAGTAAGATCCTGTAAAAGTAGTCACATGGGCATCTAATATAGAAGCCCACGCATGTTTAAGGGACGTCACTTATGACATGACCCTTGCTGCTGAAGTAAGCACACCAATCAGAGCAGTAGAGCAATCTGGCGGAGAGCAACGCCCCGCACCCACTGCTGAAGTACAAGAAAAGGTTTTGGTAGTCCATACCAACTGCTACAGGAAGCATGCCCAATCTGGAGGAGTTCAATTTGATCCAGATGCGTCTGCATTGCCAGAATTCATGTTAAAAGCATGATGGGTAGTGGAGACTAGGGATTCAGAGCTTCTTTTCTTCATGAGAGAACTGCATGCTCAGCAAGAAACATCTGTATTATCAGTTCTGATTAAGGCTAATGCCAACTCCCCCCCCCACCCCCCGCATTATTGACACCAGCGTTTCTATTTTACCACGTTTATGCAGTAAAGGAATGCAGTGTCCAGATGATAGCTTTGTATAAATAGGCTGTGATGTAAAAAAATGCAATTTTAAACCTCCTTACAAAGCTACTGTATACTCAGGGAATTAGGAGTTCCCCAAGAAATGTATAGGAAAGATTGCTGTATACATCTCTGAAAGGCCACAGTTCATTACCTATATCATTAAAACAATTAGCACTCTGCATTGCTGAATACAAGGGGGACTTCTAAAGAACAAGAATTATAATGCCAGGAAGAAAATAAAACTTCAACAGATGCAAATTAAACTGAAAGGCTTCAGAATTTTAAAAAGAATAAAAAAGTCCAACATGGATAAAACTAATCCTCCAAAGTGCTATCTGTTCTAGAAAAACCGTGTAAAGAGTTGGACGCCTTACATAATGCTGACATCACCGAACAGCAGGTACGGAACTTAGAGCAACGAAAACAAGAGGATAATGAACCACTTGCCTCATAAGGACTTTCATTTTCCACAATAATACGTGACCACCTAAAAAGTTCTCCCCGTGTGAATGTGTAACTCATACAAGCAGTTCTCCCCCCGACATGACATTCTGATGAACTATCTAGAGAGGAGTGCGGCTACATAGGGGCTGTCTAGTTACTATACAATAGAGATGAGCGAACGTGCTCGGCCACGCCCCTTTTTCGCCCGAATACCGCGAATTCCGAGTACTTCCGTACTCGGGCGAAAAAATTCGGGGGGCGCCGTGGCGGCACGGGGGGTAGCAGTGGGGAGTGGGGGGAGAGGGAGAGAGAGAGGGCTCCCCCCTGTTCCCCGCTGCTCCTCCCCGCACCGCCACGCCTCTCCCCGCCCCCCGGCGCCCCCCGAATCTTTTCAGCCGAGTACTGAAGTACTCGAAAATGGCGGTACTCGGGCGCGTAAGTACTCGAAACGAGTACGTTCGCTCATCTCTACTATACAACAATTACGCCTATAGCGCCCACAGTGCTAAAGGAAAGGGAGCAGCACTTACCCACCTCCTGCCGCCGCGGTCAACCAGAGGCCGTCACTGCGCCGATCTCCTGATATGTCATCCAGGATGTGAGCGCTGACGCCAGGAGTACAGGCGCTGAAGCTGCAGTCTTTGACTGTGGTCAGGCGATTTACAGTGACATCATCTTCCACAACAAACACTAGAAGGACAGCGGGGCTGCAGCACTGCACCGCAGCAGCTGAGGATGGGCAGGTACTGCTCCATTTGTTATTTTAGCACAGTGGGTGCTATAAGGGGAATCAGGCCACCCCTTGGAATGACCACTAACCTTTCAAATAACTTGTTTTTATATGACAGCCAGTGTGATAACCAGCAAGACTGCCATTTACTTTAATTAGCCTATCTAAAATGATGTTTTTATGGTGACCACTAGGGGTCCCCCTTCCTCCTAATTTGCAGTCCACTTCCTGTTAAAAGGGTTGTCCAGGATTAGAAAAGCATGGCTGCTTTCTTCTAAAAACAACATTGCCCTTGTTCGAAAGCTTGTTTGCAATACTGCAGATTAGCACCAGTTAAGGTGAATGGGAGCTGAGATGCAATACCAGACACAATCCATTGTGTCCCCAAAACAGAGTAGGAAAAGTAGACGGGGATGAGTCATCCTTCTCATTGAAGTCTTTAAGAGTAGAGGGGAGAAGAGGAGGAGAGAAAGACACACAGTTAATGGTGAGTTACTTACTATTATTTATTCTCATCAAAACTGCTCAGTACTGCTGCACACTGTCCTACATCATTATATTAGGCCTCCTGCACACGGGCGGTTTGTATTGCGAAATCCAGAGTGGGATTCCGCCTCTGGATTCGGCAGCAAATCCAGCCCATAGCATATTATGAGAAAACGTGATTTCCTGCCCATGAGCGGAAATGGATTGTGATTTTCCAATCACGGGGGAGAGATCACAGCATGCCGCGATTTTGTGTGGGCTACGCATGGCCGGCTTCCATTAAAGTCAATGGAAGCCGTCCATCCTGCAATTATTGCATAATGGCCTCAGGAGCTGCGTCATCGCCATAGTAACGGCGTCCTCTCAACTGCGCCCTCTCAACTGCGCATGTGCCTGAGGGCCTTCTGGCTGGCAGATTCGCCGCAGGTGAGGAGACCAGAGGAACAGTAAGCTGGGGTCACCGGCTAGGCAGCGGGTCAAAATCTGCTGCAGGAATCCTGCATGCGGGGTCTGACCCGCCTGTATGCAGGTGGCCTTTATGTGTGTCTGCTACATAGTATTAAAACAACCGTCCAGTCGGGGACAAACAAATCAGCCTGGATACAATTGTATCTACTTTTCAGGTGGGAATAGAACTAGGTATGGAAGGTCTGTGAATGTAAACAGTGTTCTCATTCACTAACAGCAAACTCACAGGGAATCAAGAAAATTCCTGACAACCTTCTAATAATTTTACTGTTCAGTGATTAAGCTTCAACATAAAAAAACAGAAACACTATTTAAGGCCTCCTGTCCGCGGCGATAATCCGCACACAGGTAACGCAATGAATGCCTTCCATAGGATAACTATGGAAAGTGCAGCCCGATCTACATGAGCAAAAATCGCGGCGATTTTCTGCTCGCATATAAAAATCGCGGCATGCGACTTTTTTTTGCGATTAACCAATCATAATTATAGTTTTATCGTGGAAAATCGCGGTAAAATAATGCACCCCTGCGGCGGCTCCCGCGGCGGTATATCGCAACGCCCGTGGACAGCCGGCCTAAATGAAAAGTTCTTTAGCTTCCTAATATTGTGTTTTAATTCCTCATCATTTTGAGAGCTATGCTTATGGTTAATGAATAGAGCAGAAAACGTTTGGTAGGATCCTCTGGTTGATATTCACAGAATACCGACCAACAAACTGGATCCGTATTCTGACAAATTAAAAGGTGATCGTTCTCAGCAAGTATCTGATTTACAAGTAATCTTGTAGATATGATACCTTTTAATGGCTTAGAAAATTGAAAGCTTGCTGTAACATCATGTATTTTTGTTAGCCATTAAAAGGTATATCTACAAGATTACTTGGTTTCTCTTGCTGAGAACGATCACTTTTTGCTCTACTGGCTAACACGGTACCAAACTTTTTTTTTGTGACAAGCTAAAACATGACTTTCCACCCGAGACCCTAAGTACAGTATCTAATAGCACAGGCTTAGATCTTCTGATAAAAGCAGCTACTTAGTGTCATAAATCCTGTTCTCTTCTTATGCGCCCATTTCCCTGACAGCTTATTTTTGCACCATCCAATCTAGCGTCTGCTTGTACTCCCCTTTATACTGAACCATTTCTTTCCCTGTGGAACACACCATAGTACAGAACTATGTGAAAGTATGCTAGAAAGCTTCCAGCGAGAGCTTTTAGATAAGCCCATTCTCGTTTGAGTGAGTGACGTCACTGCTAACTCTTTAGCAATCATTTGCGCTCATGCAGCCGGGTTAGACAGGAGGATCATCGTTGAGAATGAGTCACTTCTCGTTCAGGGTTTCCCATTCCTATGTGACACACAGAGCGGGGAGTGATTAAATGCAACGAGACGTGAGCGAGCAAATGAGGATATTTATGCCCACATAAAATGGACGAACGAAAAGCGACAATTCTCGCTAGTCATTCATTCACCTTTAGGTCGAACGATTATTTTCACCGTTAGACGTAACGAAATGGGTCAAACGAGCGAAACGCATACGCCCGCACCTACTGCATGGTAGATGAGAGGCTACTAGGCTGCAAGGCGAAACAGTCTGTGCACAAAGTGTGTTGGGTTTTTTGGACACGTTAGTAGAATTGTGTTCAGTACTTTATGCTTTACAGTGTTTAACCATTTGTGGCTGCCTTCTCTTTTCCTTAGACCTAGAGGTAAAAGACGGTTGAAACTTCCATTCATCTTCAATGAAAACAAAACGGGGGGGGGGGGGCCACACACACGCTACAACCTAAAATGTACTAGTTCCTTCATATTCCAAATAACGCCAAATTCATCTAATTAGCAAAAAGTGTGCAGGAATTAGGGAGGCTTTCAGTAAGTGCAGCCACTGACCTGTTAAAATGGGTCTGTCCTGATAAAGAGACTCCCTTTAATTAAAGGTGCATGATGGGATTTTGACCAAGTAGTGTATTTTTTGGTGTTCTTACTAACGATTTCTTTTTTACTTGCTCTTCAGCCGCTTTCTGCATTGAAATGAGCTTTCCTGTTAAAGTGGTGTGTGCATTTGGCAAGGCAGGCCCTGAAACTTTGCAGAAAGCAACTAAAATATAAAAAAAAGATACAGAGAATGCCAGAAATACTTTTCTAGTCTATAATTTGAGGACGTGTCCAGAGTAATGTATCCAGCTTGCAGGAACTAGCTAAAAGGGCCATGCGAAGACAAAAAAATTGTAAGAGCCATGACAGATTTCAGCCCTTCTCAGCACTTTTAATTAAAACCATATTGGCGGTCAGTTCCAGAAGTATCTGGCAGAATTGGTTACCATTATGACATAAGCGTGTCAGACCGGAGTGTTATCACGGAGACACTGACCTAATTTCTCTATCCTATTACCATACCCAATGACGTACGGGAGGCCCCCTGTTTACTGATGTAAGTATTGTGTCTGAGGAACATCACACTGGCTAACAGACCTATGTGCAGCTTTGAAAAACTGAAATCCAACAACCAGCTAAGGTATTCTTCATCTGAAACCTTTACGGTGAATAAAAACTGTCCCTTTGCCTCCCACTGATTACAGAGAACAGGACGCCAATCAACGTCCCACTGCTTTGGTCTTCTCTGCCAGGCTGCAGCGATGACATGCCATACATACAAGACTGCTTCAATTACTGGCCTAAGCAGTATATGGCACAAAACTGCTGGGGTCAGTGATTGGCTGCAGCGGTCATGTATATATACACACCCCTTAATGACAGCCAATTTTTGGGGAATTTCATCTCTGCTTTTCAAAAGCAAGAACTTATTTTTCTGTCGACATGGCCGTATGAGGGCTTGTTCTTCGTGTGGTGACCTGGTACCACTTCGGAGTACATATAATGGATTATATAACTTTTTTGGGGTGAGTGGGTGGGGGGGGGGCTTTTTTTAAATACTTTTATTGTGTGTTTCGGAAGACAGAATGAACAAAAACAAAAAAGCATTATGACTTAGTTCTTTGCCTTTTTTTTTTTAAATAGCGTAAGCCGTGCAGGATAAGCATTTACAATTAATTGTACAGGTCATTAAAAGGGGTGGTGTGGTTTCAAGAGGCTGTGCGTGAGTTAAAATAAAGCACACTCACCTGTCTTTGCCCCTACCCTAGCACAGGTAACAGACTCCCTGTTCCCCACTGCCGGAAGTCAGGTGACCGTTGTGGCCAATCAGAGGCTGCAGTATCATGTCCCAAACTCCTGGCATCATGGCACTCATTATCCGAGTACTGATGTCAGGAGTTAGGAAGGGGACACTCCGGCCCCTGAGTGGCAAAGACAGGTGCGTATACTTAAAAATTTTTTTTAAAATACGTGCACCTTTAGTGCAGATACCCTTATAGCGCCCCTATATAGCGCTACATGGGGCCGTTTTAAGCGTCTGTAAGGAGGCAAAAACGACTGACGGAGCAAGAGCGCTTTGAAGTAAAAGTGCAGGTGCTCTTTAACTCACAGCCAGCCCATAAGGGTGCAGCATTACCAAACATGTTTCTTTAATTCATTTTGTCTAATCTAAAAAGGGAGCAGAGTGCATAAAAGGGTTTAATTTTTAACCAATTATTTTACATCCCTGTAGAGGACTTAAACCTGGGATCTTTTAAATGACTCTGTGCAATTACCCTGCTGAGTTAAAGTACACTGCAAGCTATGGCTTGCACTGTTTGGCTCTCTGATAGGGTCAATGGGTTGCTATGGCAAGGGGAGGCCTATGACATCACTGAGGGAGCACCCTCTCTCTGGAAGTGGTTAACGACTAGGATCGGAGTTCTTTACAATCCCCATCATTGGCAGTCACAGCTGGCTTCCCGTCAGTCACAGGGCCGCGCCCTAAAGGGGTTAAGGATATACTCTGCTTATGAGAATGGCATTAAAGCCTTTACAATGAGATTCTTCACAAACCTTTCCATATCTTACTTCCAGCTGTAAGCACATACAAACAGGACAGCTTTACCCATCTGCTATTACAAACCACAAGGCTAACATGGTAATCCAAAATAGAACGGGTCCCTCTAATTAAATGTACAGTCGCTGGCCACGCACATGGATGACATCTGCTCTTTATATAGCCCAGGAATTAAAGATCTCATTCTAAATTACAGAAGCATTACCTTTAGGATTCCCTCGTAGCCCCGCAGAAGGCGACCGCAGTGGAGGGATTTTACACAGAATAGGAATTGCTTGCAAATTTAAAGTTCTATTTCCATCCAGCAGTTTTAGATGAATAATGAAACTTTACAAATGTGTTATCGTTTTGTGTCTACACCTCCTATACAGACCTGTTTGCATGGCAATAGAATACAACTACTAGTTGTGTAGTCTGATCCTGCAGTCATAATCTTCGGCCTCTGTTTCTTGTTATCCGACCAACATGTAAGATTAGCAAAAAGTAGGGGACAGACAAAAAGTTAGTACGACTGCAGGGCTAGGCTGCGTGTCCACGGGCGTCACAGGAGGAGAAGGCTGCAGACAGATCTCCGTGGTCAGCCTATCTAACAGATAGGCTGACAGCAGAGAATCGCTATGATTCTCCGCTTGTGGACAGGTGGCTGAGCTTTCCATAGCAACGCTATGCGTTCCTCGCGGCCGGATTATCGCTGCGGGGAACGCAATGCTTAAACGCCGGTGGACAGACAGCCTTATACTATCCAGGGCTTGCTTGCAACAGGTCTTGATCAAAAAAAAAAAAAAGACAAAAAGACTACAAAGTTGCTTCATTTGCCATTCTAGATGCATTACTACAATTCTGGCAAATACAAGCCAATATCCTCCATTTATCCATTGTATTCAGTGTAAAAAAAATCTAGCTGAACCCATTACAAAAGTACCTTTACACAAGCTTATGGGCATTGACAGACAAATACAGAAGCCTGGATGGATCAAATACAACTTCATGGAACGGACAGATCACTTGAAGATTGCGGAAGAGTATCACAATCCTGGCTTTTCCTCCATGATTTGCCTGTTAGAGCCATGTGGTAGAGGCAGACTAGAAAAACCACTTTGGAATAACAGATAACAGACTAAAAACTGGGAACATACATATACTTTCTCTTCCAAACTGCAAAGCCTTCTGCTGTTGATTAACCTGAATCTTGCAATGATTTAACTGTCAGTATAGAGATTAAAAGATCGATTTTTAAGTTCCGTTTTCCGAAGAAAGTATGCATTGAGAAGCCGTACTTCATGGCCCACGCTCACAATGCTCTACTATAATGAATGCACACTTGGAAAGGAGAAATGCTCACAGACGACGGGGTCTGCCAAACCACAATTGTGTAATATGCTCCATGGATAGCGTTTAGTAAACAAAATGTTCTTCTGGCTCCAACCCAATGGTCAAACTATCTCAGAGCTGATCCAAAACAATAACGAAGGCCACAGTTTTAAGTGTTACGTTTATTCAACTAATCTACCTAGAGAGAGTTAATCCATCTATATCCAAATATTAATTCTAAAAAGTCAGAACTCTGCTTTTAGACACTTCTGATAAATGGGGCCTGGTATTTCTTTTGCATACTTAAAGGGATTTGCCCATACTGAAAACTATTCACTAGCCACAGGGTAGGGGAGAATGTTCAGATTTGTAGGTGTTCCAACGCTGGGACCCCCATCAATCTCAAGAACACTGTCGCTCTATTCATTTCAATGGGACGGCTGGAGATTGGCGATTTCAACTGATCGCTTTTTCTAGCAGTCCCATTTAAATGAACGGAGCTGTAAGAGCACATGCTCAACCCCTTTCCTTCGATATAGGGGTTCGTTTAGATCCCAGCTCTCAAGGAAGGTGATGGGTCCCAGTGCTGAGGCAATCATTGATCAGGGGGTTATTCAATGTCCTGTGGATTGGAATAGCTTTCAATGTGGGCACAACCCCTTTAACCCCTTCCAGCTCCAGAGCGTACATTTACATCCGGCAGTGTTGGGGTATGTATGAAGAAAGATCACAAGGCGACCCCTCTTCATACAGCGCGGGTGTCAGTTGTTTCTTACAGCTGAGACCCGCGGGCAATAGCTGCAATCAGCTGCGTGCCTGATCGCGGCTATTAAACCTTAAGACTGCACAACACTTTCTCCCCGCCTGGCACAATCTGTAAGGTTAGTGCATGGTAGGAAAGGAAGCTGAACGCCATGTGCATTTTCAGAGATTTTTTTTTATTTAAGATGAACTGAATCAGGGTGCACCCCGTGTGTCTTAGGATCTTTTATATACTGTATTTTTTAGATTATAACTTTCTCTTTGTCCTAAAATAATCATACATGGAAATACTGCACTGAAAGAATCTACCGTATATACCGGCGTATAAGGCGACAGGGCGTATAAGACGACCCCCCAACTGTCACCTTATACGCCGGTATACAGTGGAGAAAAAAAAAAAAAAATTCATTACTCACCTCCTACGGCGTTCTGTCGCGCTCTGGCAGGATGTCGCTCGCTCCGGCAGGCTGTCGCTCGCTCCTCGTCCCCGGCGCAGCATAGCTTTCTGAATGCGGGGCTTGAAATCCCCGCTTCCAGAAAGCTAATACAGACGCCGGCAGCCATGACATCATTGAATGGCTGTGATTGGCTAAAGCACACGTGGCTTCAGCCAATCACACTATTCAATGACATCATTGAATGGGTGTGATTGCTAACACGTGCGCCTTCAGCCAATCACAGCCATTCAATGATGTCATTGAATAGTGTGATTGGCTGAAGCCACGTGTGCTTTAGCCAATCACAGCCATTCAATGATGTCATGGCTGCCGGCGTGTGTATTAGCTTTCTGGAAGCGGGGATTTCAAGCCCCGCATTCAGAAAGCTATGCTGCGCCGGGGACGAGGAGCGAGCGACAGCCTGCCGGAGCGAGCGACAGCCTGCCGGAGCGCGACAGAACGCCGTGGGAGGTGAGTAATAATTTTTTTTTTTTTTACACTTTTTTTTTTTTGTATTACCGGCGCATAAGACGACCCCCGACTGCAGAGCAGATTTTTCGGGGGTTCAAAAGTCGTCTTATACGCCGGTATATACGGTAAGCGTATAATATGCTGCCTCTGCTAAGTGTAGCATATTATAAATCCAGGTCTGAAAGGTCATCTCCAGCCCTTCTCAAATTGGTAGTGAAAGCAGCCGCTGTACAAATATACAGTGAACGGCATCACTCAGCAGCGGAGGGCAGGTAGAGGAAAACAAATAAAGAACTGCATTCCTCATGAATATTCCGTGCTCATAAGCATTAATGCAATGTATTCTTTGTAAAGAGTTGTGTTTTGTGCCGTATGCCACAGTAACCCATCAGGATATTATACTGAGTCACTATAAAAACATGTTCAGTCAACTATACAATGCAGCACTATTGATGTTAATATCAAAATTTAATTGGGTGGCATAAAAACAGGTACCCAAGACATACAACTGCAGAATCAATGAGCATAAGCAATGCGATTTGCTAATCCATAAAGCTCTCCGCATGGCTGCCCCACCCTAAATCTCTGCCCTCATCTCGGTCGACCGCCCTGTCTGGGCTCTCCATTTTGCTAATGATTTTAGACCAAATTCCTCCATAATCTGAACCTCCCACTTCCCTCAGCAAAATTTTTCCCGAGCTGCACCTGTTCTCCGGAATGTGCTTCCCCATCACATAGTTTTAAGTGTACTGCAAAAACCACAAACTCTTTAGGGAAGCCTATCACATTCGCATAATCTAACCCAAATCTGTCTACCCTTCTGCATTCTCCCCCAAAATCTGACTCTCTTCATCCCAAAGTATACCTCACTCTCCGTGCACTCAAAGGCACTTCATATCTGACCATACAGAGATAGTGGCTGGTGGCTGGCTCATGCAGCTTTATGTATCGTCACCCTATTTAGTATAAAAGCTGGCTGGACCATTGTGTCACCCTTATTTCCTCATAGACTGTAAGCTCTTGTGAACAGGGCCCTCACTCCTAATGTTCAAATTGTTTATTAGTATAAGGTTGGTGACACACTACTGTATTCCAGCCTCCGTTGTGTCCCCATAATACGGAAGTGCACCCTGGCCTGACTGCAGGTCTCCTGACACGAACTCTAAGCATAGGAATGTATGAAGCTCGGAGTTCAGGTCAGAAGACCCCGTGGTCATGCCGTGGCACACTTCTGTATTAGGGATGTAAAGTGCAATAGTGGGTCACCGACTGAATACCATACGTAATGTCAGACTTTGTCTGTTCATTTGCATACCGATTTGTCTGTTGCTATAAATGATTAACCCTTACCTCTTTGCGTTCACGTTTATACTAAATATAAGGGTATATTATAAGAGCCCACAAGCTGTAGGAAGGCATGTAGTTCTTATCTTCAGACAGTCTTCAGAGCACTTTATTCCAAATTGTCCAGATTTTCCTGAGCTCTGGGCACAGAGAGGATAATGACAGCATCTTCTAAAAATGTATGAAGAACTGGCTGGAGTGTGAGCATGATGTCAGCATTCACTTCTGCTATCCACAAGTCTACTAACACAGGAACTTTCCTCCTTTTCCTGAGGACTTACAGCAAATACTCCAGCCTTTAAAAAGTGCATGCATTCCTTAACAAATGTACATTCATCCTGGCAAGCATGTGCGCCAAAATAAGCCAAGATCACAGAAGAAATATAACAAAAACATAGAAAAATGTTGGATTAAAATAGCTCAAATGTTCCAGTTGATTTGTCAGCGTGAGTTACGAGTGCTATAACGGATCGCATATGGAATAAAGGGTCTATGGAGCAATAAACACATTTTACCTTGATCGTTTGAATTTCTTCAAGAAGTCTTTGTGCCCGTCTTTGATTTTTAAGTACTAGCTCTTCTGTTCCCCTGATAAAATGTAAATGAATGGAGTTTAAAAGATGAAATACAAGCAGCATAAACGGTGATTAATGAAGAAAGAGTTATGTGGACATGTAAATACCATGTATAATCACACTCATTGCATGTTCATCTTATCAGCTGCGAGGCAAACAGAACACAAGAGAGGTACTGCTGACATACAACGGTTGTCTTGGCAGAGTCGTCTTGTTCTAGCTGTCCTTACACACTTGGTGGGACGGGGACTGGATGCTCACCGATCACATCTACACTGTATTCTCATACACAGCTGCAGCCACCATTTGGTTTAACCTCGTTTTATTGAAAGTTTAATCAAAACACCAGTAACAAAATACCGTGCCCGCATGGTGTGAATACACATCGATGCAATAGACACAATGTAAGGAGCATCTTATAAACCATACAAACCAAGGTTAAAAGGAGTCGTGCCAAGTTATCCCCTCTCCACAAGACGGCTTTTATGATCGTAGGAGGTCTGACTGCTGGGAACCCCCATCGATCCAGAGAATGTGTGCCCCCCGCATTAATGGAGTGGAGGTCTCACATGCACATTGCCACTCCATTTCAATGGGAGCTTCGCTAAATAGCATAGTAAAAGCACACGGCAAACTCCGGCACTCCAAAAGAATGAATAGGTAAGCGTGCAAGACCACCTCGCCATTTATGTGGCGGCCTTCTGACCAATGGGGGCCACGGAGATCAGACTCCATCAATAATAAAGTTATCCCCTATTCTATCTCCTAATGAAGCAGTGCAAAAAAACACATGCATTGGGTGGTGGGAATACAGAATCCTCAGCAGGCAATATGCGTTAGTTATACCACACAGGTGTTCTGTATTAGGACCTTTTGCTCACAGAGGCATTCATATTCATGGTTCTGTAGTAACATTGTCTCCGGTTACTATTTATCTGAGAGGAGGAATAAGATTTATCTTGCTTATTGATTCACATTTAGGTCCTGTATTACAACGTCTTAGGGATCATTCACACGACCGTGATTCCGGCTCGTATTACGGCCGAGTGACTCGCGGTGAATGGTAACAAGGAAAGTAAATAGGCTTTTATTGATCTGCTCACATTAGTATGTAAACGCAGTGCGTTAATAAGCATGAGAAATAGATCACAGCATGCTCTATTTCTCGGCGTACCACACAGCACGAGCCCTATATACTTTTGTATGGGCAGCGTATGCAACAATAGATTGCATATGGTAGGCAATTCATACGCAACCCAGTTATGAAACAGAGCGGGGAATGCAAAAAAAAAAAAAAAAAAAAGACAGCATCGCACTGCGCATGGCCGTGTGTGCTGTCATACGTGGCTGGTAAAATGTTGCGGTCGTGTGAATGAGGCCTTGGGCTGGGTTCACACAGGGTGGAATGGCTGCAGAATTTCTGTGCGGACATTCTGCATGGAAATTCCGCAGACATTTTTAAACCTGAAATTGAGGAGCAAAGTGGAAGCAATTTGCAAAAATGTCATTCACACACTGCCGACAGTCCGTGGCGGACAAGCTGCGCGGAAACTGACATGCAGCGGGGAATTCAAATCCGTGACATGTCAATTGGATTGCCGTTTCTGCTGCGGGCTCTCTTCTCTCTATGGGGAGAGACTTCCGCCTGTATTCCGCTGCAGAATAGCCGCTTCACCCCCTCATCAAATGGCGCTGGGTTTCAAGCAGCCTTTTTGCTGCGAAAATCTCGCAGAATTTCAGTGCCGTCTCACTGCAGACATTCCGCAAGGTTTGCGTCCCGTGGGAACCCAGCCTTATAGCGCTCTTGACTGATTTTGGGTTTTGATTTTTTAAACCATATCCATTTTATTTAAAATCACAAAAAAAAAATGTAATCCACTCTCCAAATTTGTAGATTTTCAGTTATTAGGTCACTATATTTTAGATTACAACACCAGCCATACACATACCATTTTAACAACACATGGAAAGGGACACTGAATACCAGGAGTCCAGTCAGGAAGTACTTTAAAAACTCTCTATGATCTATGGAATCGGATCTGAGGACCAGCCAGACAAGATGTCCAGGAAAGTTATGTTGCAGTAGGGCGCAAATGACTTTAACAGCAATACAAAGTATAAAGTTGGAAAACTTAGCTGTACAATGTCTGTGCAGAAAGGAATATTTCCACGGCTCCACCTACTATCATATAGTAAGGGAGCATTTAGGACACTGGTGTCAAACCGATCTTCGCTGAAGGCCACATCAGCCTTATGGCTGCCTTCAAAAGGGCCGACTGTAATTGTAAGACTCTATAGCAAGAGCTTGTTCACGTGAGCGTATTTGCGCAGCGTACTCACTGCAAATGTATGCGCCATTTAAATGAGCCGGTCTGCGCTCTTTGAGTGCGCAAATATGCAGCGTTTGCCTTGACTGAAATGCACTTACACCTGTGTGAACGAGCCCTAATAGTGATGGCGTAGTAAGAGGAACCCCCCATAGTAATAGTGATCCCCATAGTAAGTGCCCCTCATATAGGTGGCCATAGTAGTAATAGTGACCCCCATAGTGGCTGCAGTTATAACAGTGACCTCTATAGTGGCTCCAGTAGTAATAGTGCACCCCCCCTCCTTCCCTTCTCTAGTTGCCAAAATAGTAATAAGTGACCACACGGTATTCCCAGTAGTAATAAGGACCTTCCCATTGGCCTTGGACTGGGCAGCATCCTTACAGGCAATCCACTTACCCAGCCTGCAGGTCCAGTCTGGCGGCAGCAGTGCAGTCTGTGACTGCAGACCTCTCCCCTCGGCTTCTGCACAGCCTACAGGTCGGCACACTCAGACGCTGGAGGAAAGAGCTCAGTGGTCAGCCTGCACTGCCGCCGTCAAACCTACAAGCTAGGTGAGTAAAATGCGTTTGATACATGTGATACAGGAGATTTGTGAGGAAAGTGATGACATGCACATAGTTTCTGTCTAGGCGTTTTTTGCAGTTTAAAACTCAAAAAAGGGGGGTGGGGGAGAAACCTTGAATTTTGAAGAATTTAGTTATTTATTTTTTTAATGTGTTGATTTTACATAATTGTAAACAGGACCATCATCCTCAGTCCAATGGAGGAATAGGGCCGATACCATTCTTATTTATGAAAAGATCGTATATTAAAAACAGAGGATGCCCAGAAAAGTTCCAAGAGGTTTGGGGACACTGCAGTGCTCCATCCCAAACATTACTTTACTCTCTGCACATTTGGACAGGGAATACCCTGTGAACTTCCACCATGTGAACAAAGACTTAGAGCTCATTCCCACAAACATATTTTCACCAGGTAATACGCAGTGAATGGGGTCATTGAAAGTACATTGATTTTCATTGACCCATTCACATTAACGTATATACAATGCATGTAATACGCGCATGAAAACGAATGCAGCATGTTCTATCTCACTGGGTATTACACGTGTACAGCCCTGTTCTCTATGGGTGGGACCATAGTCAGCGCTGTACATACACAATACACTGTGTATATGCAACGCTACTATGAGACAGAGTGTGGAATTTAAAAAGGAAGAAACAAGTCAAACTGCGCATGACCGCGTACATGAGATATGCGATCCTGCGCAGTTCACCATCGCTACCATACGCAGCAATAGTCAGGCTCACCGCCAGCTCCCATTGCAGTAAAGCGCTACATTTATGCATATGGCCAAGGGAATGAGCCCCAAGCATAAATAAATCAAGCACTCCCATATGCAAGGAGGAACACATTATGTATATGTAAAACAGATTTCAGGACAAGCAGCAATTAAATAAAAAAATAAACAAAAATATAAAATGACTAACTTTTTGGATTTCAACTTCGCAACGTGCCGGATTAGTTTGCGAATTATCAGTGCTTTGACTTTCCTCACATCTTTACGCATCTTCACCACCTGTGGGAATAAAGAGATTCCAGAGAAGCGTGAGTAAGCAGCATCAAGGGGGAAATACTTGCTGAAAGCGCATCAGTACACGAGTGGACAATGCTGAAGTACAAAGTCTGCAGTAAATACAATAGTTATACACATCCCAGCTCACCGGTACCTGAAATCATGCCAAAGAGCATTAAAAGGTAAAAGGCTTCTATACCTATTGCTTGATATACCCATAGGCTTGTAACTACCGTATGTGTGTCCTTCTTTTGGGAGACAGAAAAGTGAAAACATACCACAGTTTTCTGTCCCACAAAACGTATGCTTGACATGTTTTTTGTGTTTTACATTACTGTCAGTAGGAATGGCATATGTCTCCACAGCACTGCTATCGAAAGTGCCGGCACCTGTCCACGAGCGGAGAATCATTGCGATTCTCCGCTCGTGGCGGGCAATTCACAGCATGCTGCGAATTGCCCCGATTCACCGTGGTCAGCCTAGCTATAAGATAAGGCTGACTGGCGGAGATTTGGCGGCGGCTCCTGCTCCCGGTCGGCGGCTCCCGTGGCGGAGCTTCACTGCGGGATACCGCATTGCCCGTGGACAGCCGGCCTTAACATTTGAGAAAAAAAATGTATAAACAAAAAAGCATTCAACCCCAAAACCTTATTCAAAAGGCAGACTATAACCTTTTCCAATCCACTGTCTGACGTCTAAAGACATTCTGATTGAAGGCTGTACAGTTTCTGATGTCGGAAGACATCCAGCAGGGTATTCTTACTGTATATTACTGGCTGCTCTGTTGTCGGGGGCCTCTCCAGCATGTCTAATACCACAGTACTGGCTCTAGCCAGCAGATGGCACCATTGTATAATGGCAGAAAGAGAAAGACCCCTAGGAAAATTGGATTGCAAAGGGTTAAAGTAAAAAAAATATATACAGCACCTATGTTCTGGCTGCATGGGACATATGCAGTCAAACGTATATACATGGCCTAAAAGGGATAATTATATATAATAATATATACCTTTTAGGCCATGTGCCTATATACGTTTATATATATTAGTTGCGACAACTATTACAAAGTAATGGTGAAGACATACAGAATAAGCAGAACTTCTTCACACTATAAAAAGCAGGAAAAAAAAAAGGTCTAATAAAAAGCAATGTAGCTTACAAGTCCGAGGGTGTTTATGCGAGGGCTCTGGAGAACGTAACTGGTACATATTGTCACTTTTCATAGAACGTTCCACCTTTTGCGATGGACCAGGATTGGTAGAACAGCCAGGTTTCTGTCAGCTAATGAGGTCTATGGAAATGTGTGAATGCGGACAGACTTCTAAAGCAATGACCTCCATTGATAGTCTTATTTTTCAGAAAGTGAAGCAAAACACATCAGCATAAATTACTCTAAACACAAACCCCAACAATGTGAGCAAACATTACGGAGCCGTTGTCGGGACTGAAGTGCATGATATTCTGTATACAAATGGGTTCCATTTAATAGGTTGTGGAATAACATTTACATGGCGGATTTAGTAAATCACATCGTCCCCCATTTGTACAATTGCAGCTTTCTACCATTTGTATTCTAATGTGTAATTTAGGTAGGTATCTTGTGACGGTGGCACCCGTCCAGGGGTCGTTTAGATCAGGCATTAAATAGGGCAGGCGGGCAGGTGTAAGGATCTCACAGAGGGTCTCTGACATGTACCACCTACCTAAAACACTGCTACAGACCATCACAATGGTGTTTACTAATGGTAGCAGACGATTTCAGCAGGATAACATCCCTTGCACGCTGTAAAAATGGTTTGCTAATAGCTTGCAAAACATGACAAATAGTTCAAAAAGCTGCCGATTTGGCCTTCAAGTTCCCTAGATGTCAATCTCAATCAAGCATCTGTGGGATGTTCTTGAAAACCAAGTCTGAACCATGGAGGCTGCACCTCACAACTTATAAGGCCTCATGTCCATGGGCGTTTTTTCAGCGTGTATTACACGTGCCCTGCAGGGACACGTCATATGGAATGGAGTCAATGGACTTTCATTAACCCATGCAAGTGTGTAGACCCTGCGCGTAAATCCACGTGAGAAAAAGATGGTGGCA
This sequence comes from Eleutherodactylus coqui, assembly GCF_035609145.1. Taxonomy (NCBI): domain Eukaryota; kingdom Metazoa; phylum Chordata; class Amphibia; order Anura; family Eleutherodactylidae; genus Eleutherodactylus; species Eleutherodactylus coqui. Next base: position 125,862,404 of record NC_089841.1, on the reverse strand, counting down.
TGCCCATTTCTCAGCATAGCCCTATACTTTTGCATGGGCAGCGCTTTATCAGTTTTTGTGAAGCCATGTGGAGACCCGCAGAGTTCTACTGGTACACCCGCGGACTTGAGGCCTCAGACTTCGAGGATCTGCCGCCGACGTCTTGGCGCCATATACCACAGGACACCTTCAGAGGTCTTCTGTAGTCCATACTTCAACGGGTCAAAGCAGTTTTGTCTACAGAATATAGAGAAGAATGTAGCAATCCTTAAACGGTTGCCACGACGACTATACAATTTGCATAATGCAGCCGCTACTATAGAAAGCGAATGGGTTGCTGCGCTTTGCAAACAGCTTAAGATAAGAACGCTCATTAGTGTACCACAAACGAGTGTATGGCACCTGCCGTATGGGTCTGTGATATATGATACACACACTGTGCATTACTGTATACCTTAAATACATTTCATGATGAATTGGCCATTTTAAAGGTTGCCATAAATTAAACTGACATTAGCATACTGGCAATTTCTCATATTCCCACAACTGAGCAAACAGGAAATCTCTTAGTGGAGCTTAAAAAACAAATTACTTGGCAAGAAACCTGGATTTCTTTCTCTAGGCTTGGAATAAGGAACGCAGACAAGTGTCCAACTAACAGACCAAGAGATCGCTTAATGAAAAAAATGGTTATGCAGATGTAATTACCATTAATTTACATGTTCAGCAACTAAACAGAACCATGTTCGAGTCATGTAATAGCGACCGCATGGAGACATTTCTGTGGCCAAGATGAGCGGATACTCCTAGATATGACCGTCAATGACACTTCTATCCCGCTACACGGCTTCTAGATTTCTGCATCAATCCTACTGTTCTGCCCCCAAGATACCCAACAGCTCAGACGTCTTGCAGGAATGCTATTTGCATTTATGGTCAAGGAATCTACTTGGAAGGGTATATATGCAGAAGATGAAATCCAATGCAGATCTTTCCGCCTCTACTATGGCAGAAACCTGCGACTAAACCACAAAATTTTTGCTGCGTCCCACAGCCCTGTAAGTGGATCTGTGTCAAGAAGTAACACGACAAAAACCGAAAGCCAGGCTGAGAGGTCATCGCCACACAATTAGAAAGGGAAAGAATGAATTACCTGTGGCAAAACATTTTTGTGGTCACGGACACAACATAGAGTAGATGAGAGTCATCATACTGCAGGGCAAGCTCAAGTCGCAAAGTCACAGAAGAAATGGAATGAACCACAGAGTGGGGTTCTTGCATCAGTGGAGAATATGAAAGGTCTGAAGGAGGTGAAGAGGGATGTCCTTAAAGAGAGCACCCCAGGAAGGGTGTGTGGAGACACCTGGGGGAGTGAGTGGGTCGGGGGATGGCATAGTCTCTCCCTAAGGAGAGCACACAGAAGAATGCTATAGCCAATCATTGTTTTACAGATTTTGTAAAAACTCATACATTAAATTGAAGGAATGCTGCCATCCAATAGGTGGCGCTGTAGAGGTATTATTCCATTTTGCTTGTTTGCAGGTTTGAAGTAGAGATACACATTCCTGGTCACTGGACTACTTATTTACTGTTATGGTCATCTCACCCTGCTAGTTATCTAAATGCTATTTATCCCAACATGTCTGTGCCCTCTCACCCTCGGTCTCTGGTATTTATCGAATGCAAATTAAGTTCACCATGTTTATGCCCTCCCATGTGATCATGTGTATTTATTAAATATGTCTGTAGATTTGTTCTGAGGAAGGACCCTGAGCAGGTCTGAAAGCTCGCTAGAACATCATGCATTTTTGTTAGCCATTAAAAGTTATATCTACAAGATTACGCGATTTCTCTTAGGCCTCGTTCACACGGGGGACACGGCATCACCACGAGAAAAATCGCATCGCTGGTCCGCTACAAAGTCACGCGACTTTGTAGCACCACATGCGAGGACTTCTGGGGGGGTAGTGGAGGGGTGGGCTTGAAATATAAGTCCTACCCTGCAAATAAGCCCTAGGTGCTGGAGAAAAAAAAAAAAAAAAAGTATACATCACCTTAGAAGCGCTGTCCGGGGCTTTGCTGCAGCTTCTTCCTGGTCCCCGGCCCTGTTGTTCTTCATCTCTTTCAGCACTAGCTCTGACTGGCTAAGTGTCAGCCAATCACAGCCAGCACTTTCAAGAGGCGGGATTTTTCAATCCACGGCCAGAACAGATGAAGAATAGTGGCGGGGACTGGGAAGAAGATCCAGCGGAGCTCAAGAGCGCTTCTAAAATGATGTATACTTTTTTTTCTGCAGCAAGGGCTTAGGTTATGGCTTTGACAGTAGGATAGATATATATATAACAATTTTTGCATCCAGCATGAAATTGTAGTACAGATTTGGATTCTCGGTCACAGCCTCAGGATTTAACCAGTGCATTCAAGAATTGGGGCTATCCAAATAATCTTGGCATATTCTAGCCAAGCCACACCTCATGGCATGATGGGCATGTAACCTAAAAGAGGTCATTTTATTAACCAAGTACAAATTTGGGTTAGGGAGTTAGATTGCAGGGTTCTTTCCCCTGTGGCAGTTGTACGATATGTCAGTTCATGGCACGCACGGATATCTGTTACTATCTGTATGATGGAAAGGTATGTGAACTATTTAGCTTTACTAACTGCTGCTTCAGAAATGTATATTCACGCACTCTTCTGCCCCTGCTCTGAGGTTTATGTATGGCAGGAACTTCGCTACAGGGTACATCTACAACAGCTTTTTGGCCAGACGTGACACTGCAAGGGATAAAGTCCTGGCGATGGTGGCTCACCATTTCCTACATTACCGAGGAGGTAAGAGGAAGGGTTTACAAGTGGCGAGCTTCCATGGTGTTTCCACTGACATTCAGAGGTGATGTCATTAGCATTCAACCCTAGTGGATATTCCTCCTGAACAGATTGTCTCCCTCTGGTTTGACTGATGAGCTTTTATTTATGGGGTTTTCAAAGGATTTTTTTTTTAAGTCACACTTCATTAAGTAACCATGGGTATATGTTTCGGAGCTTCCGGGCCATCATGGGACATTATGAACTCATGAACATCAGGACCGCTACTACTTGTACTGGAACTAGGTATAGGAACATGTTCAGCACCTATGAACCGGATCATCTATTCACTATACCGTTTAATCTACCAAGATTTTGATAGACGATCAAATGTACGATATAACTGAACAATATGTATGTTCACTTTTAGTATTCTTTACCCACAATTGTGGATTATCTATATACAGCTTGTGGTGTGGGCTTGTTGGCAGGTACTCAGATTACCAATTAGGCATTGCACTTACAGTACAACTATAGACATTTGTGAATATATATGATCCTTTTTAGCTTAATATCACCTTTATAAGATATGTTTTAGATCACTATCTTGTAGTTACTGAAATATTGTACCTTACATCTTTATATTGCAGCTACTTACCTTGGGGGATACGTGGTTTCATATTACATCATCGGCTAGGTAAAATAAGTGTGGCTTGATAAGATTTATTCGTCAATGCTGTGAACATGAAGCACAGCCGGTCTGCTTCACAACTGTTATCCAGGAACCTGAGTGCATTACCAGAGCCGGTAATATGTCCCACTAGCAGTATAGTACTCTAGAAATCCAACATGGTCATTTCTTTACGCTTGCATCGAAAGTTAAGAACGACAATATATTATCTGGGGTGATTGATTTATATATTTGTAGCCAGTAATATGTATTATATCATTCAGTCCATTTTTGGCATTGACTCTAAGGCTATTCTTAGCTGGTAGCAACAATGTAACTTGAGGCATGACAAGTATTCGTATAGATGATCGGCTGGCAACCTATGGTTTACCTATTCCATCAACACATGCGAGGTAACAAATGTTTTTTTTTTTATATATACAGTATACACATTAGCTTATGGTGTGAATATGTAACATAGCTAGAATGCTTTGTTACAGTCCCGCTCAATCTTTGGGCTCTGCTAGGCTTATGTGCGCGAGTGTTGGTAATGTGTTCTGCATACAGCATGACACCCTATAAATACCCTCACTATTTCCCTTATCCACTCTCGGCTCGATTATTGCAACTAGCTGCTGACCGGCCTCCCCTCTCCAATCCATGCTGAATGTGGCAGCCAGGGGCTTATCTTCCTGTCGATCCACTACTCTGACGCCTCTGCCCTGTGCCAGTCACTGAGCTGGTTGCCCGTCAAATACAGACTCCAATTCACTACCCTCATCCACAAGGCTCTCCATAAGAGTGACCCAACTCTGTGGTGTAAGCGGGGTGTCTATGTCTCTTACTGGGCTAGAGGCAGGTATAGGTCCAGTGGGCTTAGTCTTGCTGCACTCCGCTTGTTCCATAAACAGGAGCAGGAGAAAAGGAGGCTTCAGCTGAGGGACCAGGGCACACCAGCATCAGCCACTACTTCCCCCAACACAGCATGCTGCCATCTACCCTTGGTCCCATGTATTAATATACATAGGGCTTCAATATGGCTGCCACACCACTTCCGCTGGCACTGGAGCGCCGACACCTTCCACACTGTATCAAGACAGCAGAGAGGAGGCACACCGAGACACATGTAGGGACTCCTTTCTGCAAAGAAGTTTCTGCTACTTAAGAATCGCTGGTGTCCAATAAATGCTGGAACATAGCCCAAGTACAGGACTTATGCCAAGAGGACCTGGTCTAAGCACCAACCCTTCCGCCGGAATGCACATCGGCAATGGTGTCCGCAGGTACGCAAATTTTTTTTCATAAGGAGACAGCACTGTCAAGATGGACTTCCACTCCTCCCAAGGGACAAGGAACAAGTGGACTAGATGCGTGCATAGGTTTAATTTAAAGGGCTTTTCACATTGCTTTCTGCCCCTGAAGAGGCAGGGAAATCCTTCCCCTGGCAGTGCTGTCGTGGAGGGACTCAGGAAAAATCGCTTATTTACACATCATTGCGTGTAAACAGCGGTCGTTTAGTTGACATTTACTGGACCAGTGAATGTGAACGACTGAATGATTTATGAGCAAATGATTTGTCTGCCTGAATAAACGGTGAACAAACAAACTCGGTCATTGTTTGCTCGTGCGAACGATAAATCGCTTCATGTAAAAAGGTAGCCCAAGGAACATGAGCAGGAATATTGGGGTACCCTGTCATGTGTAATAACGTATATACATTCAGCAGCTGAATTATCACAACCTAGAAAAGTGCAGATACACAAAAATTAGACATTGTAGAAGATTAAAAAAAAACAAAACAAAACAAAACATGGTTGCTTTCTTCTAAGAACAGTGCCATACCAGTCCACAGGTTGTGCGTTTTAATATAAGGCCTCCTGCACATGGGCGGGTCGGACGCCCCATGCGGAATTCCTGCAGCGGCATTCAACCTGGTGCCCAGCCAGTGACCCCAGCTTACCTGTCTGTCGGCTTCTGCTGCCAGTGCTCGGGAGTGACACGCATCCCAAAATATTTCTGCAGTGCTCCCTGCGAAAGTGCCAGGGGAAGGACGGCTTCCACTGACTTCAATGGAAAAAAAAAATTTGCAGCATTTATTCTCCGCGAGTGGAAAAAGATCACAAATCGATTTCCGCTCATGGAGATGAAATGGCGTTTTGCCTTTGAATACTATGGGCAGTATTTGCTCGGGAGTCCGGAAGCGGACGCCCACCGCAGACTCTGCAATGCAAATACGCCTGTGTCCAGGAGGCCTTACTCAGTTTTTTTAGATCCCCCATCTTTAATACCTGTCAGCTAAATGCTCATTCGTCCATCAACTATTCCTCTTGACCTTCCATGTAGACACACGCTTGGCTAAGAAGGCATGTTTTCTTAATGGGGAAAAAGAACCTGCTGCCAGACACCTCTGGCAGTGGCTTATCTCCCCTGAGAACAAAAGGAACAGTTGCCGAAATGTAACATGCCCGATCAAGTTGGGAGGTCCCCATACTAATAAAGTTGGCCAGTCCCACCAAAATCGGAAGCTTTGAACGACTTTTCTGTTCTGTATATGGGGGCCTTTTTCAATTTAATGGAGCAATGCTGCAATCCCAAACAAAACCCATGGACAGTGTGGTCCGATTTCTGCTATAAAGCAGCTGTATTTTTCTGATAATGTACAAGCCCTTCAAAATAGCTTCCAATTACAGAATACCACTTATGGCACTCAGCAGGAACTGCTGACACAAAACCAGGCAGTTCTCTAGAGACTGGGGATTTTTGCAGTCATTCAGACAAAATCCACAGTGTTAACATTAACTTGAACTGAAGCAAAGTTCACATGAACATTGACGAAGGACAAGACCATCGAGAAGATTTCCTGTCCTTACGATTTGAAGTCACATAATGGGACAGTAATTTATTAAAAGACTAGAAAAATAAACCCCAATTTTTGGTGTCTCTTTCACATAGGAATATTTTGCCAAAACCATTCAGGATTGTGCTTGGACGTGTCATAAGGCCAAAATTAAATAAGCAAATACCCAGCCAAATAAGTTAAATGGAATGTGCACAAAGCTTTCTAGGCATTAACCCAATGTGAAACTTCAGAGATAAGCAATTATTTCTTACTTTGCTATGGGACCAAAAGTACCGGAAACATATTACTGCCAGGTCAGAAAACTATAGGTAGCAATGTGAGGGTCTTGGTCCAAGTATCAAGAGATTAGAAAATGATATCTCCGAATTGGCTCAGGGACCGACCACTGACACACGAAGATCGCCGATGTCTAGATCAAGTTTTCATTTGATACATAGGATTTTCTAAAGAGAAAAATCATCAAAAACCAAAGATGGCTTGAGGTGACGTTTAGGAGTGAAAGTTCAAGCAGTTGTTCCCACCTTCCCACAAGCTTACTTTATTAGAACACATTGAGAAAAAAAAAAGTTATATCAAGTAGTGACCACATTAAAGAAAACACCATTATTTATATAACAAGCAATAAAAACTAAGGTGTGTTCCCCACATCACTTGTGCTAAAGAATAAACTTTCGAGTACTGTTATTCCATCTGTAAGATATAAACTAGCTGGAAGACAAATGAAATGCAAAAGAAATACGAGACGGAGAACAAACAGTACATTGTAACAATTCAAAGTGACAGCTACCCCAAAACACTTCTCAACTGCAGGCCTTAGACATGACGTCATTATGTAACGTTACTTTACTAGAAAGAATTAGATAATGACCACCGCCAATGTGGATGTTCTCTAGTGTCAATATAACGGCTACCAAACGGCCATTCTAAGGCTAGATTCACTTTTATGCTTTAACTGAACCGTATTTTCTTTCTTTTTAACCCGTTTAGGACCAGGCACTGTAAATATACGGCGCCTGGTCCCGGGCTTTAATCCCAGCCGTATGTAAAATTACGGCGGAGATTAAAGCCTCCTGCTTCTGCAATCAAGCAGAAGCAGGACGGGTTATGAGCGGTTAATAACAGCTGATAACCTGGAGGAGGCAGGAGGGGGTTTTAACCCGTTCTGCCTTCTCCTTCCCCGAGCTCCTTGAGCGCGGTGTACCAAAAAGCGAAAGTGTAACTTTCACTACAGAAGCCCGCCGGAATTCCCTGTTACAGCAGAGCTGCAGGGTCCCAGCAGACCCTGATCAGCTCTGCTAGTGACCAATGTCACTACAGGGTATGTTTTCCCCCTGTAACTGGGGCTCCTATGGATGCCCCAGCTACAGTGGAAAAGTGCCAAATAAAAAAAAATGAATGTCCCCCAGAGGTCTTATATGACATCATGGGGACATAGATATTACAGAAAAACATAATTACATAAACAAGTAAAACAAAATTACAGAACAATAAATATATACATAGGAAAGAAAAGAACTCAATGCCGGTGCCAACCAAAACAGTCGCTATTAGCACCCTGTAATCCAAAACCATACATATTATATATCAAAACGTCCGAAACAAGATGAACCCGTTCCCATACTTTATTTTAGCGCAAATATACAAATTAAAAAAAAATAAAAACTAGAAATGTTACTTTTTTTTTTCTTTTTTACTTTTTATCCTCTAAAGAACAGGAAAAAGTCAGTGAAAAAAGATATTTAAAAAATAGCCCTATGTGCCACGGAAAAAGGAAAAAAAAAAAACAGCAAAAATAATTTTGATAGCTAAAAAGGAAAAACAAAATAGGGCAGTAAAACCACCACATGGGTAAAATCCCTGAAAAGTGTCTGGTCTTTAAGGTACCAAACAGCCTCGTCCTTAAGGGGTTAAAACAAGAAATGTGTCCCCGATACAAATTGATCCATCAAAAAGAGCACAGTTTCCGTTTGCATCAGTTATGATCAGTTTTTAACAGATTTTTTTGTTTGTTTAAAGGCACATTTACACCAACCGATCGCTCAGAGAAAAAAAAAAAAAAAGCAAAGGCTTCATTTGCACACTTAACCCCTTGAGTGGCACGCCCGGAAAAGTTCCGTGACGAGCTCCACTGCTCATAGCAACATATCCCGGAAGATTTCCGGGCTGTGTATCACTATGGGAGCTGCAGAGCACAATGCCACAAGCTGTGACAGTGTGCTCTGCCTGCACAGTCCCACAGAGAACAAAGCAAGGGCTTTGAAAAACCAGCAGAAGATATTGCCGGCATGTCGGCAATGTTCTGCTTTGTTTACAGGTTGCCATAGAGACCATCGGCTTGTCAGAAGCAAGCCGATGGTCTCTGTGGCAGGGAGAGCTGGTTGTTAGCTGTGAGAGGGCAGCTAGGTACCAGCTCTTACAGCAGAGATCAGAGAAAACCTCCGATCTCTGCTGTGTTAACCCTTTACATGCTGCAGTCTATGTGACTGCAGCATGTAAAGGGCTGTCACTGCAGCATGTAAAGGGCTGTCACCATCGGACCCCTGGAATGTGATCAGGGGTCCTGATGGGTCCCTGTGGAAGTCCCCTAAAGGGACAAAAAAAAGTAAAAAAATTATTAAAAAAATAAAAAAAACACTTGTCTCCCTTTACTTTGTAAAAAATCAAAAATACAATCACACATGTGGTATCCATGTGCGTCGTAATGACCCAGAGAAGGAAGTTAATACATTATTTAACCCCTTAATGACATGGCCCCTTTTTTCTTTTTTCCCCATTTCTTTTTTTCCTCCCCCCTGTTTACAAAATCACAACTTGTCCCGCAAAAAACAAGCCCTCATATGGCCATGTCAATGGAAAAATGAAAAAGTTATGGCTCTTGAGACGCAACTGCAAAACTAGTTAAAATTCAATGATTAGACCATTTTAAAAAACCTGCCCTGGTGGGCACGACAGGGTGGTAGGAAACCCGCCACTCAAGGGGTTAATAGATATTAAGTAGCTACTTAATAGTTTATGCAGAATGATCGCTCATATAAATGGGCCTTTAGTGGTGTGAACCTCCCACTTAACAGATTCAAAGTATCAGGAGCATGATAATACAAGAGTCCTGTGATAGGAGTCAGAAGAGTCAGTGGGGCTGTGGCAGACAGCCCCTGCCGACTAAGTGATAGATCCTCCCTAAAACAGTAATTTTTCGGACAGGGAGCTTAAGGGCCATTTACACAGGACGACTCTCTCAAAAGTCGTTCAGAGGAACGAAAATGAGCAATTATCTTCCCATGTAAATCAAAAAAAAAAATCGTTTAATATTTGTTTACTTTTTGTTATGACTGATAACTTGCTTCTTGCTGCGTGTAAACGTTCCCCACTCAGCGCTTCATAGAGAATGTGAAGCGCTGGGCAAGAAGGCCGCGATCCAGTGGTGTTCTCTGTCTAAACGCTCTGCACGACTGCCAGCGACCTTGACGTCAGCACTGGTGCATTCGGTTACACGACGGTCTAAATAGGACTTTAGTGAATGCTGTTACTATTCCGTTAAGCGTATAAAAGCATGCAGAAAGTTTCTCCTACTGATGGTTACATGGGACAGCTGTCAGCTGGAGCTGCATATTTATTTCAATAGAGCAGTAAGTTGCTGCCAGACACCCCCAGCATCACTTATCAACAGAGGGGGTCAAAGATCCAAACATGCTTAAATCCATGTCCGATCCTGCTATCATCCAACAACAGATGTCAGGACACTGTCCGGGTACCTCGGACACATGACACCAACACTCACTCCCAGATGAAATCAAGGTCTGTGGCTGACATTTATCTAAGCATAGGATTGTCTACTGGGCACTTTAATTACTGCACTCAGTTCAGTGAATTTTAGGAGACACCTTCCCTTTAATTAAAGCAAAAACCTGCAAGCTACATATTGGCACAAACTGAGGGGTCACTTTATTAGAGACCTACCTAGTAGCGCGGTGGGTCCCTTGGCCTTCAGAACAGAAGCAGCCTGTCATGGCGTGTCGCAGTGGCTCACCTACTTCTGAGCTTGCAGTTGGATGTCAGTCTGTTACAGGATGCATGGCGCTCCTCAGTCTCTGCTCGTTCCCAGGACTCTGCCATCCCCACCAATCTATAGCAGGCGTCCTTCCCCTATGGAGGATGTCTAAGCAACTGGTCTCATTAGCCATTATGACAAGGTCCCAGTTAGTCTGTATTCCTGGTTTTGACGATACTGTCTTCTGTGCTCCCTGCCCTTAGCTCTGTAGTTTAGACTCCGCTTCTGTTTGCTACCTGCCCTCATTTTTAGCTTGGGCCTTGTTTACACACCTGTGCTGCTAGCCTCGACTTAAGCCTTTCTCTTCTCTACACCTCTGTTCAGATCTAGAGGTACCGCACCTCGGCCCAATGCAGCATCAGCAGCCACATAACCGGGACTGTGTACAAGCTTGAGGATCTAGCAACAAAGCTGGTATCCCCACTAGAGGGGTTAAGGGTAAAAACTGGGGTTCCCTAGGTGTGGCCACCTCAGATAGCCCACAGCCAAATCAGTGTGTGGCAAGGTGCAGCCACATCTGTCTACCTGATAGTTTGCAGCACCGGCGGACTCATGGCTTGAGCAAAGACCATGATGGATGCATTCCAGGACTCAGTTTCCTGGGTTCTGCAGTCTGTTGTAACTCACTTGAACTTCCTTGGAAAATGCACAGTATATCATTTAAACCACCACCTAAGCTGCAACACAGCTTTTTATCCAGCCTGCTGCTTCTGCTGAACTACAACTACCACTGCCGTCAAGCTTTCATGGAGACCCCGAGTCCTGTAGAGGATTTTTGAAACGGTGGTAGATTTATTTTGAACTTCTACCTGCAGTTTCCTACTGATCACAATAAGATTCCATTTATCATCTCCTTATTGTCTGGCGATGCCCTAGTCTAAGCTACACCATTATAGGAGTGCAAGAGTTCCACAACTTCATTCCGTACTGTATTTGAAGAATCTGTCTGAGCTAGTATCGGCTATCTGGAGGACATTGATATTTTCTCATGATCTTTCTTCACATCACAAACATGGTAAGACAGTCTTATAGCATCTACGCCAAAACTACCTCTATTCCAAGCTTTAAAAATGTCTATTTGAACAATCTACCATGTTTCCCCCAAATTAGACCTACCCCGATAGCAAGCCCTACCCTGTTTTTTGGGGGGTGGGGGAAATAAGACCTTCTTTGTAAATAAGCCCTAGCTATACTACATAGAAAAAAAAAAAAGCAATACTCACCTAGTACGCAGCATTCCGGTCCCTCCCACTAGGCTTCGTCGCATCTGCAGGCTTCAGTGTAGCCCTGAACGCCGACAGAGCATCTCTTCTTGGTAGCAGGGCTTGAATACCCCACCTCAAGCAGCCAATTGCTTTGATTGGTTAATCGAGCTCCGGCTCTGACTGGCTGAGGCGGCGCTTGATGACCCAATCACAGCCATACACTGAATGGCATAACTGAATGGCGATGACTGGTTCAGGAGAACTGCCTCAGCCAATCAAAGCCGGCGCTAGATGAGCCCATTTACATGCAACGATTATGGCTCAAAATTCACTCAAACAATGGCTTTTGAGGGATAATCGTTGCACGTAAATCCTACCATCGTTTACTTTTCGGCCGAATGATGATTTTTAAGTGAGCATAAAATCCATTGTTCGGACAGAGAGTAGATAACAGGGACCGCACGCTGTGTTCTCCTTGGCAGCGCTGATTCCACTGTATTCAGCTGAAAGCACCATGGCAGAACAATGGAGCTGAATCAGAGAACAAACCACCTGCTGTTATCTGCAAACGTCTCCTGGAGGCTCCCTATTTTTTGAACGAATTTTGAGCGATCATCTTTGCGTGTAAATGGTTTTTTAGCTAGCTGTGCCAGAGAGCTAATTAAGTGATGAATAAAAACAGAACTACGTTTTAAAGGGGTTGATCAGGATTCGAAACCCCATCTGCTTTCTTACAAAAACAGCCCCACACCAGTACACAGTTTGTGTCAGGTATTGCAGCTAAGTTTCATTAACCTCAATGGGAGTTGAACTACAATACTCAGAACTCAGATGTGGTGAGGAGGTGTCAAAAAGATGCAGCCACATTTCTCATTTGAACAACTCTAAGTCTTCTGTATAGTAAGATGTACAAATTAACCATAAAGTGTGCATACATGGAAGCAGTGCTGACCGCAAGTCATAAAGTGGTTACTCAGCGTAACAAGTTTTATTATATCATTCATGGACCATAATTATTAATGAGCTTGCTTACAGACCTTTCCATGAAGTTTTGCATTGTTGAGCAGGGAGGGCTTTCATTCTCTTCAACTGAGTTTGTCTGTGGTATCACAGAACTGATGATGTGGCAGCCTTGAAACAGCTGCTGGAAGCACTCCTATGTATACAAGCACAAAGCAACACAGGCAGTTTTTCCTAATCTGCATGGTATGGTTAAAAAATATACTCATATCTAGAGGTCCAGGCCTTTTCCAAGGACTTGCACGTGCTTCATACGCTGGCCATGAATGCAATTCATTACAAAATCCATTTTCATAAATACAATTTTATAAGGCGTACACTAGGGTTATGACTAGAGATGAGCGAGCGTACTCGGATAAGCACTACTTGCTCGAGTAATTGGCTTTATCCGAGTACCGCTGTGCTCGGGGCTAAAGATTCGGGTGCCGGCACGGAGCGGGGAGCTGCAGGGGAGAGCGGGGAGGAACGGAGGTAAGATCTTTCTCTCCTTCTCTCCCGCCCGCTCTCCCCTGCTCCCCGCTGCGACTCACCTGTCAGCCGCAGCGGCACCCGAATCTTTAGCCCCGAGCACAGCGATACTCGGATAAAGCACATTACTCGAGCGAGTACCTCTTATCCGAGTACGCTCGCTCATCTCTAGTTATGACCTGTTTTACAACCTCATATCCCTGTAACCTAATTTGATGCACTTTTGCTAAAAAAAACAAAGAATTTAATTGTTTCAATATTTTTTTCAGAAAAGGTCATATCATTGAATATATGGATGAATGTATATTCTATATACACTGGATATATGGATGTAATAGCTCTGTATTAAAGGGGTTGTGAGATCACTGCAAGTTTTCTTCTATCCACAGGATAGGGGATAGCTTGCAGAACCGTGGGGGTCCACCCAGTAGGATCCTTACTGATCCCAAAAAGAGGGCGCCGAAACGTACAGAAGAGTGGGCAGCAGAGGTCATACATGCATGTTGGCACTTTATTTACTTCAATAGGACCACCAGAAACAGCTGAGCGCTCGGATTCTGCCATCTCCAGTAGTGGAATGGAGTGACAGCACACTTGTGACCACTGCTGCCCACACTGCAGGACGTGCAGATGCCCTCGTTTTTGGTCAGACCAACGACGATCAGCCTGCTTTTCAATATACTTTAGATACGGGATAATTTGCAAGAAACAATCTTATTATTGACTTCTCAAAGAGCAAGTTGGCAAGAGATGTTTTAATTCAAGAGACAATAATAGAAAATGTAGGTTTCATTGGTGCTTTACCCTTAAAATAAAGGTGCATAAAGCCTGGTTACTGACAAATTTGTTTTTAAAGGGGATCTGTCAGAAAAAAAAAAAATTTATACTCACCTGTGCCTATCGGGCCCGTTCACCGGAAAGCTGCGGCTGTTCTCCTGTCCCTCCGGCAGCCGTCCGATCGCAGGGCAGAAGCTGGCAAAGTTCCAGCTTCCGCCCCTGCTTCGACCACTGACGGATGGCAAGTACTGCCACCAGGGTCAGTGGTCGACGCGTCACAAATACTGTGGTAATACAGCAGCTTGCTAGTTATGGGTCTTCTGTAGAGATGAACGAGCGTACTCGGAAAAGCACTACTCGCTCGAGTAATGTGCTTTATCCGAGTATCGCTGTGCTCGGGTCTGAAGATTCGGGTGCCGCTGCGGCTGACAGGTGAGTCGCAGCAGGGAGCAGGGGAGAGCGGGCGGGAGAGAGGGAGAGAAAGATCTTACCTCTGCTCCTCCCCGCTCTCCCCTGCAGCTCCCCGCTCCGTGCCGGCACCCGAATCTTCAGACCCGAGCACAGCGATACTCGGATAAAGCAAATTACTCGAGCGAGTAGTGCTTTTCCGAGTACGCTCGCTCATCTCTAGTCTTCTGTATTCCCATTACCTCAGCAATGTTCAATGATAGTTCGGAATTAAAAAATAAATGAACAGATTCGTTCTTTCCCCACCGACTGCAGCAGCGTCTTTAAAAGACAGAAAACAAATAGAACGGAAGCAATCTGAAAGCTTTCCATTTGTTCCCATTTTTTTGACTGCACATATTGCAGTCTCCAGTGCTATTTGTTCAATTAAAAAATGAAAGCTAACGGAAAAGAAAGCCAACTGAAGGCTTTCCATTTTTTGTTTTTTTTTTGTTATGGAAGCGGTCTAAAAACATCTGTATTTGTTGTCCCTAGCAACCAATCACAGCGCAGCTTTTATTTCTTACTAGCCGATATACCCGGACTCGCCTGAGTTCATTTGATACAGGTGTTTACGTGTTTGCACTGAAAAATTTATAAAGTCAAGGTTACTTTACAGTAACCGAGGAATAAAATATGTATACATATAGAGGAGCATTAGATTCTCCTCAGGCTGCATGTACCGATGTCCCTCTGCAGAATGAGCCACCCCTCCCACTCTCATTTAGGACCTAAAGAATGCTCACGCCAAATTTTACGCTTGTACAAGACCAGGAAATTACATAGGGGTGCACTTACTTTTGCAATTAGCATTGAATAATCGAGTTGTGACTAGAGATGAGCGAACGTGCTCGGCCACGCCCCTTTTTCGCCCGAATACCGCGATTTTCGAGTACTTCCGTACTCGGGCGAAAAAATTCGGGGGTCGCCGTGGCGGCGCGGGGGGTTGCAGCGTGGAGTGGGGGGGGGAGAGGGAGAGAGAGAGGGCTCCCCCTTGTTCCCCGCTGCTACCCCCCACGCCGCCACGCCTCTCCTCGCCCCCCGGCGCACCCGAGTACTTTTCACCCGAGTAGTGAAGTACTCGAAAATTGCGGTATTCGGGCGAAAAAGGGGCGTGGCCGAGCACGTTCGCTCATCTCTAGTTGTGACCCCTTTACGTTTCCTATTTAGGACCTAAAGAATGCTCCTGCCTAATTTCATGTTTGTATGACACTGGAAAGTTAGAGAATTAAATTTGGTACATTACATAGGGGTGCCAATACACTTGCCCTTAGCATTGAATTTTCAAGTTGTGACCCCTTTACTTTTCCTATTAAGGACGTAAAGGAAATTAGAGAATTAGTGGTGAGTCAGTCAGTGAGGGCGAGTGAGGTGCTGGGCTAATTTTTCCCTGGCCCACCCTGTATAACAAAAATAAAAAATAAAAAAAAACCTGCAGAGGCTTCTGAAAAATTCTTCGAGCATCTTCAAAGGTAGGCCAGTGGGGCAACACAGAAAGAGACCCCCCATGTTTGTTTGCCTCGAGTATTTTGAGTTTTCAAATCAGCAGATGTCTTTGCATATTCCTAATTCCACTGAATTATTTTCCAGAACATGGAGACCTGTAAAGATTGCAGTCACCATCCTGGGGCGAGCTTTCTATTGGTTCGTATATACCGGCCTTGTTATAGGTTTGTATGGAACATGAAAGCCAATACACAAAACCAATACACAAAAAGACAAAAACTAAAAACCACCACATTATAACCCCAGTATGAACTGTGGAAAAGATAGCCAAAAGAACCACTCTGTCTATGTGCACTTTCCCGTTGAAGAAAGAGAATCTCCCTTGATGCCCCTCCATGGTAAAGGTACAGTCCCCTGGTGCAAGCGCCAAGTCATGACTGACTCCTCAGGTGACATCGCATTGTGAGGTTTTCTTGGCAGACTGTTTTTGCGGGTGGTTTGTCATTGCCTTCCCCAGTCATCTTTTACTCTCCACCAAACTGGGTAGTCATTTTACCGACCGCGGAAGGATGGGAGGCTGAGTCAACCTTGAGCCACCTGAACCATTCAGGGATTAAACCCACAACCTTCAGGTCGTGAGCGGCTGCATTTCTGCTACCTTAATACTCTGTGCCACACGAGGCTGTCAATCTCCCGTCCATGGTAAAGGTAAAGTCCCATGGTGCAGGCAGCGAGTTATGACTAATTCCTCGTAGTGACGTCACAATGTGACATTTTCTTGGCAAAGGTACGTCCTGTAGTGTTAATGGATTAATAAGCAGGTAGCATGGACATATTAAAGGGTTTGTTACCTAATTATAAACAGGCTCTCCATGGGTTAAAACAAGTCAGCTTATACTCCCCTCACCCGACTCCCTGCATCTTCTGCATCTCTGCTCAGTCCTCTGTGCCCACTGTTTGTTTACAGGCTCCTGCAGCCAATGACGTCCCTTAGAATCATAGACTGGTAGAGTTGGAAGGGACCTCCAGGGTCATCGAGTCCAACCCCCTGCTCAGTGCAGGATCACTAAATCATAGTAACACAACATAGTATGCAAGACCAAAAAATGACATATGTCCATCCAGTTCAGCCTATTACCCCCCAAAGGACAGCGAGCACCGCCTGGAATACCCCTTTAAAGGAAAACTGAAGCGACTGTCCACAAAAAAGGAGACTCTCCTGGTTCCTTCTGCTCGTCTATTTGAGATCACAAAGGCTTGAAGCATACATTACTACCTAAAAACCAGTGAAGTACACCTCTTTAGCACTAGCTGTCATGTACGCGTATCGTCACACATCATTATTTTCTTTTCATTAATCAGGTCTACCACCAGCATTTATGGGGAATACTACGGGGAGCCTTTGGGATTCCGAATATTAGGTTCTTCTACAGGACTATGGAGTAGAAATGTACCAACTCTGACTTCAAAACATTATATACGAATACATAATGAATTAAGCCTGAAGTTAGCATTTTACCAAGTTTATTACATATTGTAGTACGCAAGTCATTCATGAAGGAGCCAGAGTGTGGAAAAGTGTGAGGGGGTCGAAAATTTGGCTTACTAACTGCACAGCCCTCATCTTTTAGCAGGGTGTGGGAGAACAGTTTTTAAGCTTTGCTGATGGTCTAAACAATGGTGATCTGGATGTCAGGCTCACACATGGGATCCATGACAATAGCACTGCCTCCTTGACTCTTACTATAAACAAACAAGAGATTAAAGAACTGGAAACTAAACTACAAACAGTTTATTCCATTGTTAAAGTCCCCATCCCCTTCCAATGAAACAGAGTGTTCCCAAAGACCAATGCCCAGACAAAAACCTGAAAGGAGCCGATAATACAACAAAATCATGCTACAGGACTTAAGCCCCATGTACACGCAAAGATGATCACTCAAAATTTGTCAGAAACTGAATGTTTTGAGCGATTATTTTGCATTAGCTACTAAAGAGCTTAGTTAGTACCTAACTAGCTTCATTTGCATGTATTTAGAGAACAGTGGGTGGTCTGTTCTCTAAATACATCTGCTTTGCCCCGCGAGGGCTGCTGGCTGCATACAATGCTATCAACGCTGCATATTATGCTCCCAACATGCAGTGCACATACACTCGTGTGAGTGAGCCCTTTGAATGGCCAGAAAATCTATTCAGAACCGATAGGGACCACTTGCATAATAAAAAGTGAACAGATGATACCCATAGATGTGGATTCTGTAAAGTCAGTGAGAGTTTCCTGAGTGCAGCCATGGGACAGTTTCTAGACCAGAAACCTGACTGATGATGGAGTCCAAAGGGCTCATCTGTTTTGCCACCTGCCAGTGTCCCTTCAATTATGCTTTGAAAACGAAGAATGTTGTAAATGGATTCTTGAACACATCGGTGACTTTAGGTGTAAGAATTGTATCCCTGCTGCTAATCATATGGAATAATCTCATGTAGGAGACGCAACTCTCCTATAATTTACAGGACTGGAACTTCAGAAGTTTTATTACGTGTGCAAATATGTAGCGTATGAAACGACGGTGAGACGGTGAGCGAGGAAACTCAAATGGCCATGCACGCTCCTCTGGGTAATATGCAAATAAGGGAGATGGAATAAATCCTCCACAGTGCCACCTATTGGCAGGCAGCATTCCTTCAAGCCAAAGTCAGACTTTTTATACAAGCCTGGCTTTGGCTTGAAGGAATGCTGCCTGCCAATAGGTGGCACTGTGGAGGTATTATTAAATCTCCCTTATTTTAATATGTAGCGTATTTATGCTTGTAAAAGAAGGGGAAAAAAAGAAAAACAAAAGCTAAATCTCATTGACTTAATGCGTAAAAATCCAGTAAATGAACAGGTTTCCTGCATATTTACTCCTGTCCATTGACTTCAATAGGCCATTTTGGTGCAGAATACACACCAAATAGTACATGCTGCGATTTTTCACATGAATGAAACACACAAGAAAAAACGTAGCTGTGAATGAACCCATTGAAGTCAGTGGGCTCTATTCACTGTGTATTACAAGTATAATATGCTGCGTATTCACATTTGTGGGAAAGAGCCCCAATACCAATAGTTCTGTGTCCGTTGTGGCTGTCCCATCCTGACTTACACACAGTTGTGTCCAACTTGTCGCCAGAATGACAACACAAAGTTTTCTGTGGCTAGCGGTCAGAAAGCAAGCACTCACACGGGGGGATGGCTTCTAGATTGGGTCAATGTCATTGGTCCAAGCTCAAGAACCCTCTTTTAGTGCTCACTCATACAGGTGTATGTCACGTCCGTAATACGCGGTGCTAAAAGCACATTGATTTCTACTGGGGCACTCACACCTGTATTTTTTTTGGTTTGTTTGTTTTTGTATTTAGGTGCATGGAAAAGAAAACGAAGCATGTCTTATTTTAGTGCGTAATACACACCAATATAGGCTATGGGAATTTAACATATGCAGCAAATACATATGTACATGCATATTTTCTGTGTACTGTATGCGTGAAAAACAGGCGTCTAATACTCAGGACACATATGCCCGTGTAAGTGAGCAGTTAGCATGATCCAGGCCAGTTCAGGCATGGCAGAGGGAAGCCCCCTAGCCTTGCCCCAGACCACCCCAAGCTTCTCACTCTTCTAGAGGATACACAGGGCCTTGTGACAGCCTGGTATTGACAGTACAATAATGAGGTGGAGGAGTTTTGTTAGCTGGACCCTGTGACGTACTTGTCATGCCACAGTTATTGGATCAGCAGTTAGAGTAAAGGAGAACAACATCTCAACGC
The DNA here is from genome assembly GCF_035609145.1 of Eleutherodactylus coqui. Taxonomy (NCBI): domain Eukaryota; kingdom Metazoa; phylum Chordata; class Amphibia; order Anura; family Eleutherodactylidae; genus Eleutherodactylus; species Eleutherodactylus coqui. The sequence goes on along the minus strand of NC_089841.1, from coordinate 125,842,872 downwards.
TGCCCATTTCCTGCTACCATCTACCACGTTTTTCCAAAAAAAGACCCAACCCAAAAATAAGCCCTACCCTGATTTTTGGGGAGACTTGAAATACAAGACCTACCCCAAAAATAAACCATAGCTGCGTTACATAAAAAAGAAAGGAATACATTACCCAGCAGGCTTAGCCCACAACCCCCCACTGCTCCCGGTGGCTGTGGAGCTTCGCCGCACTTCTTGCAGTCCTCGGCCACCAAGAGATCACCATTTTCTGGTAATGGGATTCATAAGTCTGCCTCCAGAAAGTGATGGCTCCGATTGGCTGAGCAGCGCTCAAGAAACAATAAATGGAGCGATTACTGAAGCAGTGTGACAGCTGTGATTGGTTCTTCGACCACTGCTCAGCCAATCACAGCCATTGCGTTCTGGAGGCGGGATTTATGAATCGGCCAATCAATGCCACGGCTCAGCCAATTCATAAATGCCGCCTGCACAACACGACGGCTGTGCTTGGTTTTTTGGCCGCTGCATTGATTGTGCTCATCAATACGAACAGAAAGGAAAAGCCCACAGCACTCACAAAATAGCCCACAGAATAAATTCTAGTGGAGGGAGGAAAAAAGGAAGACTATGCAAAGTAAAAAAAAATGCAAAGCCACCGTAGGGGTTATGGACATGAGCCCCTTTAAGCATGCAATGAAAAAAACATAGAGAGGGCGGCAGTTTTAAAACTCTGAAACAATAAAAATTTTCCTTTAAACAAACTTTTTGCATCAGTTTATGCTTCCGCCCTCTCTGTTTTTTTCATTGATTGTGCTCATCTACAGGAAGAGGGGCTGTTTGGAGCAAAGTGGCCCTACTGAGCAGCACTGTAGAATTAAATGGTGGAGTGCCCCACCATGATCTGATCCCCATCCACAGGCCTTATTTCAACGGGAAGGATATCCGTTATAAGACGTATAAAATCATTCAAAATATTGCTGCTCTTTATTTTCCATTATACCAACTATACAAACCTAACAGAAAATGTAAAAGGACTAAAAGTGCAGCACTACCATCAACTCCCTACACCCTATATACTATCCAGCATGGAGATACCTTGTACTTATCCATTGAACACCACAGACACTGCTACCATCTAGTGGCTGAATAGGATATATCTTCAGATTCTGTGTATCACTTAATTACTTAAAGAAAATACTATTCATCTGATACTAGTTGAACTATTCTTAATTTATGTCTAACTATCCTGACAGGCAACTTTAACAACTTGAAAAGGACGACAAAACGACCCACATAAGATTATTTTATCCTGGTTGTGCCTGCCACGAGTGCCTTGAAGAGGACATTTATTGAAAAGACCTTTTCTTCTACCCTTCCCTCCTCCACTCATTAGATAAGCCAATTAAAACATCAACAACCTTCTTGACTTAAACGCGGGGACCGCAGGGATGAAGGAATCCTCTGCCACAGCTGTGACAGAAGTCTGCGGCATTCTAGCCCATTGCTTTCAATGGGATCGGCACTGCTGCCGATCCCATTGAAAGCACTGCTTTCTGCCAAGCCCCGTGGAATGATTATCGGGGAAGGGCTTGAAATATAAGCCCTCCCCGATAATCGTCAATAAGTGTGTAAAAAAAAAAAAAAATTATTACTCATCTCACCTGCGCTCAGCCGCGTCCTCCTGCTGGCTCCCCGGCACTGCTATTAAGCTCTTTCAGCAGTCGGGGATTTAAAAATCCCCACCTCCTGAAAGGGCTGTGCAGATTGGCTGAGGGCTCAGCCAATAGCAGCTACTGCTTAGCTATTGGCTGAGCGCTCAGCCAATCACCCATAGCTAAGATATAGCTATTCATGAATGAATAGCTAAGAGCTATGTGTGATTGACGGAGCGCTCAGTCAATAGCTAAGCAGTAGCTGCTATTGGCTGAGCCCTCAGCCAATCTGCACTGCCCTTTCAGGAGGCGGTTATTTTTAAATACCTGACTGCTTAAAGAGCTTAATAGCAGTGTCGGGGAGCCAGCAGGAGGATGCAGCTGAGCACAGGAGAGGTGAGTAATAATTTTTTTTTTTTTTTCTTTAAACATACTTTTGGCAGATTATCGGGGAGGGCCCCATTGAAAAGACTGGCGATATGCCGATTTTTTTTTTCGCACTGCGATGCGAGACTTTAACTTTAGTCTCGCATCGCAGTGGAGAAAATATCGCCAGTGGGTGGGAGCCCTTACTCCTTACTAAGAATTTCTACAATTAAAATTCCGCACTGAGGGCTTTCCATTTAAATTGACCTTTACCTATCAGGATTAGGGCTCATGTCCCCGACTGTTTTCACTACATATCACGCGTGTGTTGCATGATGTTCTCTCCAGCATTGTTGGGGTACGTCACTTCCTAAATACTTAGCTGTGATGACAACCAAAACGGCTATTGCCATCAAAGTTGTATTCCAAATCTGTTTTATTACTTAGGTTTGCTTGTTGGCCACTGCCCTCCCATGCTTACCTTTTCCTTTTCTCCCTCATTCCTCCATCACTACTTCTCTTGGCGAGTCATAATTTCAAGATACTAAAACAATATAAAATGTTCCCGATGATTTTTCATGTAGTTAAAACTAAATTTTCCATAGTGTACAAGGCTTCGATTCCCCTCACAAACGTTCAAAAGCCTTTAGGTCCTACAAAAGCACTCACACCGACATCTTCTGTCTACAGGAAGCCCACTTTTCTGTTAATCCGTCCCCACACTACTTTTCCCCTTATTTCCCCGTATTATATTCTGCAACAGCCCCAACCAAAAATAAAGGGGTTACTATCTGCTTTGGCAAATCAATCCCCTTTACCCACACATTAGCCATTGCTGACCCTGATCGTCGTTACCTACTTCCAACAGGCTCCATACAAGACATCCCAGAAGCCATTGTTTCACACTATACCCCAAATACTAGACAAACTCAATTTTTACCTAAGCTCTTTGGAATATTCAAGAGCGATAAAGTTGTCACAGTTACCTTGTGTGGATGTTCTAATTGCGTTCTCAACCCAGAATTGGATAGGAATGCCATTTCCTTACCAATCCCCCTACCTTTACCTCAGCACTCATTATCTAATACTTTTAACTTACTCCTCCTCTAATATCGACTGACTGACTCCTGGCGTGAAATGAATTTCAACTACAAAAGATCTTACACATCTTTTGTCCAATCCCCCATTTATTATACTTGAGAAATGACCACATCCTAGTACCTGCAAACGTCTTACTTCCGATACAACAAAGATTCTTTCGGTCCTTCGGTCAAATCACAGTCCTGTATCAATCACTTGCAGTTCCTTAATTTCTTAATCTACCAATATGGTTTGGTCACTTATTGACTCCCTACTAACAATTCCTGAGATTCTATATCATATTTAGATGAATATTTTCACAGTTAACAGTTCATCTGTCTCCTCCCCAGTTTCTTTATAGGAAACTCATAATCTAGTACTTAGAGGCCTCCTTATCCAACTAGCCTACAATTGTAAAGCAGAACAAGTAGCACAACAAGAGCTAGAACAGAAGGTCTTGAGACTAGAAATACAGGGGAAAAAAAGACATCCCTTGGATTCTAACCTTCAGTTAACTGGAGTTAGACTTATACCTTACTGACATTGTCGAACGTAAAATCAGTAGATTAGTATCTAACGTTGGTGCAAACAATAAACCATCCACACCTTTAGCCCATAGACTTTGTTATCATCCCCCTACAACACCTTTCTATAGGCTCCATACCAAACCAGGTGTGATTACTGCAAACGCACTTACAATTGCTCTGGAGTTGAAAAAACTCCTTCATTAAATTATACTCACAATTGCATCCTCCTCTAGAACAGTCTGCTTCATACTTTCAAGATATCCCACTTCTCTCCTATAAGCAAATATTTTCTGATTACCCGGCATCAGAAATTACCCCAGATGAAGTGGCAAACGCTATTAAAACACTTAAGGCCAGCATACGACTGAGTCCAGGCGGCTTCTCAGTTGCCTTTTATAAAACATTTTATCCAACTTTAAGTACATATCTTGCCAGTTAATGCCACGCAAGGAGGACACGCAGTAGACCTTACTTCTATCATAACAGCAATCTCAATGATCCCTAAACCAGGGAAAGATCCTCTAGATAAAATTACCATCATTAACGTTGATAGCTTCACACTTAAAGGGGTTGTCCCGAGGCAGCAAGTGGGTCTATACACTTCTGCATGGCCATAATAATGCACTTTGTAATGTACATTGTGCATTAATTATGAGCCATACAGAAGTTATAAAAAGTTTTATACTTACCTGCTCTGTTGCTGGCGTCCTCGTCTCCATGGTGCCGACTAATTTTCGCCCTCCGATGGCCAAATTAGCCGCGCTTGCGCAGTCCGGGTCTTCTCCTCTTCTCTATGGGGCTCCGTGTAGCTCCGTGTAGCTCCGCCCCGTCACGTGCCGATTCCAGCCAATCAGGAGGCTGGAATCGGCAATGGACCGCACAGAAGCCCTGCGGTCCACGGAGACAGAGGATCCCGGCGGCCATCTTCAGCAGGTGAGTATGAAGACGCCGGACCGCCGGGATTCAGGTAAGCGCTGTGCGGGTGGTTTTTTTAACCCCTGCATCGGGGTTGTCTCGCGCCGAACGGGGGGGGGGGTTTAAAAAAAAAAAAACCCGTTTCGGCGCGGGACATCTCCTTTAAATTCAGCTCTTCCATGGATATTTGGCAAGGACCTAGTAGGCTTAGTCCCTGACTGGCAAGCTCCAGACAATATGAGGCATCATTGCCATGTTGCTTCCTTAGATACATTTAACAATCACTGAGAACGGCCAGATACTTACTGATACAAGAGGGCAGATAGCTGCATCCCCTCAACATGCCCAGGGTGGCAGTACCAATGTGGTCCACTTATTGAGGTGCAGGCAGCCTGCTGAACTATTATGGCGTCATTAATAGGTTGCTGGTCTAGGTGGTGAACTACATGTCTCAGAAGCCACTTTGTATCTACTCTGTGTGGGAGTATACACCAAGCAGCCACCCCCCTCTATATTAAGAGGCAGTGTGAGTTGCTGTCTCATCGGTGTCCCTCACAGGTGTAATTAGCTCCCTCATTTAGCAGTTTAGCCACCTGCATACTGAGGAGGTGCACCCATCTGCCCTCTTGTATCAGTAAGCATCTGGCCGTTCTCAGTGATTGTTTGATTTTATATTTTTCTCTCTGTGATACACTTAGATACATATAAAGCCTTCAATACCCGAGTAGAGGTCTCAGTACTTGAACACTGGAATTTCCCTGCTGAATTCCTTACAGGTCATCTACATTTCCCCTAAAGCCTTTATTAACTATAAAGGCTTCTTTTTAGATGCCATTGCTATCTGCCGAGGCATGCGGCTGGGATACCCTTAATCCCTTATTCTTTTTATCCTAGCCATTGAACCTCTAGCAATTAAAATCCGCAACAATCCAAACAAAGGAATTGAGATAGCATCGGTCCACCACAAAATCTGCATGTTTGCAGATTACATTTTAATCTTTATTTCCTCACCCCGTCGATGAGGCAGAAGCGACCTATTATGGAATAGCAATTTCACTGGCTATTTCACTGACATTCTCTTTCAGTTAAATAACCAGAACAAAACTTTAGTGCCCTGGTGGGGTCTGCGGTACCAGCCAGCAATATGTTGGACTAGAAAATCCAGGCACTACGTTTTCTTGTAATCTTGCACAAATTAGGTCCACTATATCTTGGGCTGAAGTGGTGGTGGCGGGGGGGTTCGTCATCATACTAACTAAAGTCTATGCAGGCAGAGGAAGAGGTACAGAAGCAGAGTTACACACAGACGCGCTTAGAGCTAATGATAATTTATTGCTGTTTATTCACATCTCCACTGATCCATACTGCTGTACACTGCTCTACATACAGTAATATGCCTGTGTTACACAGAGCAGAATCTGCAATTCTCTGTGGTCCACTATTACGCTGTCTTCTATACAGTCTCCTCCCACCAGTTCTGAAAATCAGATGTACAGTCTGCAGAGGAGGAAAATGGGGAAGAATGCAGGATAGATATAATGTCCAGAAACCGTGTTTTTCCTCATGCACACACAGCAGTTTATTCTGATGTTAGGTAGGCTTTAACAATAAAAATATATTAGTATATTAGAGAAAAAATACTAATAGCAAAAGACAAATAAGTATAGACAGTGTGCTGCCATCTAGAGTACATACTCATTATTGCACTCCACCTTTCAGCTTAAAATTCAAATCCCAGTAAAAGGGAAGCTGTCCGGCAGCATAACACCCCGACAGGCACACACAAAGCATACTTTAACAAGGTCTCTCCCCATTTGTGTATACCTGTCGATCTAGTTGGGCCCAAATTCTTAAAGTACCTTTTTTAAAGAAATGTCACAGCGTTTCAGAGAAAACCCCATAAATGTCAGTAATGTGTGGGCTTGTCTGGATCGGATGCCGATAGTTTCTCTTTATAATTTACCTAAAAATCTGAATATTTTTTTTGATTTTGCAAATTGGTGCATTAGTCTGCCGGCAGGACCAGGCTTCACCGCTGCTCAGTAGGGGATGTTCATGTGGGAGATGCGTTGCAGAAATAGCCGAGACTCCCACTATCTGAATACGGCATGCACAAATCTGTATGTGTCATATGGAACAGATTGTCAGCTGCAAAACAGAAAATAGCAGCCGGGCGTGAGCACCGCTTGTTGTGCAGACACTTCAGCAACTGAAAATCTGTTCCGCTCTCACCTCTGCGTGCCAAGTGTTTCATCCAGATTCGTTACATGGAAAGTCTGTAACTCATCACTAATCTTAAATGAGCCATTTAGAAATCCCATTCTTCTATACCGTGGTAGGGACTTCTGAGATAATATAGGATACTACTCCAATGGAAAACAGGACGAAATAGTGAAGTAAGTTGTTCGGTTCTGTAAATTCCATCAAAATGCCAGATTGCTTACCGGAAGTTAAGCAGACCTCATTATAGTCAACGGGTGTCAGTTTGGCGCCATTCGGAACCATTCAGCCAGAGGGGGTCATTTTCTTGTCTCCCGAACGGAGCAGTAAAACACACCTCCCCAACCGAGGACAGCGCACCCCTAGTAAAAGGGGCAGCAGTGCACATGCATGGCCACTACTCCATTCTATGGGGTTGAGGGAAATAGACAAGGGCATCATTGCTCAGCTTTTTTCATAGACTGTGAATGGAGGAATGGTCACACACGTGAACCGCCACCTCCACTCATTACCAGCCTTAAGATTTCTGGGGGTTGCAGCAGCTGGACCCCCAGTGATCATACAATTAATGTTTTTGGTAGGATAACCCCTTTAAGTAAAGTGTATATCGTTATCTTCAAGACTTGTGGCGCATACAAGCATTATTCTGTACCTGGGAAAATCCATTTAAAACTTGCAATAAACTACTAACTCCCGGACTGTGCAACATCTGGGGGTTAATGTGCCGTGGCAGAGTGGGATTCATTTTTAAGGTTTGTATTTCGAGATACAATTACGAGGACAGTCTCTCTCCAAGAAATGGCTGATTACTGGAATGAAACTCAAGTTAAAGGGGTGTTCCCATATGGGCATTTCATGGCTGAGATGGGTAAACTCAGCCCTTTGTTTCTGACCACCTGTTGGAAACAGCCGAACTCTTCAGTGCAGCGCCATTTTTGTAGCCCTCACTGAAGTGAATAAGATCTATGTAAACGGCATAGCAACGTGCACTGCACTGTTTCAGTAACCCCCCAAATTACGGAAACAGTGTAGTGCTACACTATTACAGACGCTCCCATTCACTTCAATGGGAGCTACGTAAATAGTGTGACGTTGAAATGCTCTGCTGTTTTCAGTTATCAGGTGAATGGCCAGTAACTATGGCAGCGGTTTCCCAGCATGGCTATGAAAAGCAGAGGTGGGAATACCCCTTTAAGGACTACCGCTAATATGTAACTACAGTAGAAAGATAAAGGATAGTGCTGGAAACCCCATTTTGGATTAAAAGGAAAAAGAATTCCAGAACCCCCGCGCTCCACCACCGGGGACTGCGCTACTTTATACTCTAACGGATTGCTTGTCAACACCACAATGGTGTCCATTAGACTAATGAATGGGAATGGTACAGTTTAGGCGTTCTCTCACAATACAGTTTTTGGCATATCATGATGGAATCCCACATAGTCAAAAACCCTGTAGAAATGTTCCTTCAGCTGCATTACTCAACCCAGAAATGCCAACCAGAATTATTTATTTTACAAGACAGGAAGAAAAGGGGGAGGAGTCATGCTGATCACTGATGTCTATGAGAGCAGACAGAAAGGGAGAGGAGGAGGACCAGAGGCAGTGACTCACACAGAAGTGCTGCTAGAGCTACCGGTAATAGTTATTTACTGCTGTTATTCACATGAACACTGCTCGGTACTGCTGTATACTGTCCTACATGATGATATGTGCTACAGAGTTAGACAGCTGAATCTGCAGTTCCCTGCACAATCTATAAAAAAATAAAGAAAAACAGCACAGCAGCCAAGCTCCTCCCACCAGGTCTGAGAGAACTGAAAATCACAGATACAGGCTGCAGATGGGAAAAACAAAGGAATTCATATAATGGCCAAAAATTGTGATATTCCTCATGTACGTACACATTGCTGCTTATTCTGAAACGTAAGGTATGCTTTAAAGGGGTTGTCTCGCGGCAGCAAGTGGGGTTATACACTTCTGTATGGCCATATTAATGCACTTTGTAATGTACATCGTGCATTAAATATGAGCCATACAGAAGTTATTCACTTACCTGCTCCGTTGCTAGCGTCCCCGTCGCCATGGTGCCGTCTAATTTCGGTGACTTCTTGCCTTTTTAGACGCGCTTGCGCAGATCCGTCTTCTCCCTTCGGCTCCGCTCGGCAGCATCGGCATTTTGGCTCCGCCCCCTTGTACGCATCATCGCGTAGCTCCGCCCCATGATGTGTGCCGGTTCCAGCCTCCTGATTGGCTGGAATCGGCACGTGACGGGGCGGAGCTACGCGATGATGCTTACAAGGGGGCGGAGCCAAAATGCCGATGCTGCCGAAGGGAGAAGACGGATCTGCGCAAGCGCGTCTAAAAAGGCAAGAAGACACCGAAATTAGACGGCACCATGGCGACGGGGACGCTAGCAACGGAGCAGGTAAGTGAATAACTTCTGTATGGCTCATATTTAATGCACGATGTACATTACAAAGTGCATTAATATGGCCATACAGAAGTGTATAACCCCACTTGCTGCCGCGAGACAACCCCTTTAATGTTGGCTATGATATAAAGGTGATATGCAGCTTACGACATATGGGGCTACGTACGGTAGCTGTAGGCAATTCAGAGTACCTATACTGACTTGTCCACTGACAAAAGTGCTTACAATGGGCATGTAATCATCCGAACTGGACCACAGAGCGAAGGAAACGGTGATTTGGTTTGAGGAATCACATTTCCTTTTACATCCAGTGGATGGCTGGGTGTGCGCATCACTTGCCTGATGAAGAGCTGGCACTATGGGAAGAATAGAAGTAGGTCCTGGCATTCCATGGACCACCAAAGAATTGCTGCAGACTTCGGGCCCTTTTTTACACTGAATGATTATCATTCAGAGTTTAACTGCGTTTCGGGAATGTGAACAGTAATTGTTCAGTGTAAATGCCGGCATGATCTGAATTACAAACTAGAATTTGTTCATTGTTCAGATGGGGCAGGCATAGAAATCAAACAACGCTTGAACCGTGTAAACAGGCTGTCATTCATCTATGAACGACTGCTTGTTTACCGTGGATAGAAGCGGGCGGACTGGAACAATCTCCGCACACCCCACCTCCATTCGTTGAGCGATGATGGTTCCTGTGTAGAAAGCACAAGAGTGATGATCGCTGGGTCACTTCTGCACCAGTCGTTCCATATAAAAGGGCTCAGAGCACACTTGGCGATGGTAGTCCCTTCTACAGTGGCCTCTTTCAACCGGATAATGTCCACACTACAGCGAGAGGTGTCCACGAAGTTACTGAAAGTGTATGGGCACCTTTAAAAGTTTCTGAAAAACAGCACTGAGTGCTGCAGAAACAAAGAAGCCATCCTCCCTTCCTCTTCCGATGTTTGTGCTCTGTGGGTACCCGATAGCCCGCCGCTCTCTACGTCCTGCTGTAGCAGTGATGACAACACCAGGTACACCATTCTAACCACCAGTCCCCATTAGCTGCTGTAAGGGTATCATAGCTGCCCTGGAACTAAAGAGTAGCGCCCTGCAGGAGAGGCACGGATGGCTGCCTTTATCTTCCTGCAGCCTGCTGAGCAGACTTACAAAGTGTTTCAAACCCAGAGAACAGAGATGAGCGAGCGTACTCGGTAAGGACAGATACTCGAGCGAGTATCGTCCTTACCGAGTACCTGCCTGCCCGCAAAGATTTGGATGCCCACGGGGAGAGGGGGAATATCTCCCCCCCCCCCCCCCCCCCCCCGCTCACTCCCACAACACAGCGCTCACCCCCGCCGGCACCCGAGTCTTTGCGGGTGAGCAGGCAAGTACTCGGTAATGACGATACTCACTCGAGTATCTGTCCTTACTGAGTACACTCGCTCATCTCTACCAAAGTTTTTTTTTTTTTTTTATAAAGGAGGCAACACTGAAGTCTTGGTGCAGGAAAAAAAAAAACAAGAGTGGAGTCCAGGCCTCAATGGGCCAGCAGGAGGGGCTCTACAAAATAGTATTAATGTTATGGCTGATTATTACGGTCAGCCAGATCCATATTTATTTCTATAGCCCATACATACTCCGCAGCGCTGTACACGTATTACCATCACTTACATTTGGCCCTGTCCCCATGGCAGCTTACAATTTATATTCACTTAATGATGCGCAAGTCAGTCATATTCCTACAGTTTCTTATTTGCGGCCGACATCGGTTTCTTATTTACAATTAATGTTTGTTTTTTTTTAATAATTACCGTATTTTTCGCTTTATAAGACGCACTTTTTCCGCCTCCAAAGCGAGGGGGGGGGGGGGGGGGGGGGAGTTCCTGTGTCTTATAAAGCGAATGTGGCGAAAATTCGCTCCGATTGCCATTTTTAGCGCGATCGCGAATTTAAGGCGCAGACGCAATTTATTTGCGCGATTGCGCGGTAAATTCGCGATCGCGTGAACAAATGTGCGATCAGTTAGAAGATTTCTCTCCTCCTGTCAAAAAACCCCCCAAAAAACAGTACTCACCTCCCCGGGCGTTCTGCGGCGCTGCTGCAGGCTGTCGCTCCCTCCTGGTCCCCGGCAGAGCATTGCTTTCTGGACGCAGGGCTTGAAATCCCCGCCTCCAGAAAGCTAATACTGCGATTAGCTAACACACGCCGTCCGCCAATCACAGCCATTCAATGACATTATTGCATGGCTGTGATTGGCTAACACACGTGCACCTTCAGCCAATCACAGTATTAGCTTTCTGGAGGTGGGGATTTCAAGGGGACCAGGAGGGAGCGACAGCCTGCAGCAGCGCCGCAGAACGCCAGGGGAGGTGAGTAACGATTTTTTTTCCACTATTTTCCCGCTCTAAAACGGGGGGTGCGTCTTATAGACCGGTGCGTCTTATAAGGCGAAAAATACGGTATATTGCAGGGAGGCGCATCAAGGAGAACACAGCTGGAAACAGCACACAAAAACAATGGGTAGTGGACCTGAGGCCCAGTTCACATGGGCGGATCTGATTTGAGGAACGCGGAGATCCACAAATCAAGACGTCCATAGGGATACATGGGTGCCCGCAGAGCAGCAAAAAGCACGCGGATGTGATTTTTTTCCCCAGCGTACGGATCACACCCACGGGAAGAAATTGCAGCACGCTCTATTTTCCTGCAGATCCCACAGGGATGGCTTCCACTGAAGTCAATGGAAGCTGTCTGATCCCCGGCACACCCGCAGCTGTCACTGCAGACGTGCCGCAGATACGCGGAAAAGCAGAAGATTCAAAATTTCCACCGTGCTGAAGAGAGAAGATCGAGCCGCGACGAAGAAGACCCGCACTGGACTCAGAGAGGTAAGAACTGTTTTTTTATGCTCATGTCTGGGGGCACAGGTGGATTCCGCTGTGAGATTCTGGGGCCTTAAACTGGACACCCAGAACTGTGACTTTATGGGTTAAATGAGTTTATGCCACTGATCTAACCCAGTTATCGTACAGAGGGTTCTGTTATAGATCAGCCTGGTCCAAACTGGTTCTGGGCATGAAAGTTATCACAGCGGGCAGAGAGGCACTTTTTACTGAGATGAATGAATACGTCTTCTGCAGTAATGCTGTGGATTTTGCAGCATTTCCGCCACGTGTAAGCGTACCCCAAAGGGGACCAGTCACCAGAGCTTCCCAGGAGTCCATGGATGACTATTTATACTTACCCAGCCGCCTGTTTCTGTCTATCAGCCCTGACCGTTGGCACCTGGACCGCTACAGAGTGTGTGTGTACACTTCCATTCCCCTCTATGGGATCGTGCATGCACAGCCTGTAGCCGAGTCTGCTGCACGGTCCGTATGACAACGTTTGTGGTTAACAATGCTAGAACTGGAGCCGCGGGAAGATAAAAAAATAAAATACATCCCTGGACTCCTGGGAACCTGCCGTACGAGCACCGTGGCTAAAGGCCCATTTACACGCAAACACAATCTTTCAAACAACTGAAAGATTAACAGTTTCAGTGATCGTTTTGCATAAAATACTAATGGATACTAACGTCCATTAACACTTTATCAGCTTCATTTGCATCTAAAAAGGCCTCCAGGAGCTGCTTGCAGAACACAGCACGTAGTCTGAGCTTGGCACTCAGCTGCATTGTTCTCGCATGGGCTGTCGGCAGAATACAATGTAATTAGCTGCTCCCATGGAGAACGCAGCATGCGGTCCCTGTTATAGCTCTCTGGCTGAACGATGGATTTTAAGCTCACCTTAAAATCATCATTCAGCCGAAGAGTAAATGATGGTAGCGTTATCACTCATATGCCGTCGTTTGAACTACTTTTGAGCGATAATCGTTGCATGTAAATGGGCCTTTAGTCTATTGTGCCTATAGGGTAACATCACACTCCTGGGGGCTCACTCCATCCATCTGCCAGAAATATAATTTATTATTCAGATACGTTTTCAACAATAGTTGAAGAAAAATAGATATTACAAAAGGGGATTTACTGAACAAATAAGTGAATTTGGTGGGGAAGTTGGTTTCTTACCACTAAAGACTCATGTCCACGGTCGTGTTTTCACCGCGTTGCATGCCAGCGTGATACGTGGTGAACGGACCCTCATTGGTCCATGCATACCGGCGTGTAGACACTGCGTATTGATGCATGCTGCATCTCTCGGCGTACCGCGCAGCGTGAGCCCTATACAGTTGTATGCAGCGCTGTCCATACGCAATACATTGTATATGGCCGGTGTTTTCATACAGCGTTTTCAAAAGCCCTGCGGAATAAATTGGTGCTATACAGATAAAGATTATTACACATCCCCACCATGAAACAAAAATAAATAAACACACACACTGCGTGGGGCCTCATGTACACGGGCGGGTCGGGTTCCGTGGACGGGAGCCCTGCCGCGGGATGACACTACTTACCAGTCTGGATGCGGGTGGTCCGTCATCTCCTCTGTGCAGCGCACAGCGCACCCAGAGTGACAGTTCCGGATGTGCCGCAGATCGGACCGCTTCCGTTGACTCCAATGGAAGCCATCCCTGCAGGACCCGCGCCAAAACAAACCTGCATGCTTTAACTGTCTGTGGGCGGCTTGAACTGTGGATCGTCACGCCGCTGCCCCAGGCGAATTCCGGAATTCAAACCCAGCCATGGACATGAGCCCTATGACCGTGTGATGCGCAGCCATTCGCGGTCTCTGCCGACAGACACTGTATACAGACATCAGTATAACCCTGCGGGGAGTCCTGTAGCGGTTTATACGCTTGCTGACAGGAGGGTGAGGAGTGCGGGAAGAAACCTATAGAACCATGGGGAGACAGACAGACTGCAGGGCTAACCATTGAGCCACCATGCATCCAGTCACAGGCTCAGCTCACGTGATTATGGCCGTGGGAGCCGCACTGATAACCCCTGTACACACGCAGCTGCTGTAAGACGCGTGTCGCACTACAGAGTGGCCCCTTCCGCCTCCCGCAGGCTACTGCTCGCCGCCCTCACCTCATTGTTCAGATTGAGCACAGGAGCCGCGGTCGTCATGGCGCCGGGTTGTCACTAACACGGGTAATCGGCACCGTGCCCACTACACGGTGATACCGCAGCCTGGACTGAAGGACCTTTGGTGACATCATGGCACGTGACCAGTCACATGGGTGGGAGGAGCCAGGCTTTACATATGTCACGTGGTTTCCTCTTTTTCTACTTGCTGTGACAACGTCCTCGTGAAGGTGAGGTAGTGGAGCTGCTTGTATAGCGCGCGCAGCACGTCACATCCTGCCGCATAGAAGAAAGTCTTCTAGCTGCGCGGCCTGACTCCTCCCACGTGTGGTCACATGGTTTTGATGTCATCAAAGGTCCTTCAGCACACTGACAAGATCCTCCTCACACTAGTCCCATGTGTCTTCCTGTAAGATACAAACACCATGCACATGTCTGACTACGGAAGCCGAGGAGGGGACAAGCTTATTGAGACGTTCATGTGGTTACATAGACACGTGTTCTGTGTGTGACGTCATCTTGCTGTTTCTATGATAGGGCCGAGCAGAAAGTTATCTTAAGCCATTAAAAAGCTATTGTTATTTTATCTTACTACAAAGCCATTAATTGTAAAGCAATCCAGAGTGTAAATCAACCACCCCGATGACTCAGCACACCGTGATGTGAGTCAAGCTGAAGAAATCAGTCCAGCCCTTTAAGGGCTGCGTATAAAAAACACAGAAAAATAGGGCGTGTTGCGATTTTTTTATTCCTGCGTGTTATACAGATGTCCCCCCGCAGCTCCAAATCAGGTGTGAAGGAAAGACCGGTGGCAATACGCCCGTGTGAATGAGCCCAAATCCAGTAACACACACGTGCGTCAGCACTTACACACATTTACTGTCTGAGCAAAATTGCACAATTGTTCATACTAATTGCTTAAAAATGCATTAATTTGGAGGCTTTTTGCCCAAAAAGAAGTGTCTATGAAGTTATTAGCCCATCTAATAAGCTTTGCCTGGACGTAGTGGATGATCAAAATGTGCACTAGGAACCTTGCATTTTTTAAGCAGTTAGGGCTCCTTCACACTGGCGGTCGCGATATCGCTGGGAGAAAATTACAGTTTTGATCACATGATCTTTGAGCGTCAGCGACGCTTTTTCCTGAGATAAAACGCAGCTCCATAGGGAAACATGGGCGATAAAAAGAAGCAAACTGCAGATAGGGCATGCCGGGACTTTCAAATTGCGCAACATCGCATGAGTGAAAACATCGCAGATGTGAATGAAACGACTGAAGAGCCTGGGCTTCATACCTCTGTGGTTTCACTAGTTCTCGCACTTTATCACCAGTGTGAAGGCGCCCCTAGTATAAACAGTTGTGTACATTTATTCAGCTATTAAAGGGGTTCTGACATGAATAATTTTTTTATGCTTTAGCAGCCATTGTTCCCTGGTCTGCCTAATGGACCCAGGGAACCCATGGGTTAATGGCTGCTAAAGCATAAAAATCTTATACTTACCTGTTCTCCTGTTGTTGTTGACATCGGGGGGTCATCTCCCGGCAGCATATTAGCACTTTCTGCTTATGTTAAGCAGCCTGACTAGAGCCACCTGATTGGTGCACGCTGTGCAGTCACGTGGTTCCGAAGAGCCAATCAGGTGGCTCTAATCAGCAGCGCTGCTTAACCTAAGCAGAAAGTGCTAGTATGCCTCCCGGCAGGCAGTCTTCTTCCTCCAGCAGCCGCACCGCTCGCATATTAACACATTCTGCCGCAGTTCTCCAGCGCGGCCGATTCACCCAATCAGCTGGCTGGAATCGGCACATGTGACTACACAGCGTGCACGCGGATTGCCTGCAGCAGCCGTGTGCACTACACAGTACAGTTAAGCAGCCGTGCACTACACACTCCACTTAAGCAGCACGGGGTTAGGTTTAGGGTTAGGGTTAACTAAACCTAACCCCAACCCTAAACCTAACCCTAAACACTAACCCTAAACCTTAACCCTAAAGCTTAACCCTAACCCCAACCCTAACCCTAAACACAACCGTAAACCTAACCCTAAACCTAACCCTAAACCCTAACCCCGTGCTGCTTAAGTGTAGTGTGTAGTACACGGCTGCTTAACTGTACTGTGTAGTGCACACGGCTGCTGCAGGCAATCCGCGTGCACGCTGTGTAGTCACGTGCCGATTCCAGCCAGCTGATTGGGTGAATCGGCCGCGCTGGAGAACTGCGGCAGAATGTGTTAATATGCGCACCGCTCCGGGATCGCGCGCATGCGCAGTGGAGAGGTGCCCTCTGACAGGAGTCAGGACGGGCTGCGTCTCCACTGCGCATGCGCAGCACTCCGGAGTTCAGCCGGACGGACGGGCCGCCCACAGCTTGTGACGTGCTTGCTGTGGCGGTCCGTCCGTTGACCTCGGAAGTGCCTGACGGACGGACCAGAGCAGGAAGCGGTCTTTTTGACCGCTCCTGCTCTGCTTTAAAGGCACAGAAGAAGATGCCGGCTGGAGGGGACATGCCTGGCGATCGGGCCAGGCCAGGCAAGGTGAGTACAATTTTTTTTTTTTCATGTCAGAACCCCTTTAAAGGGGTCCTGTGGCATTTTTTCAATTTATGTTCTATTCTCTGAATAGACCATCGGTAGTTGATAGATGGGGGCCCACCACTCAGGGCCCCTGTGCAGTGACCAAGGCGCAGGGCCCATAGCTGAGGAGATGGCGGGGTAGCTGTTAGGGATGTCATGGTGGCACTACCATCTCCTTCCCTGAGGGACGTATGCAACCCTTGGCCAAGGCCCTGGCAGGCGTCTCCAGGCAATGCTAGTGATACGGTTATCTGTATAAATCTCACAAGTTTCAGTATATGTCACGGGTGACGTCACCGTTCCAACCACTGCGGTGAACTCCGACGATGGTGCAATATATAGTCCACACACACAGGGCTGTACTTTAAATAGACTAAACCAGGAACGGGCAGTAAAGCCTTTCTTTACTGGAACATCCAGCAGGGATAACACACAACAGTTCTTGCAATGGAGGATTGGTATTAACCCCTTAGTGACGGAGCTTTTTTGCTTTTTTCTATTTTTGTTTTTTCCTACTCTCTTTTAAAAAATCGTAGCTCCTTTATTTATCCATTGACGTCGCTGTATGAGGGCTTGTTTTTTGCGGGACGAGTTGTATTTTTCAATGGCACTATTTATTGTACCATATAATGTACTGAAAAACTTTTTAAAAATTCTTAGCGGAGAGAAATGGAAAAAAAACCCGACATTCCACCATCTTTCGGTGCGTCCTGTTTCTACGGCGCACAAACTGCAACAAAAACGACCTGATATTTTTATTCTATGATTACTACGATACCAAACTTATATAGTTTTTTTTTGCTGTAGTACTTGTATTTTTTTTTAAGATATTTAATTTTTTTCAATTATTTTCTGCGGTCATTTTGTGCGCGCAATACCTTTTTTATTTTTCTGTCGACGTAGTTGTGCAAGGGCTCAATTTTTGCAGGATGTCCTGAAGTTTCCGATAGTATCAATTTGGAATACATACAACTTTTTGATCGCTTTTTATTGCATTTTTTCTGGAAGACAGGGTAACTAAAAAAGTGTATTTCTGGCGTTCTTTTTTTTTTTTTTCGGACAACGTTCACTGTGCAGGAAAAATAATGCACTACTTTGATAGATCGGACTTTTGCGGACGCGGCGATACCAAATACATATTTTTATTTTATGATTTAGATTTTTTAATAATTGATATGGCAAAAGGGGGGTGATTTAAACTTTTATAACTTTTTTTTTTTTTACAATTTAAAAAACTTTATTGATCTTTTTTCTTACTTTACTTTGAAGTCCCCCTGGAGGACTTTAACATGCGATGCTTTGATCGCTCCTGCAGTATGACGTAATGCTATAGCATTACGTCATACTGCTTTTTTACAGGCAGTCTATCAAGCCACCCTGTGTGGATGGCTTGATAGGCAGTCTGCTAAGGCAGCCCTGGGGCCATTCATTAGGCCCCCGGCTGCCATGACACCTGCACGGCTCCCCCGATATCACCGCGGGGGGGCCGTGCGGGACCCCCAAACAGCGCCGCTGTCAGAATTGACAGCGGCATTTAAAGGGTTAATAGCCGCGAACGGCCGAGCGGCTATTGCCCGCGGGTGTCAGCTGTAATAAACAGCTGACGCCCGCGCTGTATGGAGGGAGATAGCGGCGCTACCTCCCTCCATACACGTCCTGCAACAGCAGGACGTAGTTTTACGATAGCGCCGTCACTAAGGGGTTAAGACAACTTCCATTTGTGAGGAGGCAGGGAGGCAACTCGGGGCATCTTGATATGTACAGTCCACATTATCTGTAGGATCACTCTCCCAGACAACTTCTCTCACTCTCTCTACCGGCCAACACTCACTGTTTAGTTGTCTGTTAGGGCACTCTCTCAATCCTTCCATGGTAGCTTCTTAACTCTATGCCAACTGGGGACAAGACGAGGTATTCTCCATTCAAAGTAGATGGACATATCGCTCTGCTTCTTCCATGTTGGATAGGCCTAGGTGGGGATGTCTCCTGCCCACGGGTAGACTTGCATACTCACTCGCTGTCTGGCGGGCTGACTACACTGACTGACTGCTTGGCAAAGACTCAAGACTTCAACAACACATTTGCACACCTTGCAAGCACATATATCTTTTTTTACGCTCACATGACAACATTGGATACACACAAACTGTTACATTTTCCAGACATTAACCTCTTGCGCGCTGCAGCTGTGCAATACACATAAATCACTGACAAGACAATTGCATAGTGCATCCACATTGAAGACATGACAGACATTTAGGGACACATATATGAACAGTTATGGAGGGGCCAGATATGTATACTTCAAGCCACTACACCTGTCCATCAGCTGATCGTCCGTCACATGATTTGGGATAATCAGCCCGTGAAGCTAATTTTGGACAGGTGACACCCACAGAAACTGCCTTGTGTGGGTGTTATTTGTGTCCACATAATGATTTAAGTGACTCTCTGCTTCTGCACAAATGAAGATGGCCACAACGCTTCTTTGACTACCTGATGCACACAGTGAGCAGCACTGTCGACTCAGCATAGCATGTAGTGTGTTGGACTAGTGATTTATACTGGTGTGCAGTCAGAGAGGAGGGGGTTCCCCTTTGTTTCTCCAGGATTAGAGGGTTGCTTTAAGGAGTGAAGTTGTCTCATGAGACGTCGTTAAGGCCATTTCATCAAACAGATGAGTTTACTAAAAGCTTCATCGTAGGGCTACATACTACCGATACATCTTTGTATTGTAACATGGCAGTAACCAAAGGGGATACAACAACCGTTGGTCGAATTTGCAGCTGGTGGTCAAAAGAATTGAGCAGCACACAGCTCGTCAGTGTGGAGTTATTATTTGTGGTGCCATCAGCATCAACAACTGATCACCTCTAGTACACAGCAGCAGTACAGTGACGGCACGTTGTTATGTTCATAAGGTGCTGCAGCCAACTGCACTACCATATCTTCTACAACACCATTTTCAAGCAGGATAATGCGTGGCCCCACACAGCAAGAATCAGTAGGCATGCTTTTCAAGGTGTCCGAGTGATTCCTTGGCCAGCCCAATCTTCAGATCTCTCTTCAGTTTAGATTCCGAGGGACACTACTGGATGTCAAGCGATTGCTTTCCCACAGCCTCATTGACTCTGTGCCATGTCATGTTAATGACTGTATCGCCCAACATGGTGACCCCTCTACTTACTAATCATCTTCTTTATTTAGCCATAAGAGGCGTGTAATTATTTGAAATTAAAATTGATTATTCAGAGCTTAATTCTCTATCTGTGTATTGAGTTTCGTCTCGTTTCAAGCCTTTCTTCATGATGTGCATTTACTCTGAGGCAGTGTATTTTGTTGAATTGTTTTATTTATACTATTTTAATACAATATGTTCCCAATCAGATAAGGACACATTAGGGAACATCATTTTTAAGAACATATATGTACCTTATAACTGGGACTACCATAGTAGCCCTAGTTACTGCAGAATGCAGGCCTTGATAATGTGGCATTTGTTTCCTAGTGGGAGCCTTGCTGTCTCTAACTCTGTTGTATTCCCTTTGGTCTAGGGTCTAAATATGAGTAGTTCCCATACCATGCTCTACTATTATGGCGTGAGCTCAGTAGTTGTGCCCACACCAACTGCAGCAAATGTCAGCTGTAACAGGATGTGAGAGGCATAATGCATTGCAATACAGAAGTATTGCAGTGTATTGTCTAAACGATCGAAGGATTATCAAAAGCCTGTATTAATATATTCACATATATCCTGCATGGTGAATGTAGAAAAAGAAAATACATGGGACTGGTCTCTTCTTTCTGCCTTTTGGAGGGCAGTTGGAAACCTGAGGATCTTTTTTTCTTTTCATAGACCTTTAGATCGCTTTACACACTTTCTTGGAGCTTCTTCCAAGTGCTTGAATAAAACTTCCACTAGGTTGTTCCTTCATGTCTGTCTGACAGCGACTTCACTTATAGTGCGATCTTGGAAGCAAACCGCTCCGCCAATCCATTTGCACTTATTTATCAGGCTGCAAAAAATCCGCTCACTTGGATACTTAACAGCATTCCTTAACAACACGCCGGATTGGTTTCAAGCAATTTGGGATCCATGGGACACATTTAATATCCTCATCTCTCGATGAAATCCATTGCGCTACCCATTCTAGGAATGGCTACGGCCTATACAATCACCTACTTCCCTAATGTTTCCTTGTGTGTGTGCCTCTCCCTTTAGTTAGTCTTGTTCTCTGTTTCATTATTGGTCCAAGCACATTGGTCCAAGGTTCTGCTTGATTGTTCTAAATTATGGTGATTTAAAACCTGGAAATGGTCTACAATGTTCTGATCTGGACCCTACAGACTACTATATGATATTCATATTATATTTACTGCAAATTTTTCTTGCCTAGTTACCTTACTATCAAGTTGTGATTCTTATGTACACATTGGTTTTTAGTAGAGATGAGCGAACACGTTCGGCCCCGCCCCTTTTTCGCCCGAACACCGAACTTTGCGAACACCTCGGTGTTCGGGCGAAAAAGTTCGGGGGCCGCCGTGGCAGCGCGGGGGGGTGCGGCGGGGAGTGGGGGGGAGAGGGAGAGAGAGAGGGCTCCCCCCTGTTCCCCGCTACTGCCGCCCGCGCCGCCGCGCATCTCCCCGCCCCCCGGCGGCACCCGGACACTTACGCGCGAACACTGCAGTGTTCGCTAAAGCCGGTGTCCGGGTGCGGATGTGTCCGTAACGGACACGTTCGCTCATCTCTAGTTTTTAGCTTTGTACTTGCTTAGATACTTGTGTCCTTTTTGTATGTACTTAGTTTCTTTTTGGAAAAATGTAATAAAAATTAGTTATTGAAAAAATAGTACAAGAATAGCTTTTTTCTTGTCCACCCCCCTTCCAAAAAAAAGTAATGAAAGTTAATCCTAATAAAGTCCTTATTAAAGGGGCTTTATCAGTATAAAAAGCTTTCCAGCAGCTGGGCCCATTATAAAATAAAAAAAAATAGTTTATACTCACCTGTCAACGAACCCCCGAAAGCAGAGCTGAGCAGCTCACGTTGCACTGGCTTACAGGTAAATGGCCAGATGAAAGCACATAATCTCTGCAGTCAATCAGGCTGCACCGTTGGTCCTCCTGGCATTAGCACTCATATTGTGTCCACCATAATGCCATGAGCTTGGGGACGCAACACTGCAGCAAGCTGCAGTCCTGGATTCTGTTGTGACTGATGATGTCACAGGAAATCCTATGACCACTACACCCAATGAGGGGCTGCAACATCACGTACTTGAACTCCTGGCATCATGGCACTTATAATATAAGTGATGCTGCAGCGGGCACATGATTTCTTGTGACATCATCTGTCGCAGGAATCTCCGGGACCAATGTGGGCTTCAGCGCTGGATTCTGGCGTCTGCAGAAGGGTAAGTTTATCTGTTTTTGTTATTTTACATAGGGTTCCTATTGAAAAGGGGTTGTTCTATAATCAAACAATCCCTTTGAGGTCCAAACCCTGCAGCATCTGTAAGGAGTTAAAGATTTTCTGTGTTCAGTGATTTTCACAGTGTTCAGTGACAATGGGACTCCTCGCAGAGATGAAGAAATCCTTTGCCACAGCTGTCATACCTGTGCCAGAGGATCGCGATCTTCTCTGTATGTCAATGGGGCTGCCTCTGGCCCTATTGACCACAAGGTGAAACCCCTGAATGTGACAGCAACCAGGGGTTGCACATGCAAGGAATCCCCTGCTGCAGCTGTCACAGCCGCAGCAGGGAATAGCGGGCAGCGCTCTTTATGTGCGCATAAACTTAGCCAAGTGCGTTTTTCTTCAGCGTGACTCCCACTTCAGTCACGTGAATTTTTGTGCGCTTGCGTCTTGTGCAAAAAAGTGTGCATCAAACGCCCGTCTGACTG
Source organism: Eleutherodactylus coqui (assembly GCF_035609145.1). NCBI lineage: Eukaryota > Metazoa > Chordata > Amphibia > Anura > Eleutherodactylidae > Eleutherodactylus > Eleutherodactylus coqui. The sequence continues at coordinate 125,820,206 of NC_089841.1, read as the reverse complement.
AGCCCTCAGGTGGTAAAAAAAGCATGATAGAATTTGTGTCAATTAATTAAAAGTAAAAATTTTAATTTTTTCACATTTTCAACTGCAATGTCTCAAATATGTGCAAACTTTGGACGATTTAAATTTTGATCTATTTACTTACCATCTATTTACTCTGGAAGCACATTTTAGAAAAATCATTTTTTTTAACCTTTCAAGAGATGTACAACTTTAACATTAATTATCAACATTTTGAGCAGCACTTTCTTTTCCTACACCAAGCCAAGATTGCAAGGGCTCATAGGTGTCAGAATGATAGATACCCCAACAAATTACCCCATTTTAAAAAAATACACATCCTAACGTATTCACTGAGGGGTTTCATAAGTATTTTGACCTCACAATATTTTTAAGGAATTAATGCAATTTAGAGGAGAAAAAATAAAAGGTCATATTTTTGCAAATATGTCATTTTAAAGACAGGATTTTTTTCTATAGTGCACCTGAAAATGAGGATTTACACCCCAAAATGGATACCCCTTTTTGTCCTGTGTTCAGAAACATATCCGTTGTGGCCTGATCTTATATATGTATGCACAATGGGGCCCAAACCGAAAGGAACAGCCTGTGACTTTCAGAACAGACATTTAGCTTGAAGGTGTTTTAGGCCCCACTCCACATTTGTAGACCCCTTGAGCGGCCAAAACAATGGATAACCCCCACAAATGACCCCATTTTGAAAACTAGACCCCTTAACAAATTTATCTAGGGGTGTACTGTGTATTCGGACCCTACAGTTTTTGAATGAATCTATGCAAAGCAGAAGGAAAAAATTGCAATTTTTGTTTTTTTGGCAATTGTGTCATTTTATAAAGTTTTTTTTTTTATAGCACATATAAGAATGAAGACTTTCACCCCAAAAATGATCTCCCTGTTTGTCCTGTGTTCAGAAACATACCCATTGTGGCCCTAATCTTGTATCCGCATGCACAAGGGGGCTCAAACCGAGGGAGCATTACATTTCAACTGTTTTTAACTTTTACGTGATCGCCATTATCCATTGGATAAAGGTGATCGCATGATGGGGGACCACTCACTATGGCCCTCAGTCCCTGCTCCAGGCTCTTGGCTACCTTTAGTAGCCAGGAGCAAGGAGATTTTAAATTTCCCGGGCCCTCCCCAGCTTCTGCTCTTGCGACCGCCATTTTTGCGCCGGGCATTTACGCCAAAGCTGGGGAAAGGTCCATGGATGAGGATCCCGTTGGGTGACATCGCTGGAGGCCTTACGTAAGTAATTTCACCTCTCCTCACTGTTCAGATCCGTGACGGGAGATTAAACTTTACCTTTTTTTACTATTGAATAACGGTGATCACGTAATCAAGAACTGCGTACTGCAGCCCCTCGTATGATCCCTAGGCTCTTGGCTATGTTTAGTAGTCAGGAGCAGGGAGATTTTAAATTACCCCAGCAATCCGTGGCTTTTGTGCATAAGTCCGCCATTTGATGATGGGCACGCGTGCAGGAATTGGGGTAAGGTCCACAGATAAATCTGTGGCCCTAGGTACGTAATTTCATCTCCCCTCATAGATATGATCCGTAAGGAGAGATGAAACTTAAACTTTTTAAAACTTTTTTTTAACCCTTTTTTTTAAAATTGGATAACCAATCATGTGACTAGGAACCGCATACTGCAGTCCCCGGTGATATCTCTCTGCTCTTGGCTACACATGGTAGCCAGGAGCAGAGGGGCTTTAAATTTCCAGAGCTGTACGTCCTTCTGTGCACACACCCGATGTATAACGTCAGGTGCGCATGTGCAGAAGGCAACGTTAGGTCCTGAAAGGACCAGACCGTCGCGGGACTTCGCAGTGGACGGCAGTGGGTACTTTCAGCTTCTCTCATGGATCTGATCCATAAGGGGAGCAGAATATTTAACTTTTTTACACTTTTATGTGATTGCAGTTATCCGGTGGATACTAAGGGGTTAAAAAAAGATCAGAATTGTGTGTTTTTATTCACTGTGTCCCCCCCACCCCTCCACAAAAAGTTAAACAATACACATGTACCCCAAATGGTACCAGTAAAAACTGCAGATTGCCACGCAACGATCAAGCTCTCATATGGCTATGTCGATGGCTTTTGGGAAGTGGAGATGAAAATCCCCCAAAATGTTGCGTCCTTAGGTCCAAAATAGGCCATGACCTTAAGGGGCCAAGCTGTATTTATATAAGACTGGACAATGCCGCTAATGTTAAACATTTAAATAGTTTTTGGTGAATGTACAGTAATATATGCTGTTATCTGAATTGCTCTCCTTCTGTGCAGGTATTCAATAAACAGAGCAGGGAATCCAATTTGCATAGCAGCAGTGATAAGCCTCCATATATATATATATATACCTAACACATACAGTAGTACAGATAGTCCCCGACTTGCGAACGTTCGAGTTACGAACTTCGGTACATATGAACAAAGTAGGTTTCAAAATAAAAAATAGCACGTAACTCGGCGGCAGCAGCGAGCGGGAGTATCGTATGTTGTAAACAGTAGCTTTCTTTTACTGTACCCACGTGGTTTCAGTAGAACGTGTGCTGCGCATTTGAACATGTTGGGTGTTAAGCTTAAAAGCAGTGGTGATGCGTCGGGTAGTGCTAAAGAATGCCAGGTCATCATGATGGAAACAAAAGTGGGCATTCCAAAAAGAGTGGAGTGCGAAAAGAAGATGTCTGATGTTGCTCGCTTGTACCTGATCAATCGTTCTACCATCGGTACAATTCTTAAAAACAAGAATAAGATTATGGAAAGTGAAAAGTTCAGTGCCTTTGCACTCTACTATTAGCAGATAACATGGAAAAGTGATTGGGGAACTTGAAAAACTTCTGAGCATTTTGATGGAGGATTGTCAACAAAAAAGAAAGCCGCTATGCCTAATGCTTATTCAAGGGAAGGCTTTATGTCTTTTTGAAGACGTGAAGACAAAATATGGGGAAGAAGCAGCAAATGGGACCTTTACTGCAAGCCATGGATGGTTTAACCGCTTTAAGGCACGTATTAAACTCCATAACGTAAAGGTGACTGGAAAGGCAGCAAGCGCAGATACGGTAGGAGCCAAGGAGTTCCCCGCCACACTTAGGGAAATTAACGAAGAAGGTGAGTTTTCACCACAGCAGATATTTAATGTTGACGAAACAGGCCTTTATTGGAAGAAGATGCCAGACAGAATCTACATCAGTAAAGAAGAGAAGTCTATGCCGGGCTTCAAATCCGCAAAGGACAGACTGACGCTACTGCTTGGCAGTAATACTGCAGGAGATATGAAGCTCAAGCCATCGTTAGTGTATCATGAGGAAAACCCAAGAGCCCTGAAAAATATAGCTAAGGCCTCACGTCCAGTTCTGTAGAAGAGTAACAAAAAAGCCTGGATGACTCTTGCTATATTTCAAGACTGGTTTTATCACCTTTTCATCCCCGAAGTGGAGAGGTACTGCCGGGAGAAGAACATTCCCTTCAACATTCTCCTCCTTTTAGATAACGCACTGGGCCACCCTCCTTTCTTGGATGATTTTCATGCAAATGTGATGGTAGTTTTCCCGCCACCCAACACTACCTCCCTACTCCAGCCAATGGACCAGGGGGCCATTGCAACCTTCAAGAAATATTATCTCCATCACACATTTTGTCAGGCACTGAATGCAACTGAGGGTGATTCTGGGATGACATTGCATGAATTTTGGAAGAACTTCACTATCTTCAATGGCATAAAGAATATTGATGCTTCATGGTGTGAACTTACCACTTCCACCATGGAAGGGGATTTGGAAGAAACTGTGCCCCATGTTTGTCCATGACTCCCCTAGTTTAGCAAAGCTACAAGCAGAAGAATGAAATGTAGTCGACACCTTAGTGAGCATCAGCGAGAAGCTTGACCTTGATCTCGAGGAACAGAACTTCCATGAATATTTTGCTGTGCACCACCAGGAGCTGACAAATGAAGACCTCATGGAACTGGAAAACCAGAGGAAGGAGGAAGAAAAAGAAGAACTGGAAGTGGAACCAGCACCAAAGCATTTCCAGACCAAGATAATGGCACAGGTATTTCAGATGATTGAAGACTCTCTGTCACTCTTTGAATCACAGGACCTGAATGTGGAACGGTACATCAGGGTTGCAGCAGCTGTCCATGATGTACTTCATTGCTCCTGGGCCATGTATGACAAGAAAAAGAAGGCCACCATCCGGACATCCTTAGACCGGTTCTTTAAGAGGATGGAAAAATGTGATGAGTCTCATCATGACCCTGAACCAGTGCCATCGACGTCAGGTGTTAGAGCATCCACGCCAAAACTTTCTCACCCTCCCTCTGATGTTGATGTCCCATTATCACCTAGTGCTGATGACCCATCTTCTCCTGTTGTTGATGCACCATTGTCTCCTGTTTCTGATGCTCCTCCATCGCCTTCTCCACTTCCAGTCAGTAACTCGCCAAATAAAGCCAGTCCACTTACGCCTGCTGTGTCACCTTATCAAGGTAAGATTAAAGATCTTATTTTTGTTACTATTTTTTCACCCAACAATTATATTATTTGAATGCGCATTTGTTCAGACTTACGAACAGCCTACTGGAACAGAACCTGTTCGTAAGCAGGGGACTATCTGTATACAGTATTCTGTATATACAGTATTGTAATTTACAAGCAGGGCAGTAGGTGGTGCTGTTATCTAGGGCAAAACTCTTTTTTTTATCACCCGCTGCGTTACAATACATAAACAGTTTATGAACAATTATATAATATTTCTGTACCCTGCATCAATGTGCAAATATTAACTTTTCAGAATAATTTTGCCTGATTTAAACCTAGGTTTAAGGTTTTTCCTCAGTACGCACTATGCTGCTGCTGGGTGTGACTGTGTGCAGCTCACCTAATTAGGGGAGCTGTCTTGCTGAATGGGTATATCAGGCTTTCAGCAGTGTATCTCATAGGAAAAAAGCATAACTGTATAACTTCCTCACGTCTGTATAGTTCAGCCAGTGGGTAGGATTAAAATATTTAACTATTACAAGATAGATTTTCTGTGCGACTGACTAATTCTGTCTGTACTTGTATTTCTTATGAATGATTTCTAATTCTCTAGATCAGGGATTACAAACTTATTTTTACCAAGGACCAAAATGAGCCTTTTGGTTGCCTTCAAAGGGACAATTGTAATTGTAAGGCCCCCTGCACACGGGCGGAAATCCCGCGGCGGGATTTCCGCCACTGAAAGCCTGCATAGGAGTGCATTACAATACGCACTCCTATGTAGACGGCCGCGGTTTGGCCACGCGAAATCTCGTGCGGCAAACAAACCACGGCATGTCCTACTTCTGTGCGGGGCTCTGCGAGCCCCGCACAGAAACGTCACTCACCCGGCTGCCGGCTCCGGTCTGCGCATGCGCCGGCTGCCCGGCAGCCGGCACATGAAAGAGCCGGGGCCGCCGGGCGCGGGTGAGTACGCGCTCCTCCCTGCAGGCGCTGGGGTCGGGTCCCATGGCGAGAATCCTCACCGCCTGATCCGACCCGCCCGTCTGCAGGCGGCCTAAGTCTGTATAATATACATGTAACTACTCTTTAACAGTTAAGCCACTATCATCAGATAATGCTTCCCTTAGTGGCCTGCATAGTACAAGTCAGTTAGGGGTGGGTAGGTAGGCCCCCTATTAGATAGATATGCCCCCAATACGTAACTCCCCCCCCCCTTCTTTTGGGTGTAACAGTACACCTCAATAATCTTTCACTGCAATTCACTCTCTGCATTCCTCTCCTCTGCCTAATTATACAGAAAATCCCTGTGCTGCTTTATAGATAAGCGCCCGCAGAAAGCCTGCTGTAGCCAGTATGTGTACTAAATTGCCAAATTATGAAGGTGCTGACTGCTCCTCAAAGTATTCACCAGTTTCCAATCCTATCCACTCAGTCGTGTCTGACTCTTGGATACTCTGTAGGCCAGTCCTCCCCATGCTTCTTTATTCTCTACAGCTGCTTTCAATTGCCTGATGTCCATTCATGTGTCCTTCTTGATGGTGTCCAGCCAACATGTCTTTTGTCTTCCCTGTTTCCTTTTACTGCTGACCATTCCAAGTAGCATCTCTTTTTACAGCTAATTCGCCCTCATCATGTGTCAAAAGTAAGTCGGTCTCTGTCTTGTACTCTTGCTTTCCAAGGACATCTCTGGGTTGATAAGTTCCAGAACAGCTTTGTTGGTGACCCTAGCGTCCAGGGAAATTGTAGAAGTTTTCTCCAACACCACAGTTCGAAAGAATGAATTTTCTTCTGTCTGCTATCCTCAGTGTCTACGTCTTACAGCCATATGTTGTAATTGGGAAAATGATGGCTGTGATTAATCTTAGTTTGATAGTGACTGAGACATCTTTGCACTTCTGTATTGGGTCCATGCTCACTATGGCCAAACCCTCCAGTGCTAATCAATGCTTTATCTTACCTACCACTATGATCGATGAGGGACCCAAGGAATATGAAACTATTCAGCACTTCGATTTCCTCGTTGTTGACCTTTATGAGGACTTCCTTGTTGACAGCGGTCATTATCTTTGTCTTCTTGATGTTCAGGTGAAGTCCCATCTTCTCACTTTCTTCTTTTTGTTTCAGGATCAGCATTTTCAGATGCTTCGCTGTCTCCGCTACCAGGGTCATATCGTCTGTGTATTTTAGATTAGTGATGGTTCTTCCATCTATTTTCAACCCAATACCCTGATCAATTAAGTCCAGCTGCCTCATGATCACTTCAGCATAGAGGTTGAAAAGAAAAGGAGAGAGGATGTATCCTTGTTTTGTGTCCTTTTTGATATTGAACCATTATGTATCCCCATATCTGGTTCCCACTGTTGCTTCTTGATTACTGTAGAGGGACCTGAACAACATGATCAGGTGCGCTGGTACTCCGACCTCCCTCAGTGTTTCCCAAAGCTGACCACGCTCAATGCAGTAGAAAGCCTTGGTGTAATCAATGAAACACAGGTAGAGCTTCTTCTGAAACTCTCTTGCCTTTTCCATGATCCACCTCAGGTTTCGCGATGTGGTCACGGGTCCCTCTGCCCTTGCGGAATCCAACTTGAACATCAGGAAGTTCCTGATCAAGGATACTGCCCAAGCACATCTGGATGATTTACAGAAACACCTTGGTGGCATGGGGAATCAGAGTGATTGTTCTATAGTTTCCACAGTCCTTGACATTGCCCTTCTTTGGTCATGTGCAGGTCCTCCACATTGTCCAGCATAGTGCTGCAAGTGCAGCTCTTGGGACTGGTTTGAGTAGTTCTGCAGGGATTCCATCGATGCCAGGTGCTTTACTGTTTGGCAGCTGTCCATTCGCCCACTCCTCTTCACTTTCCAGCAGGTCTGATTCCAGATCCTCTTGGCCCCCATGTTCCTCCGGGTGGTCACTGCTGGCACCAGCATATCGTTCTTCTGTATATTGTTTCAATCTCTTCTTGATGTCCTGCTGGTTGCTTATTGCATTCTTGTCATGGTCCTTGATAGCTGCTAGGCAAGCAGAGAAAGGCTTCTTCACCTGTTTCACAGTGGCAAATAATTTCCTGGTGTGACACCTTCTTATACGCTAATTCAAGGCTCATGCATTTGGAAATCAGGAAGGGTTTAGGCATCCACCAATACTGTGATGCCTAAACCCTTGAAATACGTTCTTGGTGACGTTCCAGAATATGTGGAGCGCTGACCCTGTCTTTTACATTTACAGTAACAGTATGTTACCACAGAGCATTTTATTAAAGAAGTTATCCCATCAAAATGATTTCTCACCTATCCATGGGTGAAATGTCTCATATTTTTAAATATAGTGGTGGTCTTTCATTTACATTGCCACTCTGTTCCCTAGGGAGAATAGAGGTGCACTAGTCATTACTGGGGATCCCAGCAGTCAGACGTCGAGTGATCAAACACTAATCACTTATCTTGCAGGCAAATACTAAATATTTTGGTGGAATAACCCCCTTTCATGCCAAGGGGGAAAATAGAAGAATTACCCACTTCTTTTTGTGTTAGTAAAATGTTTATGTCCTCGGATATTCCATGTTAGAATAACACTACGTTGTTTATGTTGAGGAGCCTTTTTGTGTCTGGTCCACCTCAGTAAATGTTCCAAGGTGGTCACATCTACTCTGCAGTAAGGCTGTCTCACTGTCTTATCACTTACTTATCATCTCTTCTGACATCAGACAAAACACAGCAACTTCAGAAGCAGCCGCACACCACTCCAGGGATCTCTTCACATAAGAACTAGATGCATTTGTCCAGCAGCTTTGTAGTAAGTGTTACAATCTACTGTCACAAAAACCAGTTTATGTGATAGTAGATTATAAAGCTTTCTACAATAAAGCTGCATTTATGGAATCTCGTGTGCTGGACAATTGCTTCTACAATTAAGTACATGTACCGGATGTGGTTCCTGCTTGGCTACCAGCTGGATTTTCCTGTTACTTTTAAAAAATCCTTCCAAATACCCAAATGAAGCAGAGAGAGAATAAGACTGAGCTATTTTTGACTGATTATAATGATTGGCCATTGTAAACACATAAAAATATCGATGATAGAAGACACTTTTCGACATTGAACATGCATACATAAAAATCACCAACATCATTGGTTGTATTGGTGCATAGCAATGCTAATACCCAGTGACACCAATGATGAGCTACACCTCAAGACACAAAGCATACACACAAGGCCCATAACAAGGTGAACAGACACCACAGGACAAGGTGAGAATGAAGATAGGGACAGATGCGGTGAACATCATATCATAGAGTACAATACTCAGTATGTTCATGTTACACACCCCATCTTAAAGGGATTTTCCCAACATTTTACAATTTTTGGTGACGGAAAGTTTAGAATGAAAATGATATTAGTTTTTCTCCATCAGGTCTGCTTATCAACATATGACATATGTCTATATAAATGTATACATGTAACCCTGCCATGTAGGAGTGATTCATATACACTGGTCCCAAGCCTGGATAAATGGGTAGGGTTAGGGAAAGACCTGGGGACCTACCCTGTAAAAGCTTTGCCTTGGAAACCCTATAAAAGAGCTCTCAAATGATTCAGATATAGTATCCGATGGTATGCCCCCCAGGCCAAAGGATTCTCTAAATGCTATTGGGGAAGAGCAAGGTCTGAGTACAAGTAGTTAGGGTTTTCCTCATGATGCAACTGGGGGAAAGCCCAGCTGCTGATGCACCTCATGATGAAAGGAAAGGACTGCGCTGTACCAAAGCTCACATACTAGCAACATGGAATGTGAGTGGCATGAGACTGGGTAAATTGGACATTGTGACATGCAAAATGACAAGATTTAACATTAATATTCTTGGAATTAGCAAATTGCACTGGACAGATAATGGATATTTTCAGTTCGATGACTTCACATTGCACTATGCAGGACACAAGGAAATCAAGAGGAATGGAGTAGCCTTTATTATAAACAGGCAGACTTCAAAGGCAGTAGAAAGTTTTAGAACAATCAGCGACCGTATCATTGCTATCCGGACACGTAGTAAGCCTGTAAACATCTCAGTATTACAAGTCTATACCCCCAATGACTGATGCTGATGAGGAAACCATTAAAGATTTTTATGCCGATGTTCAGAAAACTCTAAACGAAGTGCCAAATAAGGACATCATTTACATTATGGGCGATTTCAAATCCAAAGTCGGCAACCAGCCAGAAGCAACCATCACAGGAAGATTTGGGCTTGGTGAAAGAAACCAAGCCAAGGATCACCTGATACAGTTGTGCCAAGAAACACATGGTTTATGCAACCCAAATGCCGACTGCACACGTAGACATCTCCCAACGGCCTCCATTGAAATCAGATGGATTACATCTTGTGTAATTATTGCTGGCAAAGTTCAGTTTTTGCAATAAAAAGCTTTCCTGGCGCAGACTGCAGCACTAATCATGAACTCCTTGCAGCTAAAATCAAATTCTGTAGCATGAAGAAAGGTGCTCCATTGAGAACATTCGACACCTCTAAAATCCCCCAATCATACACTTTTGAGGTAGAAAACCGATTCAAGCTGTTTGACACATCAGAAAAACATCCAGAGGAACTATGGCATGACATACAGTCCACAGTTATGGAAACAGCCAGTAAGCATCTCACCTATAAGAAGCAGGAAAAATGACGCTATTGGTTGTCAAAGCAAACCCTCAGAATAGCTGATAAAAGAAGAGCAGCAAAGGCGGCCGGCAGCAAAGGCAACGTTCAGCAATAAAGATGAGCGAACGTGTTCGGCTCCGCCCCTTTTCGCCCGAACACCGAACTTTGCGAGCAATTCCGTGCTCGGGCGAAAAAAGTTCGGGGGTCGCCGTGGCAGCGCGGGGGGGGGTGCGGCGGGGAGTGGGGGGGAGAGGGAGAGAGAGAGGGCTCCCCCCTGTTCCCCGCTGCTGCCGCCCGCGCCGCCGTGCCTCTCCCCGCCCCCTGGCGCCCCCCGAATCTTTACGCGCGGACACTGAAGTCCTCGGTAAAGCCGGTGTCCGGGTGCGTAAGTGTTCGTTAAGAACACGTTCGCTCATCTCTATTCAGCAACTAAATGCCGATTTTCAGCATGCGGCAAGGAAAGATTAGGAAATGGACTAGAATGAGCGTTGCAAACAACTCGAAGCATAAGCCAGGAAAGGCCATATGCAAAGCTTATTCTCACAGGTCAAGATGACCCAAAAACCTTTTCTTGGTATGCAACAGCACAATCAGTGGCAAAAATGGGAAGGAACAGAATGACCAACAGAGTATCAAAGATAGGTGGAGAAAAAACTCAGAGGAACTATATGCTTGCTACCACATACCTGGACCATTGCATGAGGTGGAGCCTGTGGACTTGGAGCTTCCATTATGGAGTCAGAAGTGGTTATGGCAATGAAACAACTAGCCAAAAATTAAGCACCATGCATAGATAAGATACCGGCAGAGCTATTACTGCCAGTACCAGTGAAAACCATCACAATGGGGTGCCAGGAAGTATGGGCATCCACACAATGGCCACAGGAATGGAAAAGATCTGTTTTCATCCCTCTACCAAAGAAAGGCAACTCCCAGAATTGCTCCAGCTACCGAACAATAGCCCTCATTCCGTATGCAAGCAAGATCCTTCTCAAAATTATACAGGAAAGACTGAGATCAGTAGTTGAAGTGGCTCACCCTGATACACAGGCAGGATTCCAGCGAGAACGTGGCACACATGACCATATGAACGTCTATAATGCTTGGACAAATCAGTGGCAAAAGAAGACCTGGCCCCCAAAGGACACGATGGCTGATACTGTCAGAGCAGATACTGGTATAGATATCACACAACTGAAAGAAGGCATGCAAAACCAAAAAACATGGAGGGAGCTCGGCTTTAGGGTCATCAACATCTAAATAGTTAGTAACAACAACAACAAATATTATATGTATGTATTATAAATGTAATGACTGTCAATCAAAATCTGATTATACAAAGATAAATCCCAAGAAGCCTAGAACATGAAGAAAACAAAAGAAGAAAACATTTTTCTGATTTCCTGCAATGAGATATTCCTGGACATTCGCTCTGGATGTTTCACCAGTAGTCTGCCATCATATGCGTATTGCATCGTCCGCAGCGCTGTTCTTCCACAGTCCTTATTTTCTGGTGAAATCGTTCACCCTGTTCATCACTTACATCACTGAGACAATCTGCAAATCCATCCAAAATGCCTGCAGGTCCTGCAGTCTGATCTTCATGTTACACCCAAGTGTTCAGGAACAGAAGTGAGCGTATTCTCCACAAGTTCACCGTAGTTTACGGACTTATAGTTCCCAATGAAATGCTTTACAACCATACAAAACAACGACCGTGCATGCGCCTCAAAGCTGTCCACTGAATCTTGGAAATGCTGGTCTTTCATGAGTTCCTGGCTCCAGTCGGCAATCTGAGATGGGTCCTATCCGGAATCATTTTTTATCTCTGTTCTCTCTATCTTCACTGCTGCCCCGGATCTGGTGGCTGAAGGGGCAGATGAGTGGAACTGTGGGTAGCAGTGGTGGTAGAGAAAGTAAGGCTAAAAAAAAATTGATTATGTTCCCAGACAGAATCAGACTTACATCGTTGACATGCACTGGGTACCAGCAGGTAGTAATGCTGGCTGCCCGCACTTCTTAGCTAGATTGAACAATAAAACTCATTATTTATATTAGAATAAAACCTGCCTGCACATCTTCAAGCCCTCCCTCCTCAGCTGTCTACTTTTATATATGATATTCCCACTTCCCCTACTGTGAACATCTCACCCCCCACCAGCTGCAGACTTTGTTGGTCAATCTGACTGCAAGAAATTCAGTCCTCCAGTTTGTAATGTATAGCTATATGCTGCAAGCTCAGGAGAAAAGCAGTTAAAACATGCAAATTTATTCTAATTACAAAATATTTTTGCATACCAATGCATTGATTTAAAATGGACTTTTCATGATATGCAATCAGTGGGTCTGGCTCCACTGCTCTGTAGTAGTAATCCTGTTGACTTTTTCCATGTTTTTGAATGTAACCCTCCTTCGTCCGTATGGACTGTTCATTATTCCAGCTCCCACTGCACTCAGTGTGTCAGGTTGGCGGACCCCACCGCTCATTCTCAGTGGGTGATGTTGGACTTGATTGACAGCTTGATTGGTAGCTGATGTTATGAAGAGCCCATATGGGCAAAGGAGGGTTAAGCCACAATGATAGCACATTGTAGCCAGCCCCGCTTATTCTATTCCATGACGAGTCTGCTATAAAAAAATATTCATGAAGGCGTCCATAGCCTTCAAATCCCACTTGAATTGGATAATGGCAGAACACACCCAAAAATAACCTATAAAATAAACTATGAAAGTAATTACAATTCTCATGGCAGTGTGTGTTTCCAAGGGGACAATTTTAACATTTGGTGAAGTGAGGGGGATTAAATAAGTTTGGAAACTAATTATAGTATGTAGTGATTTGCAAAAACAATGCTAAAATGGCAGTAGTGTAACTGCATCCTAGCAAATAATTAGTTCTAACATCTGCATCAAATCTGCTGCAAAAGAACACAATTTAATAAAAATAAGGGATTTCTTTTTATAGCATTTTTTTTCATGAAGAAGCAAATGTGGGTTTGTAGTTGAAAGGCTGATTACAGAAAAGAAATCTCCACATGCAGCATTACTTAATTACTTAATATTATGAAGAATCCATGTTTCTAACACCGCTCAACTCCAGTGTTTACAAGCATTCCACTGGGGCTGTATAGTGGAGTATAAGAGTGTTTATTAATTCAATGACAGTTACTTACATCGCATGAACATATTTTGCATTACTTTACAGAGAAGTATCCACATTAGTCAATGGAAGTGTTCAAACATCTGTCTGGGATGATTTAGTGAATCCTGCACTGAGCAGGGGGTTTGACCCAATGACCCTGGAGGTCCATCCAACTCTACCATTCTAGGATTCTATGATAGTCCAGTGCTAATGATGATGGCATTTAACAGCACATGTAAGAGCAACCTGGCCCTGAGGGGAAGGGGTCTCTTTTGGATCCCCAGGCGAGTGTTACGAGTTGAATACTAAGAAAGTGGAAAGAGCTGTCTTGTTCTTTGCCACACCATTTACAGCTTCTGCCTAACTCAGGTGTCACAATTATATCATTGCCTTACACCACCTGTGCCAGGCTGCAGGCAGCAGGAAGGGAAACTGCTCATCGTGGGAATTTAGTAGGTGATTTTCAGCAGTTTTTTCATTGGCAAAAAAAGAGGCAGTTGTAGAAGATGGGGGCACAATGGAGACATTTTACAGCAATGGGGCACTATTACAGTATAGGGCACAATGTGGGTATTATTATAATATGGCAGCACAGTGAGGGTGCTATTACAGTATGAGGGCACAGTGGGGATGCTATTACAGTATGGGAACAATGTTAGTGTATTGGGGCACAGTGAGGGTACTATTATACTATGGGGGTCACCATGGGAGCAATAATACTGCATATGTGCATTATTACCTACAGAGGCACAGTGAGTGCATTGTTGCAGTGTAGGGGCACAGAGGGGGCATTATTACTTCATGAGAGCATAATGGGGGTACCATTACTGTATGATGGTACAATGAGGGCACTATTACTGTCTGGGGAAGCAGTGGAGGCACTGATTCTATATAGAAGTAGTATTAGTGTATGAAGCAACAAGGGAAGCTCTAATATTATATGAGGGCACAATGTGGGCGCTATTACTATACAAGGTGCTAAGGGGGTCACTATTACATTATGCAGTTTGAAGAATGGTACTATTACTGTGCTTGGCACCAAGAAGGACACCATTATTGTCTGGGGCACTGTGGATGGGGTGTTTGTGCAGAAATGTAAAACGTTGGAATGTTCAAGAAAAATGAGCCAAAAATTTATGTTCAATTCTATAAAGATGAGACATGGCTGAAAGAAGTAATCACGCTGGTCTAAGCCTGATGGAGAAGAAACGTGAAAGCAAACAAATCCAATCACAAATGACCACATCCTTTATGGCAGTGCTTGGATGTCACTGCCATAAAGATAACAGTTAACTGCAAAGCATGTTATTATAGAAAGCACTCTATAATATCACTACAGACAAACTGTCACCATGGTGAGTAGTAATTAGCTGCCATAGTCACATTATATGCCTCTGATTAACTTATCAGATGTACTTCCCAGCAAGCAACAGTGAGGAACCCAGAGGCCTGTGGTGGGTAACATTTGGACAACTGATAAGTAGTCAGCCTGACTACACAGAGATTGAAAAATACAGTAATTATATTCTCTATAACCACAACTTTTAAAGGTATTTTGTAATTAGATTCATGCTGCCTGAACTACGGGCAAGAACCCGGGACAGGAATGCATGTTACCCACTGTGAGTGTTTTATCCTGAAACCCTATTGCATTTCTGATTAAATGCAGTTTGAAATTTGACTTGGAGCTGAGGTCTGAGTCACAGGGGCGGGCCATACCAGCTTCTTCCCACCCACTGCACGCAGAGGGACCTTTCCCCTGTCCACAAGCAGAGAGAGGAGCTGCCAATCCTAATGCAGTGGGCAGGGAGATGCCAGTATGGCCCGCCTCCATGACTCAGTGCTGAGCTCTAAGTCCAACTTCAAGGTTAGTTTATTCTGAAATTCCACAGCATTTCAGAATAAAACATACACTAAGGCAACAGCCATCCGTGTCCTGGATTCATGCTGCCCTTAGTTCGGGCAGCATGATCCAGATGACCGAATCCCTTTAAGGTAGTTCTCATCTGAAATATAACTTTCGAAAGATTGTTCATACTTTTCCCTGTTCCTGTACTAAAGATTTGATTAATTGAAGACAACCCATACAGTGATAGCATATGCCAATAGTCAAGCATTTTTGTCATGTTCATTCTTCTTCAATGCTGTTGAGAATTTGATCTGCCCTATTGGATTATTTCAGCTCCTAGATGTAATGTGAAGTTTATGGTACGAAAGGCTGATTGCCATCCCTCTGATGTTATAATAGAGCAAGTTTTTGTCACTTGTTATTCTGCCTCTGAAACCTTTTTAGATTTTTCATTTGAAGACAGAATTGAAAAAATGTACCAGAAAAGTACAATATAGCAACTTAAGCAGCACATTTAATATACATAGACATTTCAATATGTGTTTCATTGAATAATACAATACATTTGTCAACTGGGAAATGTGATGTCCTTTTAATATTGTGGCACTTGTTTTTTCTGATAACTTATTACTTCTCTTTAGGAAGACTTGTAAATTAGATTACTTTATACAGAATTATGATGAAGAATATGAAAAATTGTGTACATGGCTGTTTTATTCCATGTATTATTTGCTTATGCTTAGATAGATTGGTTTAGAACATGATTTTGTCATCGCTATTTGTATCCCTGGAACATATTGTTTAAAGAGGACATGGCACTACTGTTTCCCTTATTTGTATAGGTCCTCTAACCAGCACTGGAAGATTTCTTTTTATTTTATAAATTACACCTACTCTGTAGAGTCCCACTTGTTTTGTCTTCCACACCCTCGAACTGGCGAATTCAGACAGAACCGCAGAACTGCGAAACTAACTTCATACTCGCTGACAGACGAACTGCAGAACTGCGAACTGGATACTATACTCACGGACAGACATAAACCAATGACTGACAAGCGCTCAAAACACTCATCTGCATACCTGCACACATAACTAGATGGAATAACTATAGAAAGTACGAGGTATTAGTTTTTATTTTAGCCAAAATACTTAAACGGGTTGTCCTGTGAAAGCAAGTGGGGTTATACACTTCTGTATGGCCATATTAATGCACTTTGTAATATACATCGTGCATTAAATATGAGCCACACAGAAGTTATACACTTACCCACTCCGTTGCTGGCGTCCCCGTCTCCATGGCGCCGACTAAAGCTGCTTCTTAGTCGCACGAACAGTCGCACTTGCGCACTGCAGGATTCTTCTTCTGTCTCCCTCCGGGCTCACGAGCTGCATGCTGGCTCCTTCCTCTTCTCCGCGTTATCGTAGCTCCGTCTCTGTCACGTGTTGCCGATCAGCCAATGAGGTGGCTGTATCGGCAGTGGAACGCAAGACAGGAGAAGAAAATCCATGGTGCACCATGGGAGAAGATCCGCGGTGCACCATGGGAGAAAACCGCGGTGCATCCTTGGGAAAGGACCGGCGGCCATCTTTAAAAGAAGAAAAGAAGAAGCTGCAGAATGGTGATGCAGGTAAGCGATTTTTTTTTTTTAAATAACAAAGGGATTGTTTTTAACGCTGCACAAGGTGGGGGTATGTTTAAAAAACAAATTTTGCATTTCGGCGCAGGACAACCCCTTTAAGTTTGCGAGCCCACATCTATGGTCCATGTTGTCTCATGGGTCCCTACTGTACTGAGACAACTAACCCCAGGAAGCCTGCCTGCATGCGGGGTGATCGTCCCGACAGGGACGACCCCATGCTGGAACCTAGGGACCTACCTAATCCTAGATAATAAACGGTTCACAGCAAGACACATCTTCACACCACATGTATGGCAACCTGCACAGACATGCAGGAACATGACACTTTCACACCTAAACACCATGAACATGCCCATTTGCACCTCATGTCCGGCACCTGCACAGACATGCAGGAACATGACACTGCTCACATCTAAACATACTGAACAAACAGGAGAAAGACCCAGCAGCCTCTAGCAGAGGGGCTGGTATGTATAAGTAGCAGACCTGGGGGATTGGCTGGCTGGAGTAATCCACACTCAGCCAGCCGGTCAACCCCCACCTGTGGAGCTGTGCTGTTGAAAACCCATGTAGTACAACATATCCCAGCAGCACACCCCAATACCACTCAACTTGTCTTATCCAGTTTTTTAGGCTTCATTCTCACCTGCATCTTGGCTTCCATGTATTAAGGTACACTACATAAAATATAAAGAGAAGCACTTAATGTGCAAAACTCCAGGTGTGTAGTGGCAAAGTCTCCCCAGTAGCAGAACTGCTCACTTGGAGTTGCAGTGTATAACACAACGCTAGACACATGTTAGTAGGTGGCTACAAGCCGCTTTCACACATAGATGCTGGATGGAAAGAAGAACAGTATAAAGCTCCACTTGAAGAGATGAGTATTAAATCTTTATTTGCAGGATCCAAGTGCACATACTAATGTAGTCAAAAGAAAATCACAATGCTTGGGGAGCCCAAGGTGCCAGTTTGGTTCATCTGTGGGGTGCGGGGCAACCCGCTGAATTCAAATATGGCATCATTAATAGGTTGTAAGCCTGCATGGTGCACTACATGTACTATATGGCCTGACACCCTGTATTTACTCTTTTGTGCAGGAACAAGCACTAAACATCCACCCCTCAATATAAGGAGGGTATGTCCGTGTCTGTTCATCAGTGTCCTTCACATGTGTTACTTGCTCCTTCATTTAGTATTCAGTCTGCATGTTGGGGGATAAGTAGTTTACATACTCATGTAGCCAAGTTCAACATGACTCTTAACATATTAAGATAACTTTCAGTGCCACCGCTTATTTGCAATTTCCGATGAGTCAGCAATAGTTGAGTCCCAGAAAACCCCTTTAAGATAACATACCGTATATTCCAGCGTATAAGGTGACTGGGCATATAAGACGACCCCCCAACTGTCGCCTTATACGCCGGGAATACAGTGTAGAAAAAAAAACAATACTCACCTCCCGCGGCATTCTGCGGCGCTGTTGCAGGCTGTTGCTCCCTTCTCGTCGCCGACAGAGCATTGCTTTCTGGATGCGGGGCTTCAATGCCCCGCCTCCAGAAAGCTAATGCTGTGATTGGCTAACTCAGGCAGCGTCAGCCAATGAAAGCTGGTGCTGCGTTAGCCAATCATAGCCATTCAGTTACATCATTGAATGGCTATGATTGGCTAACTCAGGCGGCGTCAGCCAATCACAGCCATTCAATGATGTCATTAAATGGCTGTGATTGGCTGACGCCGCCTGAGTTAGCCAATCACAGCATTAGCTTTCTGGAGGCGGGGATTTCAAGCCCCGCATCCAGAAAGCAATGCTCTGTCGGTGACGACAAGGGAGCGACAGTCTGCAGCAGCGCCGCAGAACGCCCTGGGAGGTGAGTACTGCTGTTTTTTTTTTGGACACTTTTTTTTTGTATTACCGGCGTATAAGACGACCCCCGACTGCAGAGCAGATTTTTTGGGGTTAAAAGGTCACCAGAATATACGGTAATCTTTTGTATCGCAATGTAGAAAGTATCTTGATGTGATCTTTCATGTTTTTATTTTCTAAAGTTAAAGGGGTTGTCCTGTGAAAGCAAGTGGGGTTCAGCACTTCTGTATGGCCATATTAATGCACTTTGTAATATACATCGTGCATTAAATATTGGCCTTACAGAAGTTATATACTTACCCCCTCCGGTGCTGGCGTCCGCGTCTCCATGGCGCAGACCAAAGCCTTCTTCTGCCGGGATTAGACGCGCTTGCCCTGTTTGCCCTCTTCTGTCCGGCTCCGGCATGCTCGCGCCGCACAGGTCTTCTGCACATCTGCATAACCCCACTTGTTTTCACAGGACAACCCCTTTAAATGAATCATCTTTATAATTTGTATTCTTAGGTGTTCGTATTCTCAGTTCGCTCACATGACTGATATTATAAGCACATTAAAAAGTTCTGCAAAACTTTCCGTTTATAAAGATACAATCCGTTCTAGATAAGAATTACTTTTCGAGCCAAAATTTGGATGTCACTTACAGTGACTGTCCCAATTATTTATAGCTAGCATGTAAAGCATCACTTCAATTATTTGTCTTGTCTAAGACATCATGCAGTCCTACTGAATTCACCTGCTCAATGCAGAGCCAAGGCATATTCTGTATTAGTCAAGATAGTGCTCTAATTATTCTGTCCACACTGATATTAATCCAGAGATATTATTAGAAATTCTTCTGCCATTTGAACATTGACAGCTTTATAGTCCCTGCTAGTTTTTCTTTTTATTCCATTTCTTCACTCAACTTGTGTCCTTGTAGGGGCTTGTTTCAATGAGGGACCGAAGGAAAGATTTTCCTTTATCTTCCTGCTGGGTCCATTTTTCAATTTTGTCAGCAGAAAAAACACACAAATAAAATACTGTTTGTATGAGAGTATGTAATATGGTATGAGTGTTCAAAAATACTTAAGGTCTGCGCCTGGAGAAACAAAGATTGCCGCATCAGCTTTTCTGACTACCTGATGCACACTGTGTGTATCAGTATGCATCATTAGTCTAAGACACTCCAACTGCATTGATTAGCCAGTGCTGCCCACATGAGCAATGCTGGCCAGTCAGAGTAGTGTGTAGTGTCTTAGACTAATAAGGGAGATGGAACAATATCTCTGCAGCGCCACCTATTGGAAAGGCAGCATTCCTGCAAGTCAATGACTTGTAGGAATGCTGCCTTCCAATAGGTGGTGCTGCAGAGCAGAGGCGTAACTTGAAGCTCCTGGGCCCCAATGCAAAACCTATAACAGGGCCCCCAACTATAATGCTTTATTAATAGTACTGGGCTCCCTATATGGAGAAGAGAGGCCTTACGGGCCCTTTAAGGCTCCTGGGTCTGGGTGCAATTGCATCCCCTGCATCCCCTATAGTTACGCCATTGCTGCAGAGGTATTGTTTCATCTCCCTTATTTGCAAATTACCCAGAGGAGCATGAATGCCCTTACTCACCCACCTTCTAGGTGCTCTCCCTAAGGAGAAAGGATAGCGTTCCTGACCTGTGTCTTAGACTACTAATGCATAGCAATGCAGCGTACATCAGGCAGTCAGAGAAGCTGCTGCTGCGACCATCTTTGTTTGTTCAAGCCCATAGGGTTACTTTAACATGATGGGGCAACTAAAGCAACTTTTCTTTTAGACACTTTCAGAAATCTCCCCTATGTACTTTATTCAGAAAAGTCATTTAGTATAGTCCAAAATGTGTCTCACTTTATCCAATGCGACACCTTTACAACTGATGGCGTTGACAACAATAACTGATTAGATCAGACTAGTACATAGAGAGGAGAATGGTTAATTAGTACCTTTTCCTTTTTGCCTGTGTCAGCAGAAATGGGAGCAGTGGCCCTTATGTAAAGTATTACTATACTATGACCATGTCATTAGATGCAAAATAAACTATTAGAAAAGAAAAATACTATGTGTAATAGATATGTAATACTGGATGTCCGCATTTAATTTAATTTTTTTTTGTAAATTCTGTTTTTATTTATTAAGTAGGTGCATATGACAGAGTGATTACAAGTAAATATCAAATTATATATTGTCTGAAGTTTTATATGCATAACATATAACTGTAATTTAGATGGGGAGAAGGGAGTAATAAAAGGGGGATAAGGGAGGAAGGTGTTCTTAGGTCTGGAGTAAGGATGAGAGGTTAAGGGAAGAACTTCTGGAAAGAGGTATTCCCTAGGAAATCAATAACCTGTCATCTGACAGCAAATAGCAAGCATTTTCATGTCAATTTTACATCAGGTAATACAAACAGTTTTTAACATTCTGGACCACGGACCCCAATTGTTCCTGAGTCTATTGTGTGTTCTGTTTTGTTTTTCTTTTGTGAGTACTATTTGTATTGCAAATGCACGTATAAAAGATTAATTTCATACATGAATCCCATAGTACAGAGGTTTGGTAGTGTCATCTTGTAATTACAAAACTTAAGTTTTATAAAGGGAGAGGGAGAGGGTACGGGGGAGGGAGGGTGGAGGAGAAGGGGTGAGAATAGTAATAGGTTCTCCTGTGAGTGTTAAGAATGAGACAGAGGTCTCCAAAAGAGGTGTCACCTATAAAGTTTGATGATATTGTTTGCTGGTTGGACTCGGGGTCGTACATAAATTCAACTGTTACATTGATAATGACAAGTGAATTCAAGATATTGCAGTCCAAGAGTTTCAGGTATTTAGTCCAACTTGTAAGTTCCTCAAATCTGTGGATTTCATTTACTTTTGCCACCCATTGGTTAAGTGTTGGTGCTAAAGGTTGTAACCACATGAGGGGGATTAATGATTTTGCCACGGCAATCATATGTGTCATGAGGTTGGACTTTGAGGGCCTATAATTTGTAGAGGGTTTGGACAAGATCATACACTCAGGAGAGAGTCTGAAGGAACTATCAATTGTGTTGCACATAGTTTTTTTTAATCTGGTCTCAAAAAGGGACTTATGACTGGGCAGAACGACCAAATGTGGGACAAGGAACCAACATGTTTGTTGCAGCAACAACATAGGTTAGAATTAGAAAGCTTGTAAGCAGAGAGCCATTCTGGTAATTTATACCATCTGGTCAATAGTTTTATAGTAGTTTTCTTGTAAGCTAACAATGATCATAGATAAATTTCATTTCTCTGTCTGTCAATTTGATGTCAAGTTCCCTTATGCTTGTTTGGAGACATTTTGTAAGGCAATTGAGGAGTGAGATTTTCCTACTAGTGTGGCACTGTGCCAGGATAATATGTTCCAGTTCATTTAATGGACAAGTTAATGGAAAAGTTTCATTGAACTTATCTTAAGGTTTTGAGAGGTGGATCAGTTATAGGGAATGAAGAGGGGGGCATGTTGTTTGAAAGAGTAGACTTTCTATTAGTCGTGTATCCTTAAGTGTGCGTTGGATCCAAAGATCCGCTATTGAGAGGTCTTTGAGGAGAAGCCAAATTTGTTTTGTGTGTATATCAATATTTATTCCCAGGATATCAGGTATAAAATTTAGGGTAGTTGTGGGTGATGGGTGGGGGACATTCTCTCCTCAGGGAGAGTCCCAGACCTCGCAAGCTCCTCTTAAAAGTAGGCCAAAAGATGCTTTCTTATAGATTTCTTTGTGATGGACACACAGATCCCTTGAAAAGTCTGTTCCATAGGAAGCTTGAGTTAGAGTACTCCTAATCTTGTTTTTAGAGAGTTTTCTTAGCTCCAACTATCTACTAATTTGAATTGTCTTGCAGTACTGAAACATATCTGGTAGATTTATCCCACCCTACTTCCTTCTCTGGACCAAGAGGCGATAAGCTATACGGGGTCTCTTATGTTTCCAAATCAATCTAGAAAAGATTGATTTAATGTATTTGAAGAATGAGTTTGGCAGATGTATCGGGAGCATTTGTAGCTTGTGAAGAATCTTTGGGACAATATATGTTTGCTGTAAGTTTTTGTGCCCCAACCAGGAAAGGATTGGGAGGTCATATATGCGTTATAGAGAGGTTATTTCTTTTAAAAAGGGGCAACATTTTTGTCATATAGATTGTCTAGATTTTTTGCAATCTGTATCCCTAAGTATTCGATGTAGGAATCAACCCATTGATATTGAGAAGATAATTGTAAAGTT
This sequence comes from Eleutherodactylus coqui, assembly GCF_035609145.1. Classification (NCBI taxonomy): domain Eukaryota; kingdom Metazoa; phylum Chordata; class Amphibia; order Anura; family Eleutherodactylidae; genus Eleutherodactylus; species Eleutherodactylus coqui. The sequence goes on along the minus strand of NC_089841.1, from coordinate 125,797,302 downwards.
TTTGGGACATCTGCTGGGAGAGATATATTTAAAACAGTTGACTTGGAATAATTCACCTTAAAGTTCGACAAAGAGCCATACAGTTGTAAAGTATTATGGAGTTTTGAGAGGCTTTGCTCTGGATTATTTAAGACAAAACGAATGTAGTCTGTAAAAGCTACCGTTTTGAGTGAGTGCTGATTTAACTTAAGTCCCTAAATGTCTTTATCTTGTCTCACTAATTGGAGAAGTATTTCAAAGATGAGGATACAAAGGGTAGGAGATAATGGGCATCCTTGATGTGTGCCGTTTGTAATAGAAAAGGAAGGTGAGAGTATGTCGTTGACTATAATTTTGGCATGGGGGTTAGAATATAGTGAGAAAATTGCTTGAATTAGTGTAGTGGGGAAGTTAAACTTGTTAAGAGCTGCACAAACAAAGGTCCAATCCACTCTATCGTATGCCATTTCTATTCCTAGCATTGATTCCTAACAAAATTAAGGAGATCTTTTTGTTTTCAGTATATCTTATGCTGTAGGAGACGTGTTGAATTTTCTTTTGCCTCTTTGCCTGCCACAAACCCCAATTAATCCTCTTTAATCAATCTTGGGATAACTTTTTTAATCTGCCTAGAAAGGAGTTTTGCCCGTAATTTGATATCTAGGTTAAAGAGAGAAATGGGTCTGTAGCTGCTGCAGAGAAGGGGGTCTTTCCCTTCTTTATGAATAAACAGGATATACTCTTTCTGTGCTTGCTTAGATAGTTGTGCGCCCTCTAGTAAGGCATTAAATGATAGAACTAGTTATGGTAGAATTATTTCCTGAAATTTTTTGTAGTGCGCTAGTGGTAAGCCAACTCGGCGTGAGCTTTTAAGCAGTGGAAAGCTGTTTAGTACTGACGTTAGTTCCTTTTGTGAGACTGTAGAGATCAAGGCCAATATTTCATCCAGTGTCAAAGAAGGGAGGGCAAGTGATGTCATAACAACTTCCAATTGTCATGGCTTGTTGGTCACGACAGCATTGTGGCATGGTGGCCACGTTACAGGAACAGACCTGTCACCCTACTGCTATGCAGGACATGGGGTAACACATGTTGTGCAGAGGTTGCTGGCTTCTATCTCTCAGTATTCTGCCTACTTATATGCTACCTATGATTCATACCCTGGGAGAGGGCTTGAGGTGTGGTTGTCTAGCTGCTCTACTTATCAGCAGGTGTGGAGGGCCTTCTAAATACTACCTCTCCCTTTTTCCCTTACTGTTTATTTCAGTTCTATAGAGGAGTGGTTGGTGTTGGTTGAAACCTCTAACCTGGGTGAAAAGCTTCCTATACTCAGTTAAGTACTGGTGATCTCTTCTGTTGTTTTTGTTAACCTTTATTATTTTGCTTTGCTGTGTTAGTGCATCTCTCCAGAGGTCCTGTCAGGGATAGACAGGGCCCAGGTGAAGACAGTGGGGCTGTCCTTATTGGGACAATTACTCTGCTTTTAGGCGGGGGCTTCCCATTTCTCTGTTAGGTAAAGCACAGGTCTTTTTTCATCCTATTGTGCCTGGAGTGGTGCTCACTGTCCGGCATTGTATTGTGTCTGCTTTTTTCATTCAGTGTGAATGCTACCCTGCGTTCGTGCTGGGTGTGGCGCTCTTGTGCCACATGGATGTGACACCCATGTTTTTCCTTTGTTTTCATCTGAGTGCTTTTTGCTTGTATTCAAGTTATCTAACCTTGAGTAAAACTTTTGAAAGGTTTGTGCTATTTTAGCTGTTTTCGTTTGCGTTTCAGCCAACGTGTCCTTGATATTCGGGATATGTATTTTTTCCTTAGCTTTTTTTTATTAAGGAGGACATGAGTTGACCTACTTTATTGCCATGAGAATAGAGTTGATGTTTATAATACAGTAATAATTTGGCAAATCTATTGTTTAATATGTCTCTAAGGCTCTCTCTCAGCACGGTAAGCTTATTTTGAGCCTCCTGTACTTTTTTTTGTTTCAACAGCTGTTCTAAGCTGCATATTTGTGTCAAAATATGTTCTATCTCTTTTTGTATTTGCTTTTTTTGTGTGGAGCCCAGAGTTATTAATATAACTCTAATATAGGCTCTGTGTTTCCCAGACTAGAGGGTGTTTGTCTAAAGATCCAGTATTCTCTTTGAAAAAGATTTTCAGGTGTGTGGATATACTTTTTAAAAGCTTTTAATTATTTAAAGGGGTTCTGTCATTAGAAAAAAAATCAATGCTTACCTTTTTCTCCCCAGGCAGTCTTCTTACTACATCTTTTCCTCCCTGATCTTCTCCTGTCTCCTGTATTCTCCCAGGCCACGTCACATCCAGCCAGCTGGATCCTCTTCTTCCTGTGATGAAGTGTACATTGCTGCCATTCTTCTTCCTGCAGGCCAATGTACGCTATGTCACTAGTGACGCAGCATTCACTGCCTAGCAGGGAATGTCGAATCCTATGCCGGGCTATTGCCTGGACTGCGCATGCATGCTGTCTCATTGCAATAGTACATGAACATTCGCGAGGAGACACTACACATGCGCAGCCTCGGCAATAGCCCGACATAGTATTCTGCATTTCCTGCTAGGCAGTGAATGCTACGTCACTAGTGACTGGGTGCACTGACCTGCAGGAAGTAGACTGCTGAGAATGTACACCCCATAACAGGAAGAAGAGGATCCAGCCGGCTGGAGGTTAGGTAGCCCAGGGGACTGGAGGAGCCAGGAGAAGATCTGGTAAGAAGCCTGCCTTAGAAGGAATAGGTAAGAACTAATTTTTTTTTTCTAATGACAAAATCCCTTTAATTTGAAACTATTTTGAATGCATTTTAAACACATTTTCATTAGAAATTATTATTATTTTTTTTTTTACAAAAGAGGCTTTGATATTCCTTAATGATTCCTATAGAAAAACACAACTTGAGCTCCCTACTTGGCTAGGTACAAATACACATCTTGTATGTCTCTTATAATGCCGTCATATAGAGCACCAACTATTATACCATATAACTTCTTAATTAATCCCATGATACAATAGTGCCATAATTTGCTTGATTAATACTGCCATACAATGCCCAAATAATCTTACCTTTCAGCACCAACATAATAGTGTAGTGCTTCTCAAACAGGCGTTCTCTAGTTCAGTTGTTGGTCAGGCAGAGCTCGGGAAGCAGTTTTGACAAACAGGATTATAAATTACTTAGACCATTCGGTCACTGCACCAATTTTAGCCTAGTAACAGCCTATCTTTTTGTGCTTATTTAATAATCTACTGGGATCAGAAGACAAATTATAAGACTGAAGTTATATCAGTTTTTTATGTAAGGACTATGACTAAGGCCGCTTTTAGACAAGCGTATTATTAATCCGTATTTGGTCTGTATTTTGTGGATGGTAATACTGAGCTAAAGCGCTGTACTGGCTGCAATAGTGACATCCAGTTAAAGTTACGTCACTGGCAAGTTGATATGGCGAGGCCGTGCTTCAGCGATGGAGAATTAACCAGGTAAGAAATGCTTACTTTGTTAATTTACAACATCCCCCTCCCTTCACCCCAATTTTGCCTTTCTTGGAAAACTGCCTTAAAGGGGTGGTCTCGCGAAAGCAAGTGGGGTTAAGCACTTCTGTATGGCCATATTAATGCACTTTGTAATATACATCATGCATTAAATATGAGCCATACAGAAGTTATACACTTACCTGCTCCGTTGCTGGCATCCCCGTCGCCATGATGCCGTCTAATTTCAGCATCTAATCGCCCGATTAGACGCGCTTGCGCAGAAGGGTCTTCTGCCTTCGGCTCGGTCCGGCACGAGCGGCGTTCTGGCTCCGCCCCCTTCTACGCATCATCGCGTAGCTCCGCCCCGTCCCGTGTGCCGATTCCAGCCTCCTGATTGGCTGGAATCGGCACACGTGATGGGGCGGAGCTACGCAATGACGCGTAGAAGGGGGCGGAGTCAGAATGCCGCTGCTGCCGGACAGACCCGAAGGCAGAAAAACCCTTCTGCGGAAGCGCGTCTAATCGGGTGATTAGACGCTGAAGTTAGACGGAGCCATGGAGACGGGGACGCCAGCACAGGGAAGGTAAGTGAATAACTTCTGTATGGCTCATATTTAATGCACGATGTATATTACAAAGTGCATTAATATGGCCATACAGAAGTGCTTAACCCCACTTGCTTTCGCGAGACAACCTCTTTAAGTCTGTGATTACTGGAGGTTCCATTGGCAACAATTTCTCGCAAGGGTCTATATGGAAAGGTCTCTGTCAGGTTTTAACATGTGAACACTGAAATTTTGCCATGTTCTTGGCAAAACTGTTCAAGCTATGTCACCTTGTAGTGGCACTGTGAACAGTTATTTTCAAGGCCAAGTGTAACATTTGAATATTTTGGAATATTTTCTGTCAGTTTACATTGAGAGTGCTTTGACACACTGATTGAGCCAAAGAGCTCAATGTTGGTCACATCTGACGATAAAACCCTTTTCCATATGCATGTTGGCAAATGATTTTTTTTCGACTATGGCTTGTCTGGGTGTTTATGTACCCAGAATATTCACAGAATATTTACCCTACTTATCGTGTAATAGACTAAAATGCTGCATCTGACATTTAGAATAGGACATGTCTGTGCCAGGGATGACTACAGCAATGCACAAAAGTGTTGCACTTAGTTCAATGTTTCTTAACTCTATTGCTCTAAAACCCAATAGGTCATGTTTTCAAGATTTTTTCTAGAAAACAGGTGATTTCATTTATTTCCGTTATTCTCATATAAATAAGTCTGTGGTTCTGCCATTTTCGGTCAAAATCTTGCCTACTACTTGGCAGACTGTTTTTGTGGGGAGGTTTGCCTTTGCCTTCCCCAATCATCTTTTGGTGCCAGCTAGACCTTTCTTTTTATAAGGTTTGTTTTATAATCACACTACAGAAAATACATTTGTAGACAGTTTTGCAATATTTCACACAATCCTAAAAATATATTTGATTGTTATTTGACATTTTCATTTCTGAAGAGTCTTTGCATTGAGTTATTTGAGTAATAGACACTTAAAGGATATATGATGTGAGTAACCAGTGTATTTACTTTCAGAATTACAGATGTGGCAGTCAACATCATGATCACGCTGTCATGTTATGGTGATAGAGTAACGGGCCTATATTATTTGCATAGTGTGCTACCCATTCAAAGGAATGGCCAGAAACCCGCAATGCAATTATCTTAGTCTGCATGATACTTACAGTATACTATTTACATCGCTGCATCTGTATATTCCGAAAATACAAAACATATGTTTTATTATGATTGTTGATTATTTTGTTTGCTATGTGTTAGAGCAATACAGTCTGTGTTTACTATCTATTCATTTATATACATATGAGATACATCTAAATGAGTAAAAAGAATCATAAAGTGCAATATTTTAACAAGTAGCATAAGCAGTGTTTTTGTCACTTCCAAATTCTCAGTTGGTTTCACAAAGTTACGACTCCGCTACATGCTGATATGCAGTGTTGGACCAATATAATGTGTTAGTATGATATATAAAAGCAAATTCACTGAAATTACAATGTACTATATAGTGGGTGGGTGTATATATTGTGAGGGATTAGCATTTAGGATCGGTAGCAACCTGGGCATAAGCAGTCAGAGACAGTGACACATGGGATAAAGTCTTTAGTCCAGGCTTCGCCTGGGTTTATTTCCGTGCAAACAAAGCAAAATACAGGCCTTAACTTCAGGCCAACATAAAGTAAATCCTGCTCGTCTGAGCACTTACTAAACATGGAGCGTCCCTGTCTACACACTTGTAAACAAATGGTATCTGCGCACAGCCAGCCAGGCTCTTAGACCTGCAAAGGTCTCAGCTCTCCTCCAGGCCCTGTAGGCCCAAGCTTTATAAGGCCTGGTACCAGCCTCACCTGGTACGTGAGAGTGGCCATCCCACCCTTCGCTTTGACCACTCCAGGAAAAGCCGGCCCGGATTATACGGCTTGGATCCACTTACACACTACAACGTGTCAGTAACTTAATGTTACTGACACCCGACTGCCGGCTTCCTTTACCGATCCCAGGCTGCTCGGTGGCACGTATCTGCCCAAGTGCTCCCCAAAGCCTCATAGGAGAGCATCCTAGGCGAAATATATCTGCCCTCCAGCACTTTGCCGGTCACCGTCTCACATACCCTCCCCCTCTGTTCGAGCCTGTGGGGTCGGACACCTTTAGCCGCCATGCAATGCGTCCTTGATAAGGCATCGGCATTGCCCTGTAGCTTTCCGTCCCTGTGTTCTACCGAAAAACTGAAGTTTTGTAGTGTCAGGAACCACCTAGTGACTCTGGCGTTTCTTTCTTTTGCCTGTGACATCCACGTTAAGGGAGAGTGGTCTGTGATCAGCCTGAAGTGCCGACCTAGAAGGTAGTATTTTAGGGATTCAAGGGCCCACTTGATGGCTAGGCACTCCCGCTCAACTATACTGTAATTTTTCTCTGGTGGCCTGAGCTTCCTGCTCAGATAAATCACGGGATGTTCCTCTCCCTCTACTTCTTGGGACAGAACTGCTCCCAGTCCCACATCGGACGCGTCTGTTTGGACAATAAATTCCCTTTTAAAATTGGGTGGGACCAACACTGGACGTCTACAGAGTGCCCGTTTTAACTCTTGGAACGCCTTTTCTGCATCAGGGTTCCACTTGACCATGACTGACTTACTGTTCTTGGTCAAGTCTGTTAGGGGCGCTGCTATGCTAGCAAAGTTTTGCACGAACCGCCTATAGTACCCTACAATGCCTAAAAAAGCTCTCACCTGCTTTTTAGTTGTGGGTTGTGGCCAGTCCTGAACGGCTTCAACTTTATTGATCTGGGGTTTTATAATACCCCTGCCTATTACATACCCCAGGTATCGTGCTTCTTCAAGACCCAGGGCGCACTTCTTTGGGTTTGCTGTGAGCCCTGCTTTTCTAAGGGAGTTCAGTACTGCCTGTACCTTGGGTAGATGGCTGTCCCAGTCTTCGCTAAAGATGATGATATCATCTAAATATGCTGACGCATATTGACGATGGGGTTTGAGTATGATATCCATCAATCTTTGGAAGGTTGCTGGGGCTCCATGCAAACCGAAGGGTAGGCAGATGTACTGAAACAACCCTTCTGGTGTGGCAAACGCAGTCTTTTCTTTCGCGCTCTCTGTAAGGGGAACCTGCCAGTAGCCTTTAGTAAGGTCGAGAGTGGAAAAATATCTTGCATGACCCAGTCTCTCAATTAACTCGACCACTCTCGGCATTGGGTATGCGTCAAATTTTGACACGTCGTTTAGCTTCCGGAAGTCGTTACAGAAGCGCAGAGAGCCATCTGGTTTTGGTATCAGCTCGATAGGGTTGGACCATTCGCTTTTCGACTCCTCAATTACTCCGAGGTCTAGCATTTTCTTGACCTCCTCTGAGATGGGTCGTCTGCGGGCTTCTGGAACCCTGTACGGTTTCAACTGAACCTTTACCCCTGGTTCAGTTATAATGTCGTGTTTTATGACACCAGTACGCCCTGGTATATCGGAGAACACATCCGCATTACGTCGTATAAATTCCCTAGACTCTTGCTGTTGGGACTTGGACAGAGACCCTGATACACACACCTCTGGGACCCCACCATGGGGGGGGGGGGTGCTCACTGCAGTCAGGGCTTCTCTGTCCTTCCATGGCTTAATTAGGTTTACATGGTACAACTGTTCTGGTTTCCGCCTACCTGGCTGGTATACCTTATAGTTTACCTCTCCGACTTTCTCGATTATTTCATAGGGCCCTTGCCATCTTGCTAGGAATTTACTTTCTAGGGTGGGCACCAACACTAGTACCCGATCCCCAGGGTTGAAGGTTCTCACCTTGGCGGACCTGTTATATACCCGGCTTTGGGCTTCTTGAGCCTGCTGTAAATATTCTCTAACAATGGGCATGACCACCGCAATTCGATCTTGCATGAGGGAGAAGTGATCAATAACACTCCTGTAGGGGGTGGACTCGTGCTCCCAGGTCTCCTTAGCTACATCAAGGAGCCCCCAGGGGTGTCTACCATAAACTAATTCAAAGGGAGAGAACCCAGTGGAGGGTTGTGGGACTTCACGGATTGAGAACATTAAATATGGCAGCAGACAGTCCCAGTCCTTCCCATCCTTATTGACTACCTTTTTTAGCATGCTTTTTAGGGTCTTATTAAATCTCCCAACAAGACCATCCGTCTGTGGGTGGTACACAGACGTCCATAAGTGCTTAATATTCAGCAGCTTACACAATTAGTGTAAGCTGCTGAATATTATCCCATAAGTGCTTAATATTCAGCAGCTTACACAATTCCTTCATGACCTTTGACATAAAGGGGGTTCCTTGGTCCGTCAGGATCTCTTTTGGTATGCCCGTGCGGAAGAACATGTGAAGTAGTTCCTTTGCAATACCCTTGGATGACGTATTGCGTAAAGGAACGGCTTTGGGGTCACGGGTGGCGTAGTCTACAACCACTAATATATGTTGGTGACCCCGGACAGATTTTACCAAGGGCCCAACTAGGTCCATAGCGATCCACTCAAACGGCACCTCTATGATGGGCAAGGGCACTAAGGGGCTCCGGTAATGGGGCATAGGAGCTGTTATTTGACACTCCGGGCACGATTCACAGTAACGTTTTACATCACCATGTACCCCAGGCCAGAAAAAACGCTGAAGGATGCGTTCCCTAGTCTTTTCGCTCCCGAGATGACCTCCCATCACATGCTTGTGCGCCAGGTCTAAGACCATCCTACGATAGGACTGAGGTATCACCAGATGTTCCACAACCTCCCCACGGACCTTGTCAACCCGATACAACAATTTTTGGTTGACTGCCAGGTGTGGAAACACAATATCAGCCCCTGGAAATTGAGGCTCCCCATTTATTACTTTAACATTTTCCCTGGCTTTTACTAAGGTGGGGTCTCAGAGCTGCTCATTTCCGAAATTGGCACGGGAGACCTCTAAGTCAGGCATAGCAACCACTTCGTCCTGTACCTCCGTCTCACCCACCAGTACTGTTAAGGGAAAGTTATCCCCATTCTCTTGGGTCACCCCTACTGCCGGAACCGTACCCTCAGGGTCAAACGGTTCTGGACACACATCATACACATTTGCATCATCATGAACCTTATTTGCAGATGACCCACGGTGTCGCCACAAGTCCCAAAATAGGGGAAAGTCTCTCCCGAGGATCACGGTGTGCATTAGGGATTTTACGACGCCCACCTCATGGGTGGCAAGTCCACACGGAGTATCAAGTCTTACAAGGGTAATAGGATACTCCTTGGTGTCCCCATGCACACACACAACCCCCATGCGCCGGCCGGTGACGGTTGTGGGATCGACCAAGCTGGAATGCACCAGCGTAACCAAGCTCCCTGAGTCCAGTAGAGCTGTCACCGCAAAGTCATTCACCTTTATGTGACATAATGGTCGATCAGTCTCTGACGCAGTCTCTGCAGAACATACTGGCCGTGCGAACATCGACCTCCGCCGGGCAGAGTCACAGTCCATTGGTTCCACGATTAGTGGACAGTTGGCGGCAATATGCCCGGGCTCACGACAGCGCCAACACAGTATGGGGCCCCGATCCCCTTGGGGTTCTACCCGGGACCGGACTGTCCAGTTGGGACTCCTCTTCTGTCCCAAACAATCCCCCTATGAGCCGCCTCCCTTTGGGACACTTTTGACACCCCTTACATACGGAACAGTCTTACCCGGTGCTCCGGCCGACTTGCTGTTCCTGGGGTTGGAACGTCCAGGAGGCACGGCTTGCAATAAGTCCTCCGTGGCTTTATACCTCTCGATGAGGCTCACGAGTTGGTCCACGTCCTGGGGACCCCCTTGTCCCACCCAGCGCTGAATTGCGGGGGGCAACGAGCGGATGAACTTGTCCAGAACCACTTTTTGTACGATCTCCGCCGGGGACGACTCCTGTGGTTGCAGCCACTTTCTCACCAAGTGGAACAGGTCGTACATCTGGGATCGAGCTGCCAGGTCATCAGCGAAAGTCCAGGCGTGTACGCGTCGGGCCCGCACATTGGTGTCCACGCCCAAGCGTGCCAGGATCTCACCTTTCAGCTTAGTATAGTCCTTGGTATCCTGCTCACCGAGGTCAAAATAGGCCTTTTGGGGTTCTCCCGTCAGGAACGGCGCTACTACCTCAGCCCACTGAGGTGCCGGTAGTTTCTCCCTTTCTGCCACTCTTTCAAAGACCGCGAGATAGGCCTCAATGTTATCGGTGGGTGTCATCTTTTGTAAGGCCGCCTGCACCGCGGTACGGGTGGTGGGGAGCGAACCAGCCAATCTCTGCACACTTTGCGCCACCGCCAGGAGTTGCTCTTGCAACTGTTGGTCAACCCGCTGTTGCTCCTGCAAGGCTAAACGATTAGCTTCCACCAGTAGAGCATTAGTCTCGGCCTGAGCTCTCATGGCCTCCTCATGGACCTTTTGCTGGGTCGCCATCATTAGCGTCAGCTGTTTCATCAGATCCTCCATCTTGGCCGTATCGGGTTGCCGCGCCGTTGCTGCCTTCACCCAGGACATAGGGGTCACAGCACTCTCCAGTCAATCTCTCTTGGGCGATTGCCCTTAGCAACTGTTCTCCAGCTGCTGCAGCAAAATGTCCATTAATTGGTGTATGTCTCTTTAAGACTGCTGCCCGCATCCTCCACCATATGTGAGGGATTAGCGTTTAGGATCGGTAGCAACCTGGGCATTAGCAGTCAGAGACAGTGACACATGGGATAAAGTCTTTAGTCCAGGCTTCGCCTGGGTTTATTTCCGTGCAAACAAAGCAAAATACAGGCCTTAACTTCAGGCCAACATAAAGTAAATCCTGCTCGTCTGAGCACTTACTAAACATGGAGCGTCCCTGTCTACACACTTGTAAACAAATGGTATCTGCGCACAGCCAGCCAGGCTCTTGGACCTGCAAAGGTCTCAGCTCTCCTCCAGGCCCTGTAGGCCCAGGCTTTATAAGGCCTGGTACCAGCCTCACCTGGTACATGGGAGTGGCCATCCCACCCTTCGCTTTGACCACTCCAGGAAAAGCCGGCCCGGATTATGCGGCTTGGAGCCACTTACACACTACAACGTGTCAGTAACTTAATGTTACTGACACCCGACTGCCGGCTTCCTCCACCGAGCCCAGGCTGCTCGGTGGCACTTATCTGCCCAAGTGCTCCCCAAAGCCTCATAGAAGAGCATCCTAGGCGAAATATATCTGCCCTCCAGCACTTTGCCGGTCACCGTCTCACAAAAAAAAAAAAAAAATATATATATATATATATATATATATATAAAATATTTAAAGAGACAGGGAAAGCAGTCCATCGATCAGTTTCAGGAGAGGGAGAAATTTGGGTGACAGACTGATGCATAGTCACCTTAACACTAATAATTCCTCAGAGAGTTGAGAGTTCCTCATAGTAGATTTAATGACATGTTACCTTGTTCTGATTGCAAAGCATGTCAGTTTATACACAAGTGTACTCACTGGTAAACGATATGACAACAGGAAATGTATTAATTGCAAAACACGTAACATAGCAGCTATACACCAAGCAGCTACCCCCCTCTATATTAAGAGGCTGTGTGAGTGGCTGTTTCATCGGTATCCCTCACAGGTGTAATTAGCTCCCTTATTTGGTAGTTTGCTACCTGCTTGTTGAGGGGATGCAGTTATCTGCCCTCCTTAGTCAGTAAGTATATGGCTATTTTCTGTGATTGTTTTCACAAAACACATAACATCGTTTATTTGGCAACATGCCCTTGTCCATGTAACAATGTGGGCAAAACTACACAACAGTTTAGGCAACACATTTCCCACGTAGAAAACATTTAATGTGAAGAACCCACACGACTGACTGTTACGAGGTGTTTGTGGATCCACTGCGTCGCCCTGCCGAGTGAAACCTCCCAGCAGGATGGACAGCTGACTCCAAGGCAGAGGCTGCGCAAAAGTCAGGACTCTGTGCAAGGGACGAGAACAGACCTGACCCCGAACTGAGATGGGTTAAGGCCTCCTTCCCACGAACGGATTTACGCCGCGTAAATCCGCGGCAAAAATCCGCTGCGTTGCCCCCTGCTATTAGGTTCTATTGAACCTAATAGCACAATGCACACGATGCGTAATTCCACCGCGGAATTACGCACCGTGAAATCTCCCGTTCTCACCCGCAGCATGTTCTATTTGCTGCGGGTGTACGCGCTGACGGCTTCCATTGCAGTCAATGGAAGCCGTCCGTTCACGCTATCTCCCGCTGCAACCAGCGGAAGATAGCGTGAAAAAACGCTTCCCCGCCTACCGCCACGCGTCATATGACGCGGCCGGCGCGTCACGTGACACGGCCGGCTGCGTCATGTGACGCGGTGGGCGTGTCACATGACGCGACGGCGGTGGGCGGGGAAGCGTCTTCACGCTATCTTCCGCTGGTAAGTATGGGGTCTCTGGGGGGCGCCGTGACGGGCTTCACTGCGGAATATTACGCGGCGGAGCCCGTCACGCTCGTGGGAAGGAGGCCTAACTGTCCCTTACCTGGAGGTACCCCTGAAGGTGGGGAGGTCCAGGCCGCCTCTCCTATATCTAACTCCTAATCCTCCCTTCCTACCTGGTGACGACAGGAAGCCAGAGGGAGTTGCACTGAACCAAGCAGGAGTGAACGTAAGGAAAGGACTGGAGACAACAGACACATAGAATAGACAGCAAACAGGAAACTAGCAGCGAAACACACAGAAAGCTGGATTCACCCAAAGACACATTATAATCTAGCTAAGGACACAGAGGAAACAGACAGGATAGCTGCTGCAGCAGCTCGCATGCAGTCATATAAGGAAATGAACAACAACACCAAGCATTCTGGGAAAGGTCTGGGGAGGTTAAATAGGAGGATAATTACAAATCACGACCAGCTGGATGGAGGAAGCAGACACATTAACCCTGTGGATGCTGGAATAAACAGAAGCAGACTCAGGAGGCAGGACAGCGCCTCCGTCTGCTAGCCCTAACATCGACACATATGATAATGCATCATGACCTCACCCTGCTCAAATTTCAAGCAATCCAAAGTATTACATTCCAAGGGTACATACGGTGATTTAGATAAGAGGCCTCTCCAAAAGGAGGCTAGGTGGATCCATAGGTTAGATACCTGCCATCTGAGTGGCTTTAATTAGCTACTGTCCTTTTCATCTTTTCTTTAGTAGAGGCCACATATTTTGCTGATTCTATGAGTTAATGCTCTGTTTAGTGGCATTCCAATATTGGATCCATTGTGATCCCCATTCAAATCCCTGTTACTAAGTTCTGGTCCAAAGAATGCTTTTTTGACAATCTCCTCCTTTAGTTTAATAACAATGATAACACTATCTTTCAGTTTCAGTAGTTTCTCTTAGCGACACTTATATTATGATTAATGAATTGGGCTATTGGGGCATATTTCTACTTATATTCAAGCTGCAGCTGGATCTGGTGTTTTGTCCGCAAAATACAATAATAATCTTTATTTGTATAGCGCCAACTTATTCCGCAGTGATTATGCTTCTTCTCCATTTATTTAGCCTAGCTTGGCATATATTCAATGTCTGCGTGTTGCCCTTTTATGAGGTTGTGACATTGGGACTTCCCATTTGTTTCTGCTCTTGTGTGGCCTGTGATGCTCACGTTATCTGGCATGTGTATGTCATTTGGCATCTGGGGTTCGGCTGCACGTACGTATTTGCGAGTGAATTTTTGCACCAAAAGCTACACTGATAGTTTAGCAAAGTTTTTGTTTGGGATTGGTTGAACGGAACAAGCCTCTTAGGTAAGTGGCCCCCCATTTTGGGCTTAAATACCACACCTCTGCTGAGTTTTCAGTTGATCTCCTCAGGCACTGCTAGTCCACCATCTGGGCTGGTTGTGCTTATTGCTTTATCTTTGCTCTTGTGCTTTATGACAGACATAGTGGTCTGCTTTAGGGAATTCCTTTGGGTTTGAGGATTTTACTATCCTGTGTGTTTGGACGTTGTAGTTTATACTTAGTTTAGGCTCCTCATGAACTCAATAATGAGGGAAACTCATCCCTTGGTGACTACCTGATGCTCCATAAAATATCTTGTGAGCATTCTATTCTGCATGTATCAGTTTTGAGGGGAATTCATCTATTTCTATATATTAGGATAACTGAACATTATTTTGTTCTATTGTTTATTCTTTGGGGTTTTCCATTTGTTTCTGTTTGAGTGGGATCGCCTGATTATGAGAAATTATCTACCCTTTAAATACTGTCTATCATTCTCCATTAGTATTTACAGTTGGGAATCCATTATAGATAAGAACTTTTTTTCCCTTTTGTGGGGCCATTCTGCTTCCTAACTATTTGGTATCTATTGTAGGGGTGCGCTACAGAGGATGGCCTGTAGGGGGCAACAGACAATCAGTCTGATGCCTGAAACAAGAGGGAAAACACCCACAGGTGTGGTCAGTGCTATAAAAAAGGGTTGTTCCCACTGCAATGAGAGAGTGCAGGGCTGCCAGGCCCAGTGTGTCAGCTCAGTGGAGCTGTAAGGCTGCCAGGCCCTGTGTGTGGCTAAGAAGGCCAGAGGTGGACAGGGAGATGCTCCTCACCTCAACACTAGAGACAGTGTGACAGCTCAGTGGAGCTGGGGCTGCTAGGTCCAGTCTGTGACTAAGAAGGCCAGAGGTGAAGCAGGAGACGCCCCTCACCTCCACACCTAGGAGAGGTGTGTGGTTGGGAGATCCAGGCTGTGGTGATTCCCTTTGTGAGTGGAGAGGCGCTGTGGACAAGGCGCTGCGAGAGGTAGCAAGACCCCTGAAGTACGCCGGCCCTGGGACTAAGGGTCTGAAGGCACGACAGACTGAGGACCAGCTGCGCCCTGGATACCCACAGGTCTGTGCAGAACCTATGGACTTATATGGTCTCCTCAGCTGAGGCTTTACCTGCTTTGCCCACGGACTGTAAAGGGTTAAAGCTATAAGAGACTTTTGTCGTTTTCAAGCATTTATTATTTATCTGGAGACCCAGTCATTTGTGTTGGTTAAAGTTATGTGAATAAAGTGAAAGGAAAGAAGGAAGTGACTGTTTGGCATGATATGTAACCCCCGTGTTGTCACACTATATTTATGGGATTAGTATGGTGGGAATATCTGGTGGACATATGTCCATTTAGTATCTGCCCTTGTTTTTATTATTTTCTAATATTAAAAGTTACGTTATAGTAGGACCTTCTCAGTGATACTGAGTTCTGTCATTAGTGTATCAGGCTCCAGGAAGTATATATATACATCTCATCCATGGAAAGCTCGGTAAGATGGGATCCAAGAAAATTGGATATGCCTAGGGGTGATTTCGCACATGTGGAATATTTCTGCAATACACCAAAAAACATAGCCTAATCACTTTTTCAATTCAGCATCAAAATCTGTATGTCAGACATACGGATTTTGGTGTGAAAAGTTTCATGGGATGGCAATTTCTGCTGTGTTCTGCGGAATAATTCTTTCATGTGAAAGATCCCTAATAATATGTATGAAATGCAGAGATGTTAAAGAGACACTAACTTTTCAGACAAATTCTACTTATCTACTAGTTTGTGTTAGTCACATCATTTCTATAATACTAGTAATTATTAGGAAATTATAGTAGCAGTGTTTCTGGTGGCGCAATGCACCACACAGCTATGCAGCATGCACGTCACACACACAGCTGTGCTACTTGTACATCACACACAGCATTGCTACATACATTGTTCATCCCATGCAACAGGGATCAGAAGCAGCACAGCACTGGAGATGTAGGACCTGTGATGACATCACCGTCATGCTCCGGCCCTGATCACATGACGGTGATGCTCAACCCGAGTGAATGACTTACATGCTGCACCCCTGATTACATGACGGAGACGTCCTCACAGATCCTGCATCCTTGTGCAGATCACGGGCGGACAACAAACTCCCTGTGGCCTCAGTTGCTATGGAATACTAACGAACAGCGGAGCATGTAAGTCACTCACAAACCCACTCACTCATGGACAGGTCATCGTTAGTAGTTTGATACTTTCATTACAAATGTTGTTACTTTAACACTTTAATCACATTTGAAGTGGCTGCTAGAGATGAGCGAACACCAAAATGTTCGGGTGTTCGTTATTCGGAACGAACTATTCGCGATGCTCGAGGGTTCGTTTCGAACAACGAACCCCATTGAAGTCAATGGGCGACCAGAACATTTTTGTATTTCGCCGATGCTCGCTAAGGTTTTCATGTGTGAAAATCTGGGCAATTCAAGAAAGTGATGGGAACAACACAGCAACGGATAGGGCAGGCGAGGGGCTACATGTTGGGCTGCATCTCAAGTTCACAGGTCCCACTATTAAGCCACAATACCGGCAAGAGTGGGCCCCCCCCCAACAACTTTTACTTCTGAAAAGCCCTCATTAGCATGGCATACCTTTGCTAAGCACCACACTAGCTACAACAAAGCACAATCACTGCCTGCATGACACTCCGCTGCCACTTCTCCTGGGTTACATGCTGACCAACCGCCCCCCCTCCCCCCCACAGCGCACACCAAAGTGTCCCTGCGCAGCCTTCAGCTGCCCTCATGCCACGCCACACTCATGTCTATTTAGAAGTGCGTCTGCCATGAGGAGGAACCGCAGGCACACACTGCAGAGGGTTGGCACGGCTAGGCAGCGACCCTCTTTAAAAGGGGCGGGGCGATAGCCCACAATGCTGTACAGAAGCAATGAGAAATAGAATCCTGTGCCACCGCCATCAGGAGCTGCACACGTAGGCATAGCAATGGGAAACCTATGTGCCACACACTATTCATTCTGTCAAGGTGTCTGCATGCCCCAGTCAGACCGCGTTTTTTAATTCATAGACACAGGCAGGTACAACTCCCTATTGTGAAGTCCCTGTGGACCGACAGCATGGGTGGCTCCCTGGAACCCACCGGCGGTACATAAAAATATCCCATTGCATTGCCCAACACAGCTGAGGTAGTAATGTCGTGCGTAATACAGGTGGGCTTCGGCCCACACTGCATGCCCCAGTCAGACTGGGGTTCTTTACAAGTGGACACATGTAGGTTACACTCCCTGTGGACCCACTGCCTGGGTGGGTGCCAGGAAGCCACCGGCGGTACATAGAAATATTCCATTGCATTGCCCAACACAGCTGAGGTAGTAATGTCGTGCGTAATACAGGTGGGCTTCGGCCCACACTGCATGCCCCAGTCTGACTGGGGTTCTTTACAAGTGGACACATGTAGGTTACACTCCCTGTGGACCCACAGCATGGGTGGGTCCCAGGAAGCCACCGGCGGTACATAGAAATATCCCATTGCATTGCCCAACACAGCTGAGGTAGTAATGTCGTGCGTAATACAGGTGGGCTTCGGCCCACACTGCATGCCCCAGTCAGACTGGGGTTCTTTACAAGTGGAAACACATGTAGGTTACACTCCCTGTGGACCCACTGCCTGGGTGGGTGCCAGGAAGCCACCGGCGGTACATAGAAATATCCCATTGCATTGCCCAACACAGCTGAGGTAGTAATGTCGTGCGTAATACAGGTGGGCTTCGGCCCACACTGCATGCCCCAGTCTGACTGGGGTTCTTTACAAGTGGACACATGTAGGTTACACTCCCTGTGGACCCACTGCCTGGGTGGGTGCCAGGAAGCCACCGGCGGTACATAGAAATATCCCATTGCATTGCCCAACACAGCTGAGGTAGTAATGTCGTGCGTAATACAGGTGGGCTTCGGCCCACACTGCATGCCCCAGTCAGACTGGGGTTCTTTACAAGTGGACACATGTATTAAAAACTCCGTGTGCACCTACAGCATGGGTGGCTCCCTGGAACCCACCGGCTGTACACAAAAATATCCCATTGCATTGCCCAACACAGCTGAGGTAACGTCAGCTGTAATGCAGGTGGGCTAAAAATTAATTTGATTACACCGTAGGCGAGGGCCCACAAAAATTGCTGTATCAACAGTACTAATGTACATCCCAAAAATTGGCCATGGCCAGCCAAGAGGGCAGGTGAAACCCATTAATCGCTTTGGTTAATGTGGCTTAAGTGGTAACTAACTAGGCCTGGAGGCAGCCCAGTGTAACGAAAAATTGGTTCAAGTTAAAGTTCCAACGCTTTTAAGCGCATTGAAACTTATAAAAATTGTTCAGAAAAATTATTTGAGTGAGCCTTGTGGCCCTAAGAAAAATTGCCCGTTCAGCGTGATTACGTGAGGTTTCAGGAGGAGGAGCAGGAGGAGGAGGAGGAATATTAGACACAGATTGATGAAGCAGAAATGTCCCCGTTTTGGATGGTGAGAGAGAACGTAGCTTCCATCCGCGGGTGCAGCCTACGTATTGCTTACGTATCGCTGCTGTCCGCTGGTGGAGAAGAGAAGTCTGGGGAAATCCAGGCTTTGTTCATCTTGATGAGTGTTAGCCTGTCGGCACTGTCGGTTGACAAGCGGCTACGCTTATCTGTGATGATTCCCCCAGCCGCACTAAACACCCTTTCCGACAAGACGCTAGCCGCAGGACAAGCAAGGACCTCAAGGGCATACAGCGCGAGTTCAGGCCACGTGTCCAGCTTCGACACCCAGTAGTTGTAGGGGGCAGAGGCGTCACCAAGGATGGTCGTGCGATCCGCTACGTACTCCCTCACCATCCTTTTACAGTGCTCCCGCCGACTCAGCCGTGACTGGGGAGCGGTGACACAGTCTTGGTGGGGAGCCATAAAGCTGGCCAGGCCCTTAAAGACTGTTGCACTGCCTGGGATGTACATGCTGCTCGATCTATGCACATCCCCTGCTACCTTGCCCTCGGTACTGCGCCTTCTGCCACTAGCGCTGTCGGCTGGGAATTTTACCATCAGCTTGTCCGCAAGGGTCCTGTGGTATAGCAACACTCTCGAACCCCTTTCCTCTTCGTGAATCAGAGTGGGCAGGTTCTCCTTATACCGTGGATCGAGCAGTGTGTACACCCAGTAATCCGTCGTGGCCAGAATGCGTGCAACGCGAGGGTCACGAGAAAGGCATCCTAACATGAAGTCAGCCATGTGTGCCAGGGTACCAGTACGCAACACATGGCTGTCCTCACTAGGAAGATCACTTTCAGGATCCTCCTCCTCCTCCTCCTCCTCCTCCTCCTCCTCCTCAGGCCATACACGCTGAAAGGATGACAGGCAATCAGCCGGTGTACCGTCAGCAGCGGGCCAAGCTGTCTCTTCCCCCTCCTCCTCATCCTCCTCATGCTCCTCCTCCTGTACGCGCTGAGAAATAGACAGGAGGGTGCCCTGACTATCCAGCGGCATACTGTCTTCCCCCGCCCCCGTTTCCGAGCGCAAAGCAGCTGCCTTTATGGTTTGCAGGGAATTTCTCAAGATGCATAGCAGAGGAATGGTGACGCTAATGATTGTAGCATCGCCGCTCACCACCTGGGTAGACTCCTCAAAATTACCAAGGACATGGCAGATGTCTGCCAACCAGGCCCACTCTTCTGAAAGGAATTGAGGAGGCTGACTCCCACTGCGCCGCCCATGTTGGAGTTGGTATTCGACTATAGCTCTCCGTTGTTCATAGAGCCTGGCCAACATGTGGATGTGGAGCGTAGAGTTCCACCGTGTGGGCACGTCGCACAGCAGTCGGTGCACTGGCAGCTTAAAGTGATGTTGCAGGGTGCGCAGGGTGGCAGCGTCCGTGTGGGACTTGCGGAAATGTGCGCAGAGCCGGCGCACCTTTCCGAGCATGTCTGACAAGCGAGGGTAGCTTTTCAGAAAGCGCTGAACCACCAAATTAAAGACGTGGGCCAGGCATGGCACGTGCGTGAGGCTGCCGAGCTGCAGAGCCGCCACCAGGTTACGGCCGTTGTCACACACGACCATGCCCGGTTGGAGGCTCAGCGGCGCAAGCCAGCGGTCGGTCTGCTGTGTCAGACCCTGCAGCAGTTCGTGGGCCGTGTGCCTCTTATCGCCTAAGCTGAGTAGTTTCAGCACGGCCTGCTGACGCTTGCCCACCGCTGTGCTGCCACACCGCGCGACACCGACTGCTGGCGACATGCTGCTGCTAACATATCTTGATTGCGAGACAGAGGAGGAGGAGGAGGAGGAGGGTGCTTTAGTGGAGGAAGCATACACCTCCGCAGATACCAGCACCGAGCTGGGGCCCGCAATTCTGGGGGTGGGTAGGACGTGAGCGGTCCCAGGCTCTGACTCTGTCCCAGCCTCCACTAAATTCACCCAATGTGCCGTCAGGGAGATGTAGTGGCCCTGCCCGCCTGTGCTTGTCCACGTGTCCGTAGTTAAGTGGACCGTGGCAGTAACCGCGTTGGTGAGGGCGCGTACAATGTTGCGGGAGACGTGGTCGTGCAGGGCTGGGACGGCACATCGGGAAAAGTAGTGGCGACTGGGAACTGAGTAGCGCGGGGCCGCCGCCTCCATGATACTTTTGAAGGACTCCGTTTCCACAACCCTATACGGCAGCATCTCAAGGCTGATGAATTTTGCGATGCGGATGGTTAACGTTTGAGCGTGCGGGTGCGTGGCGGCGTGCTTGCGCTCGAACACTTGCGCAAGCGACGGCTGGACGGTGCGCTGAACTACACTGCTGGATGGGGCCGAGGACAGCGGAGATGAGGGTGTGGGTGCAGGCCATGAGGCGGTAGTGCCTGTGTCCTGAGAGGGGGGTTGCATCTCAGTGGCAGGTTGGGGCACAGGGGGAGAGGCAGGGGTGCAAACCGGAGGCGCTGAACGGCCTTCGTCCCACCTTGTGGGGTGCTTGGCCATCATATGCCTGCGCATGGTGGTGGTGGTGAGGCTGTTGGTGTTGGCTCCCCGGCTGAGCTTTGCGCAACAAAGGTTGCACACCACTGTTCGTCGGTCGTCAGGCGTCTCTGTGAAAAACTGCCAGACCTTAGAGCACCTCGGCCTCTGCAGGGTGGCATGGCGCGAGGGGGCGCTTTGGGAAACACTTGGTGGATTATTCGGTCTGGCCCTGCCTCTACCCCTGGCCACCGCACTGCCTCTTGCAACCTGCCCTGCTGATGCCCTTGACTCCCCCTCTGAAGACCTGTCCTCCTGAGTAAGCGTTGCACACCAGGTGGGGTCAGTCACCTCATCGTCCTGCTGCTCTTCCTCCGAATCCTCTGTGCGCTGCTCCCTCGGACTTACTGCCCTTACTACTACCTCACTGCAAGACAACTGTGTCTGATCGTCATCGTCCTCCTCACCCACAGAAAGTTCTTGAGACAGTTGGCGGAAGTCCCCAGCCTCATCCCCCGGACCCCGGGAACTTTCGAATGGTTGGGCATCAGTGACTATAAACTCCTCTGGTGGGAGAGGAACCGCTGCTGCCCAATCTGAGCAGGGGCCCAAGAACAGTTCCTGGGAGTCTTCCCGCTCCTGAGCAGGTGTCATTGTAGTGGAGTGAGGAGGCTGGGAGGAAGGAGGAGCAGCAGACAGAGGATTCGGATTTGCAGCAGTGGACGGCGCAGAACTGCGTGTTGACGATAGGTTGCTCGAAGCACTTTCTGCCATCCAGGACAGGACCTGCTCACACTGCTCATTTTCTAATAACCGTCTCCCGCGTGGACCCATTAATTGGGCGATGAATGTGGGGACGCCAGAAACGTGCCTCTCTCCTAATCGCGCAGCAGTCGGCTGCGACACACCGGGATCAGGAGCTCGGCCTGTGCCCACACCCTGACTTGGCCCTCCGCGTCCTCGGCCGCGTCCACGTCCTCTAGGCCTACCCCTACCCCTCAGCATGCTGTATTACCAGTGATTTGATTTCACAGGCAGGAAATAAATTGGCGCAAGACTGCAGGCCAAATATAATTTTTGCCCTTTTTGGAAAACGAAAGGCCCCACTGCCTCTAGTGAATGAATAATCTAAGTTTAATAACTGTGCTGTGTCCCTGCTTATGTGTCACAGAACGTGAGGGTAGCAGAGTTATTATAACTCTGGCAGAGCAGGTATTTTTTTCCCAATTAAGGAAAGCAAATGGCGAAGCCAGCAGTAAAGCGTAGCTGGGTGCGTCTGATTTAGCAATGTTGTTCACGCAGCTCACACATGTCCACAGCCCTTAGGACGGACAGAGGCTGGACAAATAGATTTGTTTTCAGTTTTTTTCCACCAAAAGGCAGCACTGCGTATATTCAATGAACATGAGAAGTTTAATAACTGTGCTGTGTCCCTGCTTATGTGTCACAGAACGTGAGGGTAGCAGAGTTATTATAACTCTGGCAGAGCAGGTATTTTTTTCCCAATTAAGGAAAGCAAATGGCGAAGCCAGCAGTAAAGCGTAGCTGGGTGCGTCTGATTTAGCAATGTTGTTCACGCAGCTCACACGTGTCCACAGCCCTTAGGACGGACAGAGGCTGGACAAATAGATTTGTTTTCAGTTTTTTTCCACCAAAAGGCAGCACTGCGTATATTCAATGAACATGAGAAGTTTAATAACTGTGCTGTGTCCCTGCTTATGTGTCACAGAACGTGAGGGTAGCAGAGTTATTATAACTCTGGCAGAGCAGGTATTTTTTTCCCAATTAAGGAAAGCAAATGGCGAAGCCAGCAGTAAAGCGTAGCTGGGTGCGTCTGATTTAGCAATGTTGTTCACGCAGCTCACACGTGTCCTCAGCCCTTAGGACGGACAGAGGCTGGACAAATAGATTTGTTTTCAGTTTTTTTCCACCAAAAGGCAGCACTGCGTATATTCAATGAACATGAGAAGTTTAATAACTGTGCTGTGTCCCTGCTTATGTGTCACAGAACGTGAGGGTAGCAGAGTTATTATAACTCTGGCAGAGCAGGTATTTTTTTCCCAATTAAGGAAAGCAAATGGCGAAGCCAGCAGTAAAGCGTAGCTGGGTGCGTCTGATTTAGCAATGTTGTTCACGCAGCTCACACGTGTCCACAGCCCTTAGGACGGACAGAGGCTGGACAAATAGATTTGTTTTCAGTTTTTTTCCACCAAAAGGCAGCACTGCGTATATTCAATGAACATGAGAAGTTTAATAACTGTGCTGTGTCCCTGCTTATGTGTCACAGAACGTGAGGGTAGCAGAGTTATTATAACTCTGGCAGAGCAGGTATTTTTTTCCCAATTAAGGAAAGCAAATGGCGAAGCCAGCAGTAAAGCGTAGCTGGGTGCGTCTGATTTAGCAATGTTGTTCACGCAGCTCACACGTGTCCACAGCCCTTAGGACGGACAGAGGCTGGACAAATAGATTTGTTTTCAGTTTTTTTCCACCAAAAGGCAGCACTGCGTATATTCAATGAACATGAGAAGTTTAATAACTGTGCTGTGTCCCTGCTTATGTGTCACAGAACGTGAGGGTAGCAGAGTTATTATAACTCTGGCAGAGCAGGTATTTTTTTCCCAATTAAGGAAAGCAAATGGCGAAGCCAGCAGTAAAGCGTAGCTGGGTGCGTCTGATTTTTACCGGTTGCAGACGCAGCTCACACGTGTCCACTGGCGTTAGGACGGACAGAGGCAGGACAAATTTAATTATTTTCCGTTTTTTGGCACCAAAAGGCAGCACTGCGTATATTCAATGAATAACAACTGTGTTGTGGCCCTGCCTATACAATTCTTTCCCTGCAGTATCAATGGAGGGTGCAATGCTCTGCAGAGGCGATTTTGAGAAGCAAAAAAAAATGCAGCACAGCTAACAGCAGCCTGGACAGTACTGCACACGGTTAAATATGGCCCTAGAAAGGACCGTTGAGGTTCTCGAAGGCTACACTCACTCCTAACACTCTCCCTGCCTATGCAGCACTTCTGTCCCTAATGCCGGGTGCAATGCTCTGCACTGCCGATTTTGAGAAAAAAAAAATGCCACTGCTAACAGCAGCCAACACACAGCTATCAGTGGCCCTAATAAGGACCTTTGGGGGGTCTTGAAGCCTACACTAACTACCAATTCTTTCCCTACAGCAGCTCCGGTACAAACAGCACTGTCCCTCATCTAACTCACCAGGCATCTGAGGCGAGCCGCGGGAGGGGCCGACTTTTATGTTCGGGTGACACCTGATCTTCCCAGCCACTCACAGCAGGGGGGTGGTATAGGGCTTGAACGTCACAGGGGGAAGTTGTAATGCCTTCCCTGTCTTTCAATTGGCCAGAAAAGCGCGCAAACGTCTCAGGGAAGTAAGTGAAAGTAACCAGAACACCGCATGGTGTTCGTTACGAATAACGAACATCCCGAACACCCTAATATTCGCACGAATATCAAGCTCGGACAAACGCGTTCGCTCATCTCTAGTGGCTGCGAATAGAGTTCTCTGCAATCCACTCTCTGTTTTTAGGTACAGAGCTTCTATATCAACAAGAACACAGAGAGGTTTCCATAGAAACAGGCCCTCCACTATCTTCATAGACGGCTCCCGTGCATTCACAGGCTGCAAGCTGACAGATCTGCAGACACTGTGATAACAATCTCCACAATCTCTACCTCTCCTGCTGTTACAGCACGTAAGTTTGTGGGCACATATTACACAAACATTATAGTGGGTTTATAACCTTTTGGCCAGAATGTCTCTAAATGCGTGATCATCCTGGGAAAACAGAGGGGTGATCATTCAGATAGTGCTTCCCTGCTGACTGGAACAGGGGCAGTGCAATGTAGCATGGGAAGTAAGGGCAAAGAACTCAAGATGGTGAACTACTGGCAGAATGCTACGCTTGCTACATGCCCCCTCCCTAAAAAATGGACTGCAAACAGAGGAACAGAAAAATGTGGAAGACCACCTGAAAATCATAATTTACAGACATGAAATGGGGTACAAAGCATCAGCAAATGACTGCGTAAGGAGCATCTGTTATGCTTTAGAAAACTCGTTAAAAACTCAGGTATGCTTTAAGTATTTTAATAAAAGGGCAATACTTACAAATTCAGCACACAACTATAAAGGTGGCTTTACATGAGCGTATACACAAAAACCCTTGCCTCGGTGCAACATATTTGCGCCGTGAACAAGGTTGGAAGAGGTAGATTTGCGTGCATATCGGCGTATAGTACTGTACTTTTTGCATACGTAGGACCAGTTCACATGGTTTAAAAAGGCTATTTAGCCTAATGAGGTCCAGATGTGTTCTTTTCCCTGCAGTTTTGTGCAGCTTATTGCCCATTTGTGCATATATTGAGTGTGCATTTGCTCATCTCACATCAACTTCTATGGGGCCTTTGGTGTGCAAATGCAGACAAAAACAGAGCATGCTGCATTTTCGTTTTGCAAGTGAAAAAAGAGTAACAGGGATGAACACATTGAAATCAATGGCTTCTATTCTCTGCATAGAACAAACATAGCCAAGTGAAGGAGCTCTAATAAGTGCCACACTCAGCCTTTGCTGTTATTTGCTAATTATTGACATTATTTACATTTCTCCTATTTACTAGACAAAATGAACACGTTCTCTGTTCATATTTCCCACCAAACCTTTCACACTTTTAAGTATCAGAAACTTACGTTTTTTTCTAAAGGTTTTAAATCAGGTGTAAACAAGTATCTTATGGAGAAAATTTTACATTATAGTTTTTTTCCTGTAGCACAGATGATCAAATTTGTTCTAAAATCCATGTTATTTTTATTTTCCATTGATTTCACCCTGGTTTATTTGAGGAGGGAAGAAAGCTGACATGTACATTCTGGATGTGGAATCCGTATTGGAAAATTCATACGCCGATTAGCTCCATTGAATGGGACTAATCTGCATATGGATCTGTGTGATGTTAAAATGAAAATTCATGTTGGCAATCCACGTATTGAGGTCCGCAGCAGAAATCTTAGGCCTCTTTCACACGAGCGTTTTATGGCGGCTATTTTGCCACGATAAAATGCCGGCCGAAAATCACAACCATCTAAAGAATTTGATTCCAATGCGTTCGTTCAAATGGATGATTTTCCGGTGCGTAAAATCGGCTGTCTGGGAAAGATAGCGCATACGGTGCGCATTGCAGACGCTTTAATGCATAGTCGGAGAAGATAGGGTTAGTTCTATCTTTTGCTAGAACATGTTGCCCGTTCCCATAGACTCCTATGGCAGCCGGTGGGAGGAGTCTAGCAGCGGTTTGCATTTTAGCATGGCAAGCGCTGCTAAAGCCCCTCCCCCTCCCCTTTCAAGCAGCTCCCATAGGCTTCTATAGGAGCTTCTATTGCCACTAAAAGCTGGCAAGGGGAGGGGGAGAGACCTTAGCAACGCGTGTGAATGGATGAGAAAACGAAAGATTTAGCCATGACTTGGTCACGGCTTTCTCCGGCTCATGCGATTTTCAGCTGCTAAGCGGGCTGCCGAAAGTAGCAACACCCTTGTGAAAGAGGCCTCAGACTTAGTCTCGGTTTTCTACCATGGATTTGCATTTTGCACTGCTGTGGATCCGCATGCAGATTATCTCCATTCAATGATGCTAGTTCGCATGTGGCTACTCGACACTTATTCTTCATGGTTTTGGTGTCAAGTGAGAACTCAATGCTGATTCCTAGTGAAAAAACAGGGAGTGAGGTGGAAAACACAGTTTTCATGCAGATTCCAGCATGGAATAAATTTGGAAAAAACTCTATGTACAAACAATCATGATACCTTTACACTGAGCAATTATCGTTCAGATAGCCACTGAGAAAAGTAGTTGCAGCATATTAAAGATAGTTGTTTATTTGCTTCTACACAGACCAATGATTGCTCATTAGTTGTTTGCCGAGATATAGTTCATAGAGGGGATCTCCATGCAAATTTATTTGCAAGTTGTCCTAATTTGAACAACTTTCCACCAGATGAGTCTTGATCAACCTACGACTATTGTTTTGGTAGGCTGAAATGAAACAACTAGCAACTTATTGATCATTACCCTGTTGGTGACCATGTCTACTCTGAATGACTGAAGTGCTCTTCCCATATTTTTTTTGCTATGTGGACTGTAAAACTTAAAGCAGTGGCAGTCTGAAAGTGGCAACCTACACATTTACCTTCAATATGTAGTACCCCAAAGTTGGAGTCCCACAGCACTTTATTAGCTACCTCTTGTGGAATGTCTATGTGCATATGTGTGTGTATGTGTACCCCTGAATTGTTGTGTATTGGCCCTAAACAGTCACTTAAGTGTTAATGTCTGGTGTTGTCTCTGTTTAACTCTGCATGACTATGCAGAATGCACCCTAACCCACTATGTTACTTGTCAGTCACCCCTAGCTAGAACTAGGATTGGGTAGGAGGTTTCCCTTTAGCTCAGGATTGGCTAGTGGGGAGGATATAAAAGACAAGGCATGGGGAGGGGGGTGTTGAAGGGGGTGAGAGGAAGACAGTCTAGTCAAGTGGGGAGTTCAGTTTAGCCTGGGGAAGGGAAGAGTCTAGTCCATGCCTGGGGAGTCTCTGGCCTAGGCCTGGAGGCCGGCAATGCAGGAAGCTTAAAGATGAGATCCGCAGGAGAGGAGAACAGCAGGTCAGAGGGGTGCTTTCTTCAGTCTTCTTCAACCTTGCCCTGAGCGATCATTTACCAGGTCTGCTTGTTACCGGGAAGGAAATCAGCCAACGCAATCATGAGTTTTACTTGTTTTTGCATAGTCAGAAGTCAGTGTGTCACAGGAGAGCCTGCACTATTCCCTCCATTCTTCCATAAATAACCTCCTTGACCAGCTATCTCTTAAGTCGTTTCCTTCCTCCAGTAGGGAATTATTAGCTAGTTACCTCTGTTGGACTTTATTCTGTTTTTCCAAGTCGCAGTTAACTGTATGCCTTTGGTGTTACTGATAACCTTTTGGACTTGCCTCTTTATTTTGTCTCTACTAAAATGAACTCCCTAAAAGGCACTGGCGTCACATTGGACTTACACTAACTACTGATTGCCCCAACACGGGCCCTCACAGCTATCCTCCTGCCAACTTCTGCTCACTGCAAATATACAGGGAGTGCCACTATAGAGAATGTTGGATTGTTGTCTACTGCTTGGCTGTGCAGCCCTGTGGATAGCAGATGTCTTCCTTCAGAGATGGGAGTTGACAAGCGCTATGTTTGCTTACTCAGAGGAGGATGCTGTCAGTATTATACCGTCTTTCAGAACCCATGTGACTTTTTGGAATATTCTGGAGGAGGTAAGAGTACAACAGACTTGGAAAGATTACTGAAGAAGAAAATACCATTTTAACTCAGTGGCAGAATATAATATTAAGTAAGAAGTATTCAACAGAGCCTTAGCTATGAACAAAGACCCATGTTATGTTCACAGGATATTGAATACCGTTCACATGAAGGATTTGTTTGTTAGTATCCTGTTGACAAGGAACTGACAGCTTTGAGTACACAGATTAATACTAGTAAACAAAGTGTTTAGAATAATTTATCTGCATCGGTTGGCATCAGAGATTAAATCTATCGCTACTAGGAAATTGGATAATTTCCACACTAACCTCCAGTTACTTTTATTCTGCAGGTCAGTACGATTATGGTAATACCAATCTTATAAAGTTTTTTTTATCACTATTTTTCTAAAATGAAAACACTGATAAAAATCATATTTTCATTGCCGCCTTCCAAGATACATAATATTTTTAATTTTCTATTAATAGACCTATGCGAGGTATTGATTTTTGCGGGATCAGTTTCCATTGGTGCCATTTTGGAGTAACTGCAGCTTTTTTTCAGTTTTTATTGCATTTTTTTGTGAGACAGATAGACGAAAAACAGCACTTTATTTTAAATTGTACTTACTGATTTTCTGTGTGGTATGCAATCCCTGGTGAGTTGGTGTAAACTGTGTACTGTCCTCCTGGGGTCGTTACCATCTAGAGCTTGGGAGGCAGGATTTATAGTAAGTTGTCTTGTGATAGTAGGTACCCACAAGACAACGAGCACCCTTGTCGCAGGCTCAAGTGTCTTGGCCAAGACATGAACCAATACCTTGTACGTTCTGTAGTAATTCCAACTATTTGTGCGTGCTGGTATGCTTGCTGAGGGTTTGGGGTGTTTGTTAGTCATTATTTTATGTCTGACCACAAGTTCCATTTGCATCTATTTAGTTCAGTTGGAAGTATAGTTGGAGCAGGTTGAAAACTCTCTCCTGGGTGAAAACTTTCCACATTCAGT
Source organism: Eleutherodactylus coqui (assembly GCF_035609145.1). Taxonomy (NCBI): domain Eukaryota; kingdom Metazoa; phylum Chordata; class Amphibia; order Anura; family Eleutherodactylidae; genus Eleutherodactylus; species Eleutherodactylus coqui. Next base: position 125,768,202 of record NC_089841.1, on the reverse strand, counting down.
TAAGTGCTGGTTTTCTTGTTTGCTTTTGTTTGTCTTTACATTGTTTCTTTGAAATGTTTTAGTGCATCTCTCCAGGTGCCTTATCAGGGATAGTCAGGTCCTAGGTGAAGACCATAGGTCTGTCCTTATCAGGATACCTACCCTCCTTTTTAGGCAGGGATTTCCCACTCACCTGATTTGTATGGGACAGGCTTCTCTATCTAATTATTGCCTGGAGTGGTGTAGTCTATTTCAACATAGCATTGTGTGTGCTTTTTGCATTTCAGTGTGAACACTGCCCTCTGTCCGTGCTGTGCGTGGTGCTCTTGTGCCGCATGGACATGACAGCAGGGAGGCACCATACCTTTTTATTTAAACTGTCAACTACTGAGTTATGGTGAAATTTAAATTTGAATCCCCAGTGCACGCACACTGATAATGCTTTGCAGGCAGGACTTTTTTTCTCCAATGTCCTTCCTCTCTGTCCAATTAGATACACTACAGCAATGATTGATAGATGTAGTGGTCTGATTGGATGTGAGCGCTGATCTTGAATATGAGGGCTCAGTTCACACTGCTGAGGATAAATGGTGATTTAAAAAAAAAAACTACTGCAAGGAAAAAGGTAAGGCCCCCTGTCCACGGACGTGATTTCGCTGGTGAATCGCTGGCGAATCACGCAGTCTGCAGCTTTCCATAGCATTGCTATGGAAAGCGCCGACTCCTGTCCACGAGCCGAGAATCGTTGCGATTCTCCACTCGCGGCCGGCACTTTGCAGCATGCTGTGAATTGCCACGATTCTCCACAGTCAGCCTATCTGTCAGATAGGTTGACTGGCGGAGATTTGTCTACGGCTCCTGCTTCCGGGTGGTGGCTTCCGCGACAGAGATACACCACGGGAGACCGCAACGGCCGTGGACAGGGGGCCTAGGACAGAAATTGGGGTCTCTCATTACTTTATTGTTGACCTCAGAAATGCCAGCATAAACCTGCTGACATATTCCCTTTAACCCCTTCCTGCTCCAGGACTTACATTTACGTACTGGAGCATCAGGATATGTATGCAGAGAGGTTGCGGAGTGACCTGTCTGCATACAGCGCGGGCGTCAGCTGTTTACTACAGCTGACACCCATGGGCAATAGCTGCAATCGGCTGTTCAGCCGATCACGGCTATTAACCCTTTAAATGCTGCTATCAATTCTGACAGCGGCATTTAAATCACCCGAACGATGTTCGGGGGTCCCGTACGGTCCCCCCGTGGTGTGATCGGGGGAGCTGTGCAGGTGTCATGGCAGCCGGAGGCCTTCTGAAAGGCCCCAGCGCTGCCTTGGGACACTGCTTATCAAGCCATCCCCGTGGGGTGTTAGAATGCAGTATGACGTAATGCTATAGCATTACGTCATACTTCAGGAGCGATCAAAGCAATGCATATTGTAGTCCCCCAGGGGGACTTAAAAGTAAAGTAAAAAAATGATCAATAAAGTTTTTTAATTGTAAAAAAAAATGTAATAAAAGTTTAAATCACCCCCCTTTTGCCATATCTGTAAATAAAAAATCTAAATCATAAAATAAAAATACATATTTGGTATCGCCGCATCCGTCAAAGTCCGATCTATCGAAGTAGCACATTGCTTACCCCGCACAGTGAACGTCGTTCGAAATAAAATGAAAGAACGCTAGAAATGCACTTTTTCTCCCAGAAAAAAAGCAATAAAAGCGATCAAAAAGTCATATGTATTCTGAATTAGTACTAACGGAAAACACAGGACATCCCGCAAAAAATGAGCACTCACTGAACTACGTTGATGGAAAAATAAAAAAGTTATTGCGCGCACATGATGACCGCAGAAAATAATTGAAATAATTTAATGTCTTTGAAAAAAAAGAGTAGTATAGTAAAAAAAAAATATACAAGTTTGCTATCATAGTAATCGTACTGACCCATAGAATAAAGTTATCATGTCGCTTTTGTTGCAGTTTGTGCGCCATAGAAACAAGACGCACTGAAAGATGGCGGAATGTCATTTTTCTTTTCATTTTACTCCACTTAGAATTTTTAAAGTACATTATATGGTACATTAAATAGTACAATTGGAAAATACAACTCGTTCCCCAAAAAACAAGCCCTCATACAGTGACATCGATGGATAATTAAAGGAGTTACGATTTTTTAAAGGGGGGAGGAAAAAACGAAAATGGAAAAAAAAGGGCCGCATCATTAAGGGGTTAATACAATCCAATATAGTCCAAACAAATAAATCGTATGTTTAAATGTCAGAACATCTACTGGCCCAAAAATCCAGTGTCCCACAGTTGATAGATTGTCCACATTTAATCCACAAAGTCTACACAAACTTTTTGGATAGATTTTAAGACACTTTCCAGCCGGCTTTTCTTCATCATTGTTGCACAGCAATCAATCACATTATGTATTCATATTCTACCAGTCAATTTTCAAGGTGTTCTCTAACTGTTCAGTAAAATGAGAATTATAATAAATTGTATTGATGTGATTAATTTATTGTATAATTTTGTTTAATAAAATAATGTAAAAGTAATGCTGATAACATATGTACATCTGGAATTCGAGATTGTAGTAGTTAATCACTGAAGATCTGATGCTGCGGATGTGCTCTAGGGAATAATAAATGATGAATAATTGCACTGTACTTTACCACAAAAAACAATGTAAAACTGCATGTCACTGAAAATGTTGTGGATGGCATTATACAAGTAGAAATTGCAATATTCTTTATGCCTTATGCATTAAATGCCTAGTAGCACATGTTGACAATTTTACATATATACACACATGCAGTTTAATATTTTGTATATACATAATATAGACATATATAGAGTATATGACCTATGCATGTGACAACTTTTTGAGATGAGCTGTACATGAGTAGATAGTTATATGTATAACTACCTTGTGTTTTGCTGCCATGCTCAGTCTTGCCATGGTGTATGATGTGACATGACACTGTCTTCCACCACCTCACCTTTGTAGCAGAGTTTTAAGCCTCCTACACAGCTGTTTCTGTTTGAGTTAATAACTATACTCGTATTTCAACGTACATATGAAAAATGTTTATCATTACCACCTATTTGGTATAATTGGTTAATAATACACCTGATTATAATCCTACAAAATCACTCACTTTGTGCAATTGTACCTAGAAGAACTGATGCTGTTTTGAAGGCAAAGGGTCGCCATACCAAATATTGATTTGATTTCTCCTTTGTTCATTCACTTTGCATTTTGTTAATTGACAATAAACTATTAACACTTCCATTTTTAAAGCATTTTAACTACAGCATTTTTTTCACATCTGCCCAAACATTTTGCATGGTACTATAGAGTATTTATACAAACCTATTATATGGAATATTTTATTGATATAACAATGATAGAAAATGCAGCATTAATACAATATGCATGTGTATCATTGACTAATGGACTGATCTGTGCACACTGGAGACCTAATAAAAGCCTTGACACAGCCTGATATCTAACTCCATTTTGTTTCTCAAATTATCAATATGTGATTAGTAGGGGTCTGCCACTCAGGACTACCACTGATTGGCTCTCCAAGGAGACAGTGGCAGTCACATGAGCACTACAACCTCCTCTCAGGCCAGTGACATCAAGTTCTATTTGGCCTGAGAGCAACTCAGTCCTATTCAAATGAACAGGACTGAGTTGCTCTATCAGGCTTTAGAGCTATAAAACGTATGGCACTATGCCTGGTATACAGTGAGGAGGCTGCGCCGCTCACCCAAGTATCATGGTCTCTTCACAGAACAATTTCAATAAATGCCAATAACCCTCCAAAATTCAGATTGAACCTTGAAATAGTTCTCAAGTAGTAAAATCAATGTGTATGAGTAGCACTGTTTCACTGTTTCCAAAATATAATTTCTCCATCAATAAGATGAGTAATGAAGCTGCATCCCATGCAGATTCATTTCCATAGTTCTGGCACCAAATATAGAATTAGGGTAGAGCAATCTCCAGGTGCTCATATCACCAGTACCAGTGATGCTTCTTTCAGTAATGGCAGTTGATACATCCTGTTTTAGCATATAACCGATTGATTAACTATATAATAATTTTGGATGAAAAGTGAAATGCCAGCCAAAAATATACAGCTAATGAATACAATTGAGAACCTTGCTATTAGAAGTGGAAAGAAAGAATAAAGCCAAAAAATTCTGAAGGAAAGTAGAGCAATAAGACACCGATCACAAACTAAAATGTTTCTACTCAATTGCACAGAGCATGGGAAACAAACAAGGAGAATTAAAGCTCCTTACACAGGAAGAGAAATATAATGTCAGGCATCACGTGAACTTGTTGGGATGATACACATGATTGGAATACAAGGATTGAAGGATACAACTTATTTATAAGAAACAGACTTAATAAAAGGGAGTAGGTGTGGCATTGCATGTTAGGAAAACATACATCTCCACAGAGATTCAAGCTTCAGACAATGGTAGCTCTGTAGAAACTCTTTGGGAGAAATCAACAGAAAGGACACCATTGTTAGCATTTACTATAGACTACCTTGAAAAGCTATAGATGAACTCTTTCTACATCAGATGGCCAAGTTCTCAAAAAAGTACAACAGTGATCATGGGAGATTTTAAAGGGGTTGTCTCGCGAAAGCAAGTGGGGTTAAGTACTTCTGTATGGCCATATTAATGCACTTTGTAATATACATTGTGCATTAAATATGAGCCATACAGAGGTTATTTACTTACCTTCCCTGCGCTGGCGTCCCCGTCTCCATGGCTCCGTCTAATTTCAGCGTCTAATCTCCCGATTAGACGCGCTTGCGCAGAAGGGTCTTCTCCCATCTGTTCGGTCCGGCACGAGCGGCATTCTGGCCCCGCCCTCTTCTACGCGTCATCGCGTAGCTCCGCCCCCGTCACATGTGCCGATTCCAGCCAATCAGGAGGCTAATCGGGAGATTAGACGCTGATATTAGACGGAGCCATTGAGACGGGGACACCAGCGCAGGGAAGGTAAGTGAATAACTTCTGTATGGCTCATATTTAATGCACGATGTATATTACAAAGTGCATTAATATGGCCATACAGAAGTACTTAACCCCACTTGCTTTCGCGAGACAACCCCTTTAACTATCCAGACATTTGTTGGGAATCTCTCTCAGGCAAAGGTAATGGGTCCAATAAATTCCTAGTTGCTCTTACAGACAACTTTATCTTCCAAAAGGTAGAAGAGAAAAGAAGAGGATCTGCTATGTTGAACCTAATTCTTACCAACAGGGAGGGAATTGTTAAGGAAATGTATGGCTGGGATCTTAGGTGGCAGTGATCATGCTATAATTAAATTTTGGATAACAGGGTGATGGTGGTGGTGGTGTACCTGAATGGTCGTATACTTCAAGGTTGGATTTCAGAAAGGCAGATTTTAATGGACTCAGAAAGAGAGTAGGAAGCATCCAATGGCTGGATCTTCTTAAGAACAGAAATACCGAAGAAGGTCTAGAAATATTGCGAAATGAGATTCTCAAAGCAACAATCCCTAAAAGAAGGAAGAATAGGAAGCATTTAAAGTGACCAGGTTGGATGAACCCAGAACTTAAACACATGTTTAAAAAGGAAGAAAAATATGTTTATCAAATAGGAAGAGGGAGAAATATCTAAAGGAGAATATAATGCAGTCTGCAGAAACTGTGGGGCAAGTGTCAGAAAAGTTAAAGTTAATAATGAATTTAGGCTTGCAAGAGAGGCCTAAAGCAATAAAAAAGGATTTGGGGGTATGTCAAAAACAAAAAAAGTCAAAGATGCTATTGGATGCTTACAGGATGAAAATAGTGAATTGGTTAAAAATTCTGTTAAGAAGGCGGAAATTTTAAATTCCTTTTTTGTATCTGTTTTCTTTCAAGAAGTAAATGCAACATCAACTTATCTTCCCTGTTCTGTTGAAGGAATAAATGAATGCAGGCTATCTATAAGCAGAGGGATGGTGAGGCATCACTTAGCTAACTTAAATGAATTCAAGTCTTAAGGTCTAGATGAATTACATCCTAGGATACTAAAGGAAGCAGCAGAGGTAATTGCTGAACCACTCGCCATAATTTTTGAAAATTCCTGGAGAACAGGAGAAGTCCCATAAGATTGGAGAAGGGCTGAGGATATCCCCATCTTCAGAAAAGAGAAGGAGGTGAACCCAGAAAAGTACAGGCCTGTGAGCCTGACTTCTATACCGGGAAAGAACAAATGATTTAACAGTATGTATGCAATGTATGCAAGTACTTGGATGAGAATGGAGTAATTAACCAGAGTCAGCATGCGTTTGTAACAAACAAGTCATGCCAGACTTATATCATTTCCTTCTATGACAGAATCACGGACTCTGTTGATCATGGAAATGCAGAAGATATAGTATATCTTGACTTTAGTAAAGCATTTAACAAAATATCCCATACCATTCTTATTTAAAAAATGACCAAATATGGGATTGACAAGACAACTGTTAGGTGGATTTACAAATAGCTGAGTGATTGTACTCAAAGAGTGGTCATAAATGGCTGCACATCCAAATAGAAGAATATCTCAAGTAGGATACCACAAGGCTCTGTCCTAAGCCCAGTGTTGTTCAACATTTTTATAAATGATCTAGATGAGGGACTTGAGCGTAAAATGATTGCATTTGCAGATGACACAAAGCTAGGAAGGATAGCTAACAGTAGCAAAGAGAGACAGCAAATCCACAAGCAGTAGAGATGGCAGTAGTCAGGTGCAAGTAAAAAATCATTTATTCCTCCCAGCGCTAAAGCAACGTTTCGACTCGGTTGAGTATACTTGAAAAAGACTCAACCGAGTCGAAACGTTGTTTTAGCGCTGGGAGGAATAAATGATTTTTTACTTGCACCTGACTGCTGCCATTTCTACTACTTGCGGATTTGCTGTGATTTTGGTCTGCGTTGGATCCAGACCTCTCAAGCTGGCTTTGTAGTATACCTGCCTGGCCCTATATGGGTGAATAATGTGCTGTTGGCATCTACTTTATACCTAGAAAAGAGGGACAGAGAGAGTATTCAAAACGATCTAGAAAAGTTAGGAACAGTGGGCGGCGACTAACAGAATGCTATTTAACAGGGAGAAATGCAAAGTCCTACATCTAGTCAATAAAAATGAAAAAAAAAACACATGCAGAATGTGAGGAATTGAGCTTAGCAGCACATGTGGAAAAACCGTGGGTATACTATTAGGTCACATACTGAATGTGAGTTAAAAGTGAGATGCAGCAGCAAAAAAGGTGAGCATAATTCTGTGGTATATTATGAGAAGCTGTTAGTTCATGTGGGCAAGTGAGCACTGGGCCCACACAAACCTTACCAAAGATAGGGAACACCAGCTGAAGCAACTACTGATTAACACCTCTCCCTATCTTCTACAAAGGAAGATGACCAAGGACCTACCTGAGCGGGAACATCAACCCAGTAAAGAGCGGCCCAGCGGTCTTCAGGTCTGGGCCCTTGCTGGCCCTAAGAACCCACACACCCAGGCTAGGACGCATACACATAATAACACCGACAGGGACAACTGGACAGAATAAGAGGACACACAGATCCATAATCACACCATGCAGCAGCCAATACGCAAACACTAGTAGCAGATGTTAATGCTATAAATGCCAGGTATTTGTTAACACTTTGGCCAAAATATGGAAGCTAGTGGACCACATCACAGCTCCTGGCAATACCGCTAGCCCCTACACCAACCAGGAGTCCAGTGACATAACCAAACAAAACCACAAGACACAAACCTTATCTTGCAGCCGCCATACACAGAACCTGCTCACACAACACACAGAGAGAATGAGAACAGAGAAAGCTGAACACACCCACACCTGGGAAGAAAGCTTGTATGTGTACTGACCTAGAGTGATTGGCTGACTGGAGACACACACACGCCAAGCCAGCACAATCCCCCACACCTAAGCAGGAAAGCTACAGAGAACCTGTAGTGCAACATATCTCAGGAGACAGACATGATAGAGGCATAGAGTCTATATCACATGACGTAATTATCCTCCTCTACTCTTCTTTAGTCAGACATCATCTGGAATAATGTGTCCAGTTCTGGGTAGCCCAATTTAAAAAATACATCAATAAACTGGAGCTGGTTGATAGAAGAGTTACCAGAATGGTCATCAGTCTGCAAACCATGTCGTATGAGTAATGGATAAAATACCTGGGAATGCAGGTTTATCTTGCAAAAAAGAAGGCAGAGATGAGACTTAATAACTGTCTACAAATATCTGAAGGGCTGTCACAGTGCAGATGGATCAGCCCTATTCTAATTTGCACAAGGAAAGACTAGAAGCAATAGGATTAGAGATGAGCGAGCACCCAAATGCTCAAGTCTGCGTTATTCGAGTCGAGCTTTTCGTAAAATTCGAGAGCTCTACTCGAGTAACGAACCCCATTTACTACAATGGGAGACTCGAGCATTCTTGTATGTGGGACGCCGGGTGCCGAACTTTTTTTTTTGCTTCCTAGGCTCGTCTCTCTCTCTCTCTCTCTCTCCTGCCTACCAGACCAAAAAATTTCCCAATGACGCGCGCTGCGGCGGGGAGGGGCCTAAACAGGCACAGCACAGCGGGGAGGGGCCAAAAACTGGGGCGGGGTCGAACACGGCTTGATGCTCGCTCCAGTAACGAGTACCATCGAGTACGCTAATACTCGAATGAGCTCGGCAGAGTATTTTCGCTCAACTCTAAATAGGATGAAACTGAAAGGGAGGAGACACAGATTTAGATATTAGAAAAAACTTTCTGACAGTGAGGGTGGTCAATGAGTGGAATAGGTTACCACAGGAGGTGCTGAGTTCTCCTTTTGGCAGAAAGCGACAATTATTTATTGGTGAAAAGGGATAGAAACTTTCACTAATTTAGTGGACCGACAGCTATCTGAGACAAAATACAGGTTTCAAGCTGTAGAGTCCTAGTCCAACAGAGGATACGCTAAATTGCATATGGCATAATCAATAACCCATATGCAGGTGTGCAAACCATTTAGGCAGATATTGGATTGTTGAATGTGCACAATCCTGACAGACATTTATTCTTAATACCAATCAGTGAGAGAACAAGACACTGATAGCTGTCAAACATCATCGATTTAATCCTTGGTGTTTTTCCTATAAGACAGCGACAAATCAGTGGTCTTGTAAGAGTTACCATTAATATTCATACTATTTATCACCTAATAGTTGTCTCCATTACACCATTGGAACGACAGTAGACAATTGGGGTAACTCTTTTGAGAAAAATACAGTGGATAAAAACACCTATGCCCATCTGGGCACCACTATCCATATCTCTCCCTAAATGCCTGGATTTTATCTTGGGATAGTCTTGAGAAATATCCCTATTTCTTTGTTTGTTTTGTCCACTTTATACTACGTGTAAATTATTTTATACTAGTACGTTTTTAATTTGACTTAATAAAAGTTATATTTTAGTTTAAGGCCTTTGTCAGTGAATAGTCCTTTAGTGGAAGTGTTCAAACAAAGGCTGGACAAATATCTGTCTGGGATAATTTAGTGAATCCTGCACTGAGCAGGGGGTTGGACTCTACGATTCTATGACTTGCTCTGTTCCATATACAATTACAAACTACACTATTTTATATTACTGCTAATAGGTCAAGATTAGAGATGAGCGAACGCGTTCGTCCGAGCTTGATATTCGTGCGAATATTAGGGTGTTCGGGATGTTCGTTATTCGTAACGAACACCATGCGGTGTTCTGGTTACTTTCACTTCCTTCCCTGAGACGTTAGCGCGCTTTTCTGGCCAATTGAAACACAGGGAAGGCATTACAACTTCCCCCTGCAACGTTTAAGCCCTATACCACCCCCCTGCTGTGAGTGGCTGGCGAGATCAGGTGTTCGCCTAATATAAAAGTCGGCCCCTCCCGCGGTTCGCCTCAGATGCGGTGTGAGTTAGATGAGGGACAGTGCTGTTTATACCGGAGCTGCTGTAGGGAAAGAATTGGTAGTTAGTGTAGGCTTCAAGACCCCCCAAAGGTCCTTATTAGGGCCACTGATAGCTGTGTGTTGGCTGCTGTTAGCAGTGGCATTTTTTTTTTCTCAAAATCGGCTCTGCAGAGCGTTGCACCTGGCATTAGGGACAGAAGTGCTGCATAGGCAGGGAGAGTGTTAGGAGTGAGTGTAGCCTTCAAGAACCTCAACGGTCCTTTCTAGGGCCATATTTATCCGTGTGCAGTACTGTCCAGGCTGCTGTTAGCTGTGCTGCATTTTTTTTGGGCTTCTCAAAATCGCCTCTGCAGAGCATTCCACCCTCCATTGATACTGCAGGGAAAGAATTGTATAGGCAGGGCCACAACACAGTTATTATTCATAGAATATACGCAGTGCGGCCTTTTGGTGGGAAAAAACTGAAAACAAATCTATTTGTCCAGCCTCTGTCCGTCCTAAGGGCTGTGGACACGTGTGAGCTGCGTGAACAACATTGCTAAATCATACGCACCCAGCTACGCTTTACTGCTGGCTTCGCCATTTGCTTTCCTTAATTGGGAAAAAAAATACCTGCTCTGCCAGAGTTATAATAACTCTGCTACCCTCACGTTCAGTGACACATTAGCAGGGACACAGCACAGTTATTAAACTTCTCATGTTCATTGAATATACGCAGTGCTGCCTTTTGGTGGGAAAAAACTGAAAACAAATCTATTTGTCCAGCCTCTGTCCGTCCTTACGGGCGGTGGACACGTGTGAGCTGCGTGAACAACATTGCTAAATCAGACGCACCCAGCTACGCTTTACTGCTGGCTTCGCCATTTGCTTTCCTTAATTGGGAAAAAAAATACCTGCTCTGCCAGAGTTATAATAACTCTGCTACCCTCACGTTCAGTGACACATTAGCAGGGACACAGCACAGTTATTAAACTTCTCATGTTCATTGAATATACGCAGTGCTGCCTTTTGGTGGGAAAAAACTGAAAACAAATCTATTTGTCCAGCCTCTGTCCGTCCTTACGGGCGGTGGACACGTGTGAGCTGCGTGAACAACATTGCTAAATCAGACGCACCCAGCTACGCTTTACTGCTGGCTTCGCCATTTGCTTTCCTTAATTGGGAAAAAAAATACCTGCTCTGCCAGAGTTATAATAACTCTGCTACCCTCACGTTCAGTGACACATTAGCAGGGACACAGCACAGTTATTAAACTTCTCATGTTCATTGAATATACGCAGTGCTGCCTTTTGGTGGGAAAAAACTGAAAACAAATCTATTTGTCCAGCCTCTGTCCGTCCTTACGGGCGGTGGACACGTGTGAGCTGCGTGAACAACATTGCTAAATCAGACGCACCCAGCTACGCTTTACTGCTGGCTTCGCCATTTGCTTTCCTTAATTGGGAAAAAAAATACCTGCTCTGCCAGAGTTATAATAACTCTGCTACCCTCACGTTCAGTGACACATTAGCAGGGACACAGCACAGTTATTAAACTTAGATTATTCATTCACTAGAGGCAGTGCGGCCTTTCGTTTTCCAAAAAGGGAAAAAATTATATTTGGCTTGCAGTCTTGCGCCAATTTATTTCCTGCCTGTGAAATCAAATCACTGGTAATACAGCATGCTGAGGGGTAGGGGTAGGCCTAGAGGACGTGGACGCGGCCGAGGACGCGGAGGGCCAAGTCAGGGTGTGGGCACAGGCCGAGCTCCTGATCCCGGTGTGTCGCAGCCGACTGCTGCGCGATTAGGAGAGAGGCACGTTTCTGGCGTCCCCACATTCATCGCCCAATTAATGGGTCCACGCGGGAGACGGTTATTAGAAAATGAGCAGTGTGAGCAGGTCCTGTCCTGGATGGCAGAAAGTGCTTCAAGCAACCTATCGTCAACACGCAGTTCTGCGCCGTCCACTGCTGCAAATCCGAATCCTCTGTCTGCTGCTCCTTCTTCCTCCCAGCCTCCTCACTCCACTACAATGACACCTGCTCAGGAGCGGGAACACTCCCAGGAACTGTTCTCGGGCCCCTGCTCAGATTGGGCAGCAGCGGTTCCTCTCCCACCAGAGGAGTTTATAGTCACTGATGCCCAACCATTCGAAAGTTCACGGGGTCCGGGGGATGAGGCTGGGGACTTCCGCCAACTGTCTCAACAACTTTCTGTGGGTGAGGAGGACGATGACGATCAGACACAGTTGTCTTGCAGTGAGGTAGTAGTAAGGGCAGTAAGTCCGAGGGAGCAGCGCACAGAGGATTCGGAGGAAGAGCAGCAGGACGATGAGGTGACTGACCCCACCTGGTGTGCAACGCTTACTCAGGAGGACAGGTCTTCAGAGGGGGAGTCAAGGGCATCAGCAGGGCAGGTTGCAAGAGGCAGTGCGGTGGCCAGGGCCAGGGGTAGAGGCAGGGCCAGACCGAATAATCCACCAAGTGTTTCCCAAAGCGCCCCCTCGCGCCATGCCACCCTGCAGAGGCCGAGGTGCTCTAAGGTCTGGCAGTTTTTCACAGAGACGCCTGACGACCGACGAACAGTGGTGTGCAACCTTTGTTGCGCAAAGCTCAGCCGGGGAGCCAACACCAACAGCCTCACCACCACCACCATGCGCAGGCATATGATGGCCAAGCACCCCACAAGGTGGGACGAAGGCCGTTCAGCGCCTCCGGTTTGCACCCCTGCCTCTCCCCCTGTGCCCCAACCTGCCACTGAGATGCAACCCCCCTCTCAGGACACAGGCACTACCGCCTCATGGCCTGCACCCACACCCTCATCTCCGCTGTCCTCGGCCCCATCCAGCAGTGTAGTTCAGCGCACCGTCCAGCCGTCGCTTGCGCAAGTGTTCGAGCGCAAGCGCAAGTACGCCGCCACGCACCCGCACGCTCAAACGTTAACCGTCCGCATCGCAAAATTCATCAGCCTTGAGATGCTGCCGTATAGGGTTGTGGAAACGGAGTCCTTCAAAAGTATCATGGAGGCGGCGGCCCCGCGCTACTCAGTTCCCAGTCGCCACTACTTTTCCCGATGTGCCGTCCCAGCCCTGCACGACCACGTCTCCCGCAACATTGTACGCGCCCTCACCAACGCGGTTACTGCCACGGTCCACTTAACTACGGACACGTGGACAAGCACAGGCGGGCAGGGCCACTACATCTCCCTGACGGCACATTGGGTGAATTTAGTGGAGGCTGGGACAGAGTCAGAGCCTGGGACCGCTCACGTCCTACCCACCCCCAGAATTGCGGGCCCCAGCTCGGTGCTGGTATCTGCGGAGGTGTATGCTTCCTCCACTAAAGCACCCTCCTCCTCCTCCTCCTCCTCTGTCTCGCAATCAAGATGTGTTAGCAGCAGCATGTCGCCAGCAGTCGGTGTCGCGCGGTGTGGCAGCACAGCGGTGGGCAAGCGTCAGCAGGCCGTGCTGAAACTACTCAGCTTAGGCGATAAGAGGCACACGGCCCACGAACTGCTGCAGGGTCTGACAGAGCAGACCGACCGCTGGCTTGCGCCGCTGAGCCTCCAACCGGGCATGGTCGTGTGTGACAACGGCCGTAACCTGGTGGCGGCTCTGCAGCTCGGCAGCCTCACGCACGTGCCATGCCTGGCCCACGTCTTTAATTTGGTGGTTCAGCGCTTTCTGAAAAGCTACCCACGCTTGTCAGACCTGCTCGTTAAGGCGCGCCGGCTCTGCGCACATTTCCGCAAGTCCCACACGGACGCTGCCACCCTGCGCACCCTGCAACATCACTTTAAGCTGCCAGTGCACCGACTGCTGTGCGACGTGCCCACACGGTGGAACTCTACGCTCCACATGTTGGCCAGGCTCTATGAACAACGTAGAGCTATAGTCGAATACCAACTCCAACATGGGCGGCGCAGTGGGAGTCAGCCTCCTCAATTCCTTTCAGAAGAGTGGGCCTGGTTGGCAGACATCTGCCATGTCCTTGGTAATTTTGAGGAGTCTACCCAGGTGGTGAGCGGCGATGCTACAATCATTAGTGTCACCATTCCTCTGCTATGCATCTTGAGAAATTCCCTGCAAAGCATAAAGGCAGCTGCTTTGCGCTCGGAAACGGGGGCGGGGGAAGACAGTATGCCGCTGGATAGTCAGGGCACCCTCCTGTCTATTTCTCAGCGCGTACAGGAGGAGGAGGAGGAGCATGAGGAGGATGAGGAGGAGGGGGAAGAGACAGCTTGGGCCGCTGCTGACGGTACACCGGCTGATTGCCTGTCATCCTTTCAGCGTGTATGGCCTGAGGAGGAGGAGGAGGAGGAGGATCCTGAAAGTGATCTTCCTAGTGAAGACAGCCATGTGTTGCGTACAGGTACCCTGGCACACATGGCTGACTTCATGTTAGGATGCCTTTCTCGTGACCCTCGCGTTGCACGCATTCTGGCCACGACGGATTACTGGGTGTACACACTGCTCGATCCACGGTATAAGGAGAACCTGCCCACTCTGATTCCCGAAGAGGAAAGGGGTTCGAGAGTGTTGCTATACCACAGGACCCTTGCGGACAAGCTGATGGTAAAATTCCCAGCCGACAGCGCTAGTGGCAGAAGGCGCAGTACCGAGGGCAAGGTAGCAGGGGATGTGCGTAGATCGAGCAGCATGTACATCCCAGGCAGTGCAACAGTCTTTAAGGGCCTGGCCAGCTTTATGGCTCCCCACCAAGACTGTGTCACCGCTCCCCAGTCACGGCTGAGTCGGCGGGAGCACTGTAAAAGGATGGTGAGGGAGTACGTAGCGGATCGCACGACCATCCTTGGTGACGCCTCTGCCCCCTACAACTACTGGGTGTCGAAGCTGGACACGTGGCCTGAACTCGCGCTGTATGCCCTGGAGGTGCTTGCTTGTCCTGCGGCTAGCGTCTTGTCAGAGAGTGTGTTTAGTGCGGCTGGGGGAATCATCACAGATAAGCGTAGCCGCTTGTCAACCGACAGTGCCGACAGGCTAACACTCATCAAGATGAACAAAGGCTGGATTTCCCCAGACTTCTGTTCTCCACCAGCGGACAGCAGCGATACGTAAGCAATACGTAGGCTGCACCCGCGGATGGAAGCTACGTTCTCTCTCACCATCCAAAACGGGGACATTTCTGCTTCATCAATCTGTGTCTAATATTCCTCCTCCTCCTCCTGCTCCTCCTCCTGAAACCTCACGTAATCACGCTGAACGGGCAATTTTTCTTAGGGCCACAAGGCTCAGTCAAATAATTTTTCAGAACAATTTTTATAAGTTTCAATGCGCTTAAAAGCATTGGAACTTTAACTTGAACCAATTTTTCGTTACACTGGGCTGCCTCCAGGCCTAGTTACCACTTAAGCCACATTAACCAAAGCGATTAATGGGTTTCACCTGCCCTCTTGGCTGGCCATGGCCAATTTTTGGGATGTACATTAGTACTGTTGATACAGCAATTTTTGTGGGCCCTCGCCTACAGTGTAATCAAATTAATTTTTAGCCCACCTGCATTACAGCTGACGTTACCTCAGCTGTGTTGGGCAATGCAATGGGATATTTTTATGTACCGCCGGTGGGTTCCAGGGAGCCACCCATGCTGTAGGTGCACACTGAGTTTTTAATACATCTGTACACTTCTAAAGAACCCGTCTGACTGGGGCATGCAGTGTGGGCCGAAGCCCACCTGTATTACGCACGACATTACTACCTCAGCTGTGTTGGGCAATGCAATGGGATATTTCTATGTACCGCCGGTGGCTTCCTGGCACCCACCCAGGCAGTGGGTCCACAGGGAGTTTAACCTACATGTGTCCACTTGTAAAGAACCCCAGTCTGACTGGGGCATGCAGTGTGGGCCGAAACCCACCTGCATTAACCCTTTCCAGTCCACTGTGTGACCTGTGAAGACATTAGGGTTTAAGGCTGTACAGCTCCGTTGTTGGTAGACGTCCGTCGGGGTTCTCTTACTGTATATTGCCAGCCTCTCTGCTGTCGGAGCCTATCCTACGTGTCAGCTCATGCAGTACTGGCTTTAGCCAGCATATAGCGCCGTTGTATAACGGCAGAAAAAGAGTAAGCCCCCTAGGAAAACCATATACAAATTGGATTGGAAAGGGTTAAGCACAACATTACTACCTCAGCTGTGTTGGGCAATGCAATGGGATATTTCTATGTACCGCCGGTGGCTTCCTGGCACCCACCCATGCTGTAGGTGCACACGGAGTTTTTACTACATCTGTACACTTATAAAGAACCCCAGTCAGACTGGGGCATGCAGTGTGGGCCGAAGCCCACCTGCATTAAGCACGACATTACTACCTCAGCTGTGTTGGGCAATGCAATGGGATATTTCTGTGTACCGCCGGTGGGTTCCAGGGAGCCACCCATGCTGTGGGTCGACAGGGACTTCACAATAGGGAGTTGTACCTGCCTGTGTCTATGAATTAAAAAGCCCGGTCTGACTGGGGCATGCAGACACCTTGACAGAATGAATAGTGTGTGGCACATAGGTTCCCCATTGCTATGCCCACGTGTGCAGCTCCTGATGGCGGTGGCACAGGATTCTATTTCTCATTGCTTCTGTACAGCATTGTGGGCTATCGCCCCGCCACTTTTAAAGAGGGTCGCTGCCTAGCCGTGCCAACCTCTGCAGTGTGTGCCTGCGGTCCCTCGTCATGGCAGACGCAATTCTAAATAGACATGAGCGTGGTGTGGCATGAGGGCAGCTGAAGGCTGCCCAGGGACACTTTGGTGTGCGCTGTGGGGGGGGGAGGGGGGGCGGTTGGGCAGCATGTAACCCAGGAGAAGTATCAGTGGAGTGTCATGCAGGCAGTGATTGTGCTTTGTTGGAGGTAGTGTGGTGCTTAGCAAAGGTATGCCATGCTAATGAGGGCTTTTCAGAAGTAAAAGTTGTTGGGAGGGGGGGGGGCCCACTCTTGCCGGTATTGTGGCTTAATAGTGGGACCTGGGAACTTGAGATGCAGCCCAACATGTAGCCCCTCGCCTGCCCTATCCGTTTCTGTGTCGTTCCCATCACTTTGTTGAATTGCCCAGATTTTCACACATGAAAACCTTAGCGAGCATCGGCGAAATACAAAAATGTTCTGGTCGCCCATTGACTTCAATGGGGTTCGTTGTTCGAAACGAACCCTCGAGCATCCCGGGAAGTTCGTTCCGAATAACGAACACCCGAACATTTTGGTGTTCGCTCATCTCTAGTCAAGATACCTTCATTTAAATTGTGCTTTTCTTCATAGAATACTCATATTTGTAATATTTATGTAAGTGATGATTTTTGCAATATGGCGGTTTCTTTATATATCTGGACATTAAACAGGCAATAAGTATCATCATTATAGAGAGTAACTGTCAGTAAAAGATCTTTCTCTTAAAAATATTCAGCCAAGAATCACTAATGAACATTTTTTTTCACATTATCCATAATTATGCTTCAATTAAACAGAAGGGTTTGAGTCTTATTAAATCAGTCTGGGAAAGCATACACTACACATACTGAAGTTAGCATCACATTAACATTAATAAACATTTATGGAGCATACTTGAATTCCTGAAGACATGTGATTTCCCTTGATGTTTAGGAGCAACTGAAATAACTATTTGGGGATGCTATGAGCACAGTAGCCTTTATGTCCAATAGATGTTATAATAAATCCAGTTTAATCAATCATTGCTGTTGTCAATGATAACTTTTATGTGTGGCAATGGAAGTGGTTGACAGTGTTGAATGCAAATATTGAGCTACCAACTAAAATGAGAAACACTAAGCTACTCTTCCATAGAGATACATTTTTTTTCAGAAGTTAAACTTTTTTTCAGAAGTTAAACCAGATGTTCCTTTGAACTATAGGAATTAAAATCCCAGTTGAGCATTAGTGAATATTCCTTCCTTATTCATTAGTGGTTCCATAAAGGGATTATCCTGTGAAAAATATTATTTATACTTAAATCCAGCCCATAATTATAAACATTTTTTGTTAACGCTTGGAAACTCTATTTTAATATCCCCAGATATTCCTGGTCAGCTGCTGTCTCTATTGAAGAGCCTTTCTGTGTCCAGTCCAGTTCAATTAATGTTCCAAGGTGGTCACACCTACTCAGTCTTGCCTTTATGCAGTAATACATTCTCATTTATGTATCACTTGCTCAACATCTCCTTTGACATCAGAGAAGATGCAGCCACTCACCATACCAGGGATCCCTCCACATACCCAGTGGAGCAGAGAGACAAGCAAGAATGAGCATGTGTGACCATTGGAACAATAAATGAAGTGGAAGCAGAATATGAACAGCAGGTCATGCTATTCTAATACTAGTCCTGGAATATTTGGTGAGAGAAACCTTTTTCCTAATAACTGTAAAAACACAAAATGTTTAGAATTATGGGCTGGATTTCACTAAAAATAATATTTTTCATTGTGCAACCGCTTTTAGCTAGTCAGAGATAGACTGGTTTTTGTACATTATGACCCTTCAAGGGGTATTTCTAAGTGGACTTTAACCCCTTCACCCTAAAGGCCGTACATATATATCCTCTAGGTGAGGGGTTTGTATGGAATAGGATTGGGAGCTGATCCTGCTTCATAAACCGCATGTGTAAGTTGTCTTTGATAGCTGACACCCTCTCACACAGCCGCAAATGGTGCTCATGCTGATCCCAGCTGCTAACCATTGAAATGCCCCAATTGGTTTTTGGGGGTTCCGAACTGTCTCTTTGCGATGAGACCTAAGGCTTTCAGAAGACCTGCAGAGCTGCTGTGCATTCCTGCCCATCAGGACAAGCCTGTGACCTGTCCTAATAGAATGCCCACAGAAATATCATATACAGCAATACTGAGTATTGTAGTATGTGCTATTAGCAATCAAACAATTGCAAGTTCAAGTTCCCTAAGGGTAGAAAAAACAGAATAAAAAATAATTGGGCACAAAAAAATATTCGTGTAAAAAATAAAGGATAATAAAAGTTGAAAAAAAAACTTTTACCATATTTATAATTAAAAAAAAAACAACTAAATTTGGTACCACGGCATCCATAAATGTCTGATCTGTCAAGATAACATATAATTTACCCCACATGATGAACATTGTCAGAAAAAAAGCACCACGCCAGAATTGTGCTTTTTTGAGTCATTCTGTTTCCGAGAAAAAAATTAATAAAAAGTGATCAAAAAGTCCAACACACTGCAAAATGGTATCGTTAGAAACCACAGGTTGTTCCTTGAAAAATGAAACCAAAAGTAAAAAATGGGCTGTGTTCTTAAAGAATACATACACTTTAAGAAAACATTTGACATGCCATATGTAAGCATGAAGAAATAAACGTTACATTATACAGATGTGGTGAAGCAATTTTTGCTAAGATATGGAGTATGATGAAATTAGTCTTAAAGGGAGTGTGTCAGCAATTTTGCCAAAGCAAAACTACTAACAGCACTATGTAGGGGCAGGGAGGCTACATCAAATCTTTGTTCAGCTTGTTTCTAAAATCAACTTTTATCCCTAACATGCACCACTGCAAGTGTCAAATGAAGTGCTTTTCTACTTTCTCTAGGTTGAGGATTATTTTTTTATTACATAGGTGCAAAAGAGACCTTCTAGAAGGTTTTCTTAACACTATTTCTTAGTAGCCATTTTTCCTCGATTATTGACAAAAATGGATTTTGGTTGACCCCATCCGATTTTATCGCCTGGCCGATCACTATGTGCAACACTAATAATAAGACAAAGTCACATCAAAATGTTTTTATAAAAGGAGTTGTCTTTATATCCAGTCTATTTTGCATTATATAATTTAAGTAAAAATAATTTGGTCTCCAAACTACTTTTACTACCTCCCCCTCCCCACATATCGGGCAGTAGAGCATTCCTGACCATTGATACCCCAGGTGAACTGGCCATATACAAATAGTAAATAAAGTGGCATACTGTCTCCATAGGAATGATGGCAAATATCTAATACCCAGTATATAGACACTTGAGGAATAATAGTTCACAATTTTGACAGCAAGTGATTAGCCTTCAATAACTTCATGTTACATGCATTATAATGAAATGATACATTTATTATTGCTGTGATAAAGATGGATAAAGTAATCATGCAAATCCTTTAGTTTTAATTAAAAGTTTACAGCTCAATGAGAAATTGATTATGGGGCTTTGGAGGGTGAGCTCTTTAAATTTTGGTACTGAAATGTCAATAATAACTAATAGAATCTCAAATGCCAAAAACCACTGAGAGAAAAATAATAAATCTTAATTCATGACTGCTGGACACAAAGATTCGATTGGCAGATAACTGGAATAATTAATTTATGTTGGATGTGAAAAGCCTCTTTTAAATATATAACACATCTTTAGCCCTTGATACTTTTCTCTTTCTACAATGTTCAAAACGATAAAACATTTTATTCTATCAACATATTAAAGTGGTTGAGTGTTTTAATCTTTTTTACAGGAAGAAATTCCAGTTTAATTTAATGTAATAAGAAAATAAAGACATAATCCTTTCAATCTATGATTCTACATTTCAAGATCAATAAAATAACTCAATGAATTTATCAGGTTCTTAAATTAGATAGATATAATCTGCTCTGACAAAACATAATAATTCAAAAGACAAGTCGGTGTGAGGTGTCCATTGTAAATACATTCTTTGATACCTGTAAAAGCAACACTGATATACTTTTCTCTATGTTTTATTAGTTTTCTAAATCATTTTGGAAGAGTTTTATGGAATTCATCCTTACAACAGTATTTCAGATCTTTGATGTTTTTATTGTTTTGTTATTCTGGATCACTTTCTGCCGCCTCTTCAGGCATCAACTATTTTTGTATAGATGTACACTGATGTGCCAAAAGTCATGGAATTGCAGTATGTAATTTATTATGAAGTGGTATCAGGTAATGGCTTGGGAACATTCACCTTTGTATACGTTTTGAGGAGCTATCTTGTGAGTGAGGTTGAACACTGGCCAGTTTACTCATGGCATGAGGACATGAATACTTGGAGTTCAAATGAGGCATGATAGGGGGTGCCAGGCAGAATTTAATATTCTTTGGGAATATGTAATTGAACACACTAGCATCAGTGATGAGCAATTAGTGAATTAATCAGTTTGTGTCGGGATTGGGCCGATGTTAGGTCGGCTACCCGTGTCTGCTGCCCTTTTGCTGTCCTCGGCAGATGTGGGCATCGCTCTGCTCCTCCTGTTTGAATAGACTTGTAGCTGTGGACTTTTCATCAGCACTGTAGGAGTTAATCCTCACCAGTTCTCTCAGCCCAGCTGCAGGGTAATAGGCTGTTGCTCTCCTATTTAGCTGAGCTGGGGATCCTCCTCCTTGCCTGAGTATTAGTGTGAGTTTCTTTCAGTCACCTAGCAAAGGTCTCTAGCTTCTGACTTCTGTGTCTACCTTGATCCGTGGACTTTACCTGGATTAAGTCTGTATTCTGCCTGTCCCGTCATTGGTCCAAACTGATTACAGTGCACTGGTGTCTCTGACTCCCGTGGCTCAGCTACAAACTACTTTGAAACTGTTCCAAGAGGAAGCAGCCTGTCTGGTTTCCCACAGTGAAGGCCAGATCCCTGTATATGGGTTAAAGGGTGAATGCCAAGGAACCGCCAGAATAACGCCCCTAGGATTAGGCCAAAAGTGGCAGTTTATTCTCGCAACAGGAGAGTGCTGGGACTTGAGGCCCATTTACATGCAAAGACAATCTTTCAAATGATTGAAAGATTGACAGTTTTAGTGATCATTTTGCATAAAGTGTTAAAGTGTTAATGGACCTTAGTGTACATTATCATTTTCATTTACATGTAAAAGGGCCTCTGGGAGCTGTTTGCAGAGCACAGCATGTGGTTTGAGCTTTGCCCACAGCTCAATTGTCCTCACATGGGCTGTCAGCAGAATACAATGTTATCTCCGAATCCCATGGAGAACATAGCGTTATCTTTCTCTGCCTGAATGATGGATTTTAGGCTCACATTAAAATCATTGTTCCCACAAAAAGTGAGTGATGGCAGCATTTACATGCAATGATGATCGCTCATTTGTGGTAGTTTGACCGAATTTTGAGTGACAATTGTTGCATGTAAATGGGCCTTTAGAGTATGTGAGACAAGCTGCTATCTTTGAGAGGTAGAGAGATAGTGGCACACTCCAAGGAGAGAAAAAAGTAGCATCTAAGAGAGAAGGGAGAAACAGCAGGAGCCGCCTGGAGAGGATAGTGGGTGCTGGGCTGAGGAACTGTAAGCTGCCTACTGCCTGGAGCCAATGCAAAAGAGTGCCTGCAATATATTCCGCCAACCTGAAAGGGCATTTGGATTGCAACAGAGACCAAGGCGAGCAGTGATAGAGTCATGTTTCTGACCTCAGATAAGCCTGGGTTGGTGATTTTGGCACAGCTTATGGCTTTTGAAAAATGGAGATGAAAATCCGCCAAAAATTGTTGTGTCCTTCAGCCCAAAATAGGCCATGTCATTAAGGGATTTAAGGTAACCATTGAATTACTTAATTGTAATTATAACCTCCTTCATTTTTATTCCTCTGTCCTTAAATTAATAAAGTATATTGTGGTAACTTCTTCTGTTGCATCCTGTCTTGAATCCTCTGCTGCATCACCATCACCCTCAACACTGCAACAGTTGACATTTCTCAAAATTGTAAAGGAAAGAAGCATTGGTAACTACAAGCTGAATTTGGCAAATATTAATACATGAATTTGTAAATCATGTTTGCAATCTACTTATGTCATTTGTCAAAAAATCATCCACAAAATACAAATGCCTTTTGAAATGATCTATGGCATCACTACAGCCTGAAGTCTTTTACAAATCTTTCACTTTTCATTTCATATTTGTAGTTTAATTAGATTTACAATTTCTTATGATTATCTTATTTCTAAATTTACATGTATATATTTTTGACAATATATCAAGGTTCCTCATTTTCTCTGCTAACATAATAGAAGATTTATGCAGCATTTTTCATTACCTGGAAGAATTAATTCTTGAAGCGGTTGAACCATAAGATACATAAGCTATTTTTTTTCAGTAAATTGTCAGTTTTATTGCTGTCTCTCAATCCTCTAAATCATTGATGTTAAGCATCCTCCCTTAAAAAGATGACTTCATATGACATAGAGAAATAATCTTCTCGCTGGCTTTCTTAACTTCTGAACCAAACTGACGCAAAGAAAATGAGACAACCTTTCACCTCCAAATGTCATTGGGTAGAACTTCTATCCAATTGGACTTGCGATTTATCACTGTCATGCTAAGGTCTCAATGTTTAGTAAACATGACTATTAAAACTGTATACAGTATAGCACACCTTCAGCCCTCTTTAGCCCATATTATCAAAAGTGCTATTTGCAATCATTACATTTTGAAAAAGTAATTGAAGATTTATTATGCAAAGCTAATTTGTTATTTTACAATCCATAATATTTTCATATTTTCCATATGGCTTTTCCTGAAATTGTACTTCTAAATTATACAGATTCAGCTCCATCTGTTCCTGTTATGTGCCTGAGGGGCACACAGTAATTTATAGCACAGGATTTCCATGAATACTAATATCGACAGCACTACATTTATATTTAAGGAAAAGGTTTTATTACCTGAAACAGGTAATACATTTTTTACCAAATCAGCAATGTCATGTTACTTTCATATATGTGTCATAGTAAACGATAAGACTTTTTATTCATTGGAAGAGTTCAACTCAAGTAAATCAATTCTGTATTTTTCTCACTCCTGATTGGAAGGAGAATGCGTTCATTTTCCTGTCAATTAAACCAATGTGTGCTATTGTTTCAGGCTATCCTATGTCCCTATATATATATGTAGAGTATGTATTTGTATATATATTGTAGCAGTTGTTAGTGAAATGAATATGACTCGATGTTCTATCCTGTGCATAGCCATTTTGTATCAGGTAGCCATCTTGTATGCCTCTTTCATTTAAATTCATTTTTCCTTTAAAATTACTGATATTAAATAATTTCTCCAAAAGCCTTGAATGAACATCCAGGGCCAGAGCTGCAGCTGATAGCTATGAAGCATCCAGACTGACCGGCGTGGCAAGAGGACTTGTTCCTTGCTGTTCACGCATGTTTCTTAACATTTATACTAAACATTTTATGGTTATACATTCCTGTATGCATGTTCCGAGAAGCTAATCATATATGATCCCACTGTGCCGGCGTGTGTTTGGCATTTGAAATGTTAAAATCTTTGTCTTACATATTCATATTTGTATTTTAGTTTTACAAACCATGGTAAAAAATTAATTATAATAAATTTGAATTAAGGCAATTTGTAATTGAGGTATGTGCCTCTATAAAAACTGATGCCTGTCATTTTATAAAGGGATACTTTTTTTATCACATCCAGTCTTCTTGTGGTGGAGGTTATTTCTGAGCTTAGCCTATATAATTCTAACTGAATTGGGATCACAGAAGCATACCAAATAGCAAATAGATTTATTTTCGCTAACACAGTGCAGCTACTGAAGTGGCCTATAGGGGGACTAATCATAGACATATCAGGAGGTCTGTGTAACAGAGAAGAGGTTTCTCTGCTTTGTAGTTGGCCAGTTAGGCAAATTATGGTCCACCTGAGTGTGCTGTTAAAAACAAAGGCAAGCCTCTCAGTTCTGGCAACACTAGACTCAGCGCTTAGTCAGACGGGAATTTTTTGTGCACATTTTTTTGCGCAAAACACATGCATTAAAAGATTTGCGTGACCAAAGCGTGCTTCATGCTGAAAAAAATGCACTTGGTTGTGTTTCGCTGGCAGCAAAATTCGCACGCGTCTACGAGCCTTCGCGAGGAGGGAGGCAGGCACTGCAAAGCTTCTTTAAATGCCTCCATTCACATGACCCCTTTGCTCATAAGTTACACAGTAGTCCCAATAATGGGAACACATTGTCAGCATTTGCAATTGATTTCACTTTCACATAGAAGCCTATGCACTCGTTCACATGATCGGAGTACAGTTCGGCGTGTTCTAAAGAACACAAATCAGGCAATGGCAATTCCTGCGTTTTTGAGAAAATTCTTTGCGAACGCAGATAGCCGTGTTTTAAAATACAGTGTCCTATAATTTACGTAGCAGAATTTTTTGCGCATGTAAAAATCGGACATGTGACCACTGCCATTGAAAAGCATTGGTTCTAACAGATGCGAATTGCAAATGCAAAAAATATGCAAAGCAAAAACACGCCCGTCTGACTGAGCCCTCAGGGAGCCAGGCGCACCAAGAAAAGTAGTAATGAACCCATATGGGGTTGTAAATGTGCAAGTGGTAGGCCTTCACTTTTGGAAGCTAGTACAGTTGAATGTATTAGTTAGAGGCAAGACAGGCCTAGGATTTGTTTTGGCATCGCACTGTATTGAGAGTACTATGTATATATATATATATATATATATATATATATATATATATATATATATAAAATCACTGTAGAAAAGTTTTAGGCAAGTGTGGAGAAAATGCTGCAAAGGAAAAATGCTTTCAAAAATTAATGTGTTAATAGTTTATATTGTCAATTAACACAATCTTAAGTGAATGAACAAAAAAGTAAATCTAAATCAAATCAATGTTTGCTGTGAACACCATTTGCCCTTAAAACAGCGTAAATTTTTCTAGGCATACTGGCACACAGTTTTTGAAGAACTAACCACAGATCTTCTGTGGATGTAGGATTGCTGATATCCTTCTGTCTCTTCATGTAATCCCAGACAGACCTGATCATGTTGAGATCAGGACTCTGTGGGACCATATCATCACTTTCAGGACTCCTTGCTCTTCTTTACACTGAAGATAGTTCTTAATGACATTGTTTGGATATTTGGAGACTTCGTCCTTCTGGAAAATAAATTTAAAGCCAATTACGTATCTCCCTGATGGATAAGTATCTGCCTTAATTTCTCACCATATATAACCAATTCCACTACTCCATTTGCTGAAATACAGCCTGGCAGGGAACGTCTACCATGCTTCATTGTTGGCAGTAGACACATTATTGTACCGCTCTCCAGCCCTTCAGCAAACAAACTGTCTTCTGTTACAGCCAAATATTTCAAAAAATTGACTCCTCAGTCCAGAACATCTGCTTCCATTTTTCTCCACCCCAGTTCCTATGTTTTTGTTCATAATTGAGTCACTTGGTCTTGTGTCTACATCGAAGGCATGGCTTTTTAACTGCAATTCTTCCATGAAGACCACTTCTGACACGACTTCTCCGAATAGTAGGAATAGTAGATGAGTATATCTGCTGATTTCTACCAGTTATCAGCTGATGACACTGCCGGACACCTACCAATTTTGAAGGGCAATGAACATGATGTATCTTTCACTTGCTGCACATAGTTTCCTTGGCCAACCACTGAAACTACAATTCTCAGCATTGCCTATTTTTTTGCACTTCTTCAAAGGTGCTTGAATAGCACATCTTAAACCCTAGTCTACTTTGAAATCTTTCTGGACAGACCTTTCTGATGCAGTATAACTACCTTGTGTCTTGTTACTCTATGTAGTCTCAGCATAGCGTATGACCTGTGACATGAAACTGTCTCCCAAAACCTGACCTTTGTAGCAGAGTTGGCTGCTCCTCACCCACGTTTATGCCTCCTACACAGCTGTTTCTGTTTCAGTTAATGACTGTATTTCAACCTATATATGAAAATGAGGAGCATTATCACCTGTTTGGTATAATTGGTTAAAAGACACTTTGCTACAATCTACCATAATCCTTCACTCTGTACAAGTGCACCTAAAAGAATTGATGCTGTTTTGAAGGCAAAGGGTGGTCACACCAAATATTGATTTGATTTAGATTTCTATTTAGTTCATTCACTTTGCATTTTGTTAATTGACAAAAATAAATTAACACTACTATTTTTTAAAGCATTCTTATTTACTTTTTCACACCTGACTAAAACTTTTGAACAGTACTATGCATATACAGTATATAAGTAATTTCAGATTGTGTCACTTGTTTAGGTTTTAGCTTCCTAATAAAAACACTTCTTTCCTGAATCTTATTTATACCTTTAACATATATAAAAGTTTCAATCATGTCTCCCTTCCCCTACTTTCCTTCAGGCTATATAGGTTTTGTTCTTTTAAACCTTTCTTTGTACATTTTGTTCCTGAGACCTTTCACAATTTTTGCAGCCCATCTTTGGACTTGTTATATTCTATCATGACTTTCTTTAGATGAGGTCTTCAGAACTGAACACAGTATTCCCGATGTGGTCTCTCCAGATCTCTATACAGTGGGATCACAACCTCCCTTTTCTTCTGGTGATACCTCTAGCTAAACAGCTGAACATCTTACTTGCTTTCCCTATTGCCTGACAGCACTGTGGACTCCCTTTGAAGCTGTCAGAAATCAGAACCCCTAAACCCTTTCTCAGACTGCGCATCCTGGCTAACACAGAACAGTCAATACGATATTCTAAGAAATCCTTCTTCCCAAGTGCATTATTTTATATTTGAAACTACTGAACTGCAGCTTTCATTGACCAAAACAGTTTTCATTGAAAATTTCTACAAAATAATACTAGTGTAGAATATTCTTAATTCCACACACAGTACTTGAAGTACTATAAATTTTACTATAGCATCATATTCGTAAAAATACAATACTCGGAAGGGGTAACAAAAGAAGTATAACAAGGGGTTATCAAGGATCCATATAAATTCTCTAATGTTTGTATACTTAATGTCGAAAGTTGGTTTCTGGTGGGGTGGTTAGGTAGAAGATAAGCTTTAACATAGTCCTGGGACCTCTAAAGGGTCAATCCAGCGCTGCCATGTATTTAGGAAATTGGGTAAGGAGTCTGTATCCCATTCCAATGGAGCAATTGTAGTATCTACCAGAAAAAAATGGCTGATCCATGGAGGCCTTAACTTGCATCGTACGGGAATATTAGGCTCTTCTGTTCATGTTTTAGTGCCATATACCACAGAACACCTTTGGAAATCTTGTAGAATCTACTCCTCCATGGTCAGAGCTGTTTTGCACGATGGGGACCCAGACAATATTAGGCAGGTGGTTTTAATGTCGGCAGAATGGTGTATTCACTAATTGTGCTCATAAGTTTACATATTTTAGGCAGAATTTGTAAGAAGTGTAAAATTTTTTCATAAGCCATGAGTAATGAGACAAAACATGTCCATTTCTTTGTTTGAAATGTAGCTAC
Source organism: Eleutherodactylus coqui (assembly GCF_035609145.1). Classification (NCBI taxonomy): domain Eukaryota; kingdom Metazoa; phylum Chordata; class Amphibia; order Anura; family Eleutherodactylidae; genus Eleutherodactylus; species Eleutherodactylus coqui. The sequence goes on along the minus strand of NC_089841.1, from coordinate 125,740,020 downwards.
TATACTGTACATCATAAGATGTCACAATCGTTAAACAAACTATCAACATTTGGGGTTAATATGCTGAGCTGGATGGACATATGTCTTTTTTCGGCCTTACATACTATGATACTATAAATTAATGAAATTATAAAATGATTCTTGTGTGGTGTGATGCAATTTTGAATGTAGGAAATCCTACTGTCAAAGCCCTAATCTAAGCCCTGGCTGCAGGAAAAAAAACCCAATATACATCTCCTTAGAAGCACTGTCAGCCTGGCCGCGTCTTCTCCCCGGGTCCATGGCACTATTCTCCTTTATCTTTTCTGGGAGGGGATAGAAAAATCCCCACCTCCTGGAAGCGCTGCCTCTGATTGCCTGACACTTAGCCAATCACAGCCTGCGCTCGATGAACCAATCACAGGCATGCATCTTGCCCTGGCTCTGACTGGCTAAGCAGCAACCAATCACAGCCAGTGTTTCCAGGAGGTGGGGATTTTTCAACCCCCAGCCAGAAGAGATGAAGAAGACCAGTGCCAGGGACCAGGAAGAAGCTGCAGCGGAGCCCCGGACAGAGCTTCTAGGGGAAGTATACATTTTTAAAATTTCTTTTCTGCAGTTAGGGCTTACTTTTAAAGTAGGGCTTATAAATTAAAGCCTCCCCCAAAATCCTCACATGTGGTGCTACCAAGTTGCGCGACTTTGTAGCACTGCAAAATCGCCGTATTGCCACAAGCAACCTCAGCAATATTGCACGGACCAGTGATGCAATATTGCTGCGATTTTCACAGTGATGCCGTTTCGCTCATGTGAATGAGGCCTTAGGGTATCTTCAAATGTTACTGTGGATTTGGTTGTAAAAAAAATCTCAACATTTTACAGTACAGGCAATGTGGGAGAGACTTCAAGAAATTTAATTCACATGCTACAGAGAAAATCTGCAGCATAAATTGATCTCCAGTGCAGTTTGTCAATTTATGCTATGGATTCTCAGTGTGACTTTAACCTCTTCAACGGAGTGGGTAGAATCTTTGTCAAACTCCGCAACGGATTTTCTGCTATGGAAATTCTGCAATGTGTAGACATACTTTTATAGTCCATTCTCATCCACATGTACACTTTGAGGGCTTAGTCAGACGGGCGTTTTTAGCCGTGATTTGCGCATGCGCATGCGTCCGGCGATTTTATAAAACCATTTCTTTGCAATGGTATCGGACACATGAGCGCTTTTTATGCGCTCGTCCGATAAATTATAGAACAGAAATCGCAGATCGCACCTATCTGCGATCTGCGATTCCTGTTCTCTTCTCTATATGCGCTCAATGGGGCCGGCGGCAGCAGCGCCGACCCCATTGAGAACATATAGAAGGCAAATCATTCTTCTCTGCCACAGCTGTAACAGCTGTGGCAGAGAAGAACGATGTTTGCCCATTGAATTCAATGGAGCCGGCAATACAGCCACTCCATTGAAAGCAATGGGCTGCCGGCGTGCGCGGGGTGAATTGTCGGGAAGGGCTTAAATACATAAGCCCTTCCCTGCAATTCATCCTAAAATGTGTTAAAATAAAAAAAAATTGTATACTCACCTTTCCGCTGCAGCCGGAGTCCAGCCGCGGCCGCTGTCAGTTCTCCTGAACTGCTTCTCGGCACTATTCAGCCGGCAGGGCTTTAAAATCCCCGCCTGCTGAATGATCTGCCTCTGATTGGTCACAGCCCTGACCAATCAGAGGCAGGTTTCACTCACACACCCATTCATGAATTCATGAATGGGTGAGTGACTGCTGCCTCTCAGCGCTGAGCCAATCAGGGGCAGGTCTGACTCACATCCATTCGTGAATTCATGAATGGGTGTGAGTGAGACATGCCTCTGATTGGCTCCGCGCTGAGCCAATCAGGGGCAGGTCTGACTCACACCCCCTTCACACCCACTGCAGGACGGCCGCGCGGAGCTCCGGCTGCCGGGAGAAGGTGAGTATATATATATTTTTTATTTTTACACATTTTAGGATGAATTGCAGGGAAGGGCTTATATATTTAAGCCCTTGCCGACAATTCATCCCGGGCTCGCCCGCAGCGCATTGCTTTAAATGGAGCCGGCTCTATTGCCGTCTCCATTGAATGCAATGCGCTGGACAGCTCCGGCCCGTTTCTAATGAAACGCGGCTAGGAGCAGATTTTCGGGCGATTTGCGGGCGACTTGCGCGCACCGGTCACGCGATTTGCGGATGCGCATCCGTCATGCGATCCACAAATCGCGTGAAAAAGCCCGTGTGACTAAGGCCTAAGTTCAGCTGGATGCCAATGTGACATTTGAGTTTTCTGCTGTATAACTAGTCAAAATTGCTTTATCAGCTGATCATAAATTGTTATTAGTTTGTATCAGTCAAGGAGATATTCATATCTGCACATGTGGTATTTTTAATGTCCAGAATACCATACGGACTGCAAGTGAACAGAGCCTAAAGTCACATACACACACTAAAATCATATAATATAATGATATCAGCTGAAGTTGCATTCTACTGTTTCAGTGTCTGATATAAACCCTTCATCCGACAGAATGTAAACCAACAGCTTGAACTCTGTACTGAAACCATACCTTCAGGAGTTGATGGAAGTTGGCAGATAAAGGCAAATAATAAACCTGCTAAACTCTGGATATACAATATCATTCAATGAAAATGAACTGAATACATGAAACACAAGGTCAGTTCAAGATAGCTAAGCTAATGCAGTTTCAAAGTTACTCACCAGCATTTTTACGATATATCCATGTGGAAACCGAAATGGTGTTCAAAGCTGAAAACACTTTCACCTTGGTAATGTAGCTAATGAATCAGAATTGTTAGGCTGCTAGTGCTTGCGATTTAGAGCTAATTGCTGGGCTGCTCCTGGATTTGAAAGTTCAGCCCAGCAATTAGCTCTAAATTGCAAGGGCTATTGGTGGGCACTAGCACTTATGTATTAGCACCCATATGGATTCAAGAATGGGAACAGGACTAGCACGTCTATAAATGAGAACTTGAATAAAGCAAAGTAAGGTTACATGAAACTGAATTGGAACAGATGAATGAGCAAAATCTCTGTCATTTGGACTATACTAGTAGAGCAGCTTTATTTAGTAGAAGGAAATAGTAATTGCTTTCTATAATAAATGCCTTCATATTTCTTACAAGGCAATGCAATCAAATGGCAAATAAACTATATACTTATTTATGTGTGCAAATAATTCTCAGACAGATTGTTTTGATTGTTGTTTTAATGGAATAATGAAATTATAAATGTGAAATATGTATGCATGAATTTAGCACAGCTGGAAGATATAAATATTTGATTTGCTGATTTTTTACTTGTTTTTAATTTTTGATGTGTGCAAGGGTAGAAGCAGGTGACGACCAGTAAACAACGGGATTCAGGTAGAGGATCTATATAAACTCTGAACAATTAATTTGCATGAGTTAGTAAAGTAGCAGAATATAAAAACAACAATAATAATACCAAGAAAATCCCCATAGGGTGAGCTGAATGAGGTCCAAAAAGTTTTATTCTAGTCATCGCTAGGGGCATATGAGACAAAATGGCTGCCAACAAAGACAGGAAAATGTTGTGTGTCTTTGATTTTCACGCCCACCAGTCTGTTATTAGTGGTCAACATCATTGTTGAACAAAGTGTGGTGAAGATCCACCCATTGGGCAGAAAATTCATACAGGATACTCCAATTCTAAGGAATGTAAACAAAAATCATCTGGCCGTCCACCAGTAAGCGTGGAAGCAGTGGAGCGTGTCCGTGCTAGTTTTACACGAAGTCCTCAGAAATCAACTGTAAAAGCAAGCAGAGATTTGGACATCCTGCAGCCGACTGTGTGGAAGATTCTGCGTAAATATTTGTGAGGTTCTACCTACTGACTGCATTTGTTACCCTGAAACTGTATGACAAAGCAAGGCAATGTTATTTCTGTGAGAGTTTGCAAACTGTAATGGAAACCAATAGCTTAATGGAATCTTTAGTGTTTTTAGTGATGAAGCCGCCTTCCACCTTTCGGGCATAGTTAACAAACATAAGTAAGAATCTCGGAGAAGGAAAACCCACATGCCTAAGTAGAGCACATGTGCGACTCCCCCAAGATGAATGTGTTTTGCGCTACAACCTGTAGGAAAATGTATGGCTCCTTCACTGGGCTGTATATATTTCTATATACATTTTCTTTATATATTGCTTTTGGGACAGGAATTAGGGGGTGGGGGAGGTACAAACAGGTATAGAAAGAAGTAGGAAAATATTATTCAGTCATTTGACAGAAGGAACTAAAACAAAAGACAATTCTGCTGTGCCGACTTACAAAAACAAAACAAAAAGTTGCACAACTAGAGACTATAATGGCAAAAGGAAACAATTTGCACTCAATAGTCCCAACAGGATATATTGCTAAGGAAATATAGAGTATTATTTAGTGCATAAATAACTGATATTTGTTCTGAAATTCAAGTCACACATTTCTCAAAGCTTCCATCTTGCAATCTTCTAGTTTTCTCAAAAGCATTTATGACATTTACTTTTGTTACACCATTTCAAAATTGAGATTTCCTTGCTCTTCTTTACGCTGAGATAGTTTTTAAGCAACTTCTATTGGCAGGGTTTGTAGCAATTTTTTTGTAAGAATTCTCATCGTTATTATACTTTTCCTGCCAAACCAAGTGATTTTCAGGGATTTCCATGCAAATAAATATTTTTCAGGTACAAAATTTAGGTAATAAAGATTAGAAAATGTGTTGAAGATGTTAGTCCCTAAATAGATTATATGCTTGGTAGTATTTTTAAAAGTGAACATTTTGATAATTGTAGACTATGTAATTGCATTAAAATTTATATTAAGAAGTTTAGACTTTTTTTCCAGAAAAATTCTGTTTACAATTTGAAATCTGTCCAATTTTCAATTTTTGTATTAAGTCGTTCAAAGAGTTTTGGAGGTGTGCAAGGATTAATAATATAGATGAGCGAGTATACTCACTAAAGGCAATTGCTCGAGCGAGCATTGCCTTTAGCGAGTATCTCCCCCACTCGGGACTGCAGGTTCGGATGCCGGCAGCGGGCACAGAGCTGCGGGGGAGAGCGGGGCAGAACAGAGGGGAGATCTCTCTCTCCCTCTCTCCCCCCGCTCCCTCCTGCTGACAGCCGCTACTCACCGCTCCCCCATGCCGACACCCGAACCTGCAGTCTCGAGCGGGGGAGATACTCGCTAAAGGCAATGCTCGCTCGAGTAATTGCCTTTAGCGAGTATACTCGCTCATCTCTAATTAATAACATATTGTCTGTGGAGGATTTTATGCTCTGACAGCAAGTCAAACCACTAATGCATCTATTTTGCCTTACTCTTTTTAAGAAAACCTCCATTGTCAACACAAAAAGTAGTGGTGATAGGGGGCGCCTTTATCTGGTACCATGTCTTATGTCAAAAGGGGAAGAGAAATCATTGTTAATCTTTATTTTTGCAGAGAGGTTTGTGTATAACGCCATAATCTTATAAATGAAAACCACATTTCAATAGGGTTTATTTAAAGGGGTTGTCCCGCGGCAGCAAGTGGGGTTATACACTTCTGTATGGCCATATTAATGCACTTTGTAATATACATCGTGCATTAAATATGAGCCATACAGAAGTTATTCACTTACCTGCTCCGTTGCTGGCGTCCCTGTCGCCATGGTGCCGTCTAATTTCAGCGTCTAATCGCCCGATTAGACGCGTGTAAGGAGAATTTATGTGTTTATCAAAGAGAAGACGATCCCAGATCTCGTGCAGAAGTCTGGACCCAGGAGAAATACAAATTACACCAGCCTGTGCGGTATCAGATGATTTCTAATTTATTCTAAGGCGTATTTGATTTTTATACTATAAATGACATCACAGCAAAAGTATATACCTCCAAGATTAATAAGAATACATAATAGGCTGAAACTAAAATGATTAACATAAGTTACACCTCCTAAGGTGTATCCATTACATACAATAAAACCGTTATGAGTTCAGGGAAAAGGAATGTCCCGTTTCCTGTGTACATTATCTATAATCATACATACATGGGTGGTCTAGCAGACTGTCTAATCTTGTCTGTCTTCCTCAGAAGAGATTAGAGGCCTATAGAAGGGTTTCGTTTAACCCCTTCACTACTTATACTAGTATCATGCTATATATTCCTAGTCTACAATGCAATATAGAATAATTAACTGATACATTGATCTACAATTTTCTTAACATTCCCCACTTTAGATCAATACATCAACACAGTATAATAGTAAATACACATATAAAATAACTCTACCACAGACCCCCTGGCTATTCAGGCCCGAAGCTTTATTACCAGGACGCCTGGGTTCACACTTCAAAATCATCAAAGTAAAATAGTGCTTCCTTCATACAACTTTTACCCATCACTTGTCAGACAGAGGTGGTCACCTGACCCAGTAAACCATCTTGTTCTTCGTCATCTTGTATATTTTGAAATATAGTTTTGGTGATGGAAGTGTCAATAAGGTTTTGTAGCCATCCTCGGATACATGGAATACAGCAGCAACCACAGAGTACTAGAATGGAGGCAAATACTGACAGACTAGTGTGGAGCATATGACTTGTGACCAGTGTCCAAACAAGTTTTCCAACCAGTCTGTGAATGGATTGTCTATACCAGAGTTCTCAGCTAGTTCATTTGATAATGCATTTAACCCTTCTAGTGCTCGAGTAACACTACCATCAGGTGCTGTGTTATTAGGAATGAAAGTACAACAATATCCTCCAATCATTTTACAAACTCCTCCTTTTTCTGCTAGCAACATATCAAGAGCCATTCTATTTTGCCATGTAATGAGTAAGGTAGGTCCTAGTTGTTCCTCTAGGCCCCTGATTGCATCTCTTGTATAATTAACAAATCTCTGTTGGTTATAATATATATAATCCAGTCTACATCTTTATTCACTGTTACCCACCATACAAGAAGAGACTCAAACCCCCTGCAGCCATCCGATTTCTCGCCCCATACTCGTCCAGCACCCCCCTTGGGACCCCGATGGGTCAGAGGAACCTTTGGGAGAGGTGTTCCTAGTTCTCCAGACACGGCCCTTGCTGTTGCCCTCGGAGGTCTTGAGGTACACAGGCATTATCAGTTGTACCAAGCACAATCCTGTTAGGGGCTGTACCTGGCACCTGTTCTAGGCCCGGTCACCACACAACCATCACACGTCTGCGCGTGCTCTCTGTAGCTCAGGCCATATCCCAGAGACAGCGTGCCCTTACGGTTCTCCTCTCCATACAGCATCCCTCAGGCAGTCTCCTGTAGTCTGCCTTGGTCCCATTACCAGGTAGCGCGAAGCAAGTATAACCCCAGGATCAGAGGCAACAGCAGGTATTTGGTCCCTGCTCACAGGTGGAAACAGCAAACTCAATGTATAACATGGATCACTTATCTTTGGGGGGTAGGTACAGTTAAGAAGCTTAATCACACATTTTACATTCATCACAGCTTGAAGACTTGTCATTAACGTTTATCTATCGTGGGGTCAAGTCTTTCTATCTCATATAATTATTAATAACATTCTCTATACACAATATTTACTGCATAACATTAAGATTCACACAACTACTACTACTCCAATCATCTGCAGTCGCTTGATCCTCCAACGTTAACAACCCCCCTCAGGAATTTCTCTTATCAAGGAGAGGTGATGGAGTAAGATAAACAAAGCTCTGTGTCTGGACTCCTACAGCTCACTGCAGTATACTTGGGATATCCTCCCCTTAATAGGAGCACTCAGGTCTCACATTATCAACAACTTCATTATTATTATATCTTACATGACATTATCACATTGAAAACACCATTTAACAATCAAAATCACTGCAAACCAATCCCAGAACTGACATGTACACAAATAACAGCAAGAATGGACGTTCCCTATTCACACAGGTTTATACTAAACTTCATTCCTGATCATCTTCATTACAGGTCTATTCATTTCAAGCAAGCAGAGCATGGCTAGAGTCAGTCACGTACCCCCTCCCTTTTTCTCACTGAACTCTAAAGCTGAAAGGCGGGGGTGAGGGTGAAACAAGCATTCCCATGTAACAGATGATTTAACCATTTGTGAGCTGACCCCATCTTATAGCACACACTTAATAAGATAGACAACATATCATCAACACACAGAGGACAGTGATGGAGGCTGCTGACTATTCCTGCACAATTCAGAGAAGGTACTAATCACTGGTGTTGTGTACTACAAGTGCAAGCATTGGGATGCCAGGTAGAAGGTACAGCTATGGGATGTAAGGAGCCAAGATGGCGCCTGGGCGGCGGCCGAAGGTATTACAGCAGGTACTAAAATGGCCGCAGGCCATGACTAGCACTAAGATGGCCGCCAGGGACGTGGCCTGACTAGGAGTACGATCAAGCCAGGCAAGCATCTAGCCACACCTTATACCTTCGTGTGCAATGCCAACAAGTCCCTCATCTGACACATATCTATAATAATCTTTGTGTATAGCGCCAACATATTCCGCAGCGCTTACATAGACAGAGGGAATACAGAAAGACAAAAAATACAAACATTACAGAACCGCGGTTACATAGTAATCAGCTGATGGAAACAGTAGGGGTCAGGGTCCTGCTCCAACGAGCTTACATTCTACAAATAGTGGGGTGATACAGAAGGTAAAGGGGCTGGAGATGTGCACGGTATGGTGGGGTGGAGATGTGCACGGTATGGCGGGGTGGAGAGTGAGGGATGCTATACACAGACAATGGTCAGACATGTAGCCGTGTGACGGCAGAAACTGTGTGACTGCAGGGGCGGTTTAGGATGGCTAGCAGGGATTGCAGTCAGTAGGTCAGGAAGCAGATCTACCAGTATGACGCTCGTCACTCCTTCTATAGAAGTTACACCCAGAGCTCTCCCAGCATCCCCCATGTGTAGGATCGGCGCCCCCTCCTGGTCTTATACTCCCTTCTGCATTGTTTAGCACAAATAATATAAGACAAAAAAATTTTTTAGAGTAGTTTGTAAACCCCTAGGCTGTGAATACTGTCCATATGAGTGCCACCATCCCCCCTGTTGAGACATGACACAGGCCATGGCTCAAAACTGCTGCACATCTGAAGAACGATTTAGGTAAGATAGTTTTTTTCTCTTTTTTTTTCTCTACGGAGATGTACAGCCCATCTACAAAGAGTGTATTCAGCATCCACAAGAGATACATCCTGCAGATCTGGTCTGAGTAACACCTCATGTGCCATCTCTCCTAGACAGTTGTATGGAGGACCGTCTGAAGAAATAGGCAGTAAGGTAGATGGATGGAGCGTAGTACATCCCTAGGTTGTCAGGTGTGGCTGTGAGAGCAGTAGTGTCCTGCAGGGGGATGTCTAGAAGGACTAAGATATAGAGTATAACTAACTGCGTGCGGTACTCAGTGTGTGGGGGGACAGCACTATAGTGGCAGAAGGTCTGACTACCACTTGTACACAGGGTGGGAGCGCTAGGCCACTGGATCTAGTCTGCAGAGTAGTATGCCAGCGGTCTGCTTCCCACCGTGTTCCTGAGTTAACACAGAGGTGATATATCCTTCTCCTGAGTCAACAGTTAGCACAAAGGGCTTGCTGTAGTTCAGCAGCCCCCCAGACTGATGTGCCCACCAGAGTCTGGTAAGAAGTGCTGTCAGAGATGCAGAATTTGGGATCCAGGAGCTGCAGAAGTTTGTCTGTTACGATCGTGTGGGCAGGCAAAGCACGGAACCCACATGATCATGACCAAAGGGGACGCACACGGGTATCACCAGGGTCGCACGGGACTCACACCGGTTTCAGGCAACTGACCCTGTGCTACAAGGGAGGATGACAGTGGCCCTACCTAAGCGGGGACATTGCCCTAATAAGGGCAGCCCAGCGGTCTTCGGATCTGGGCCCTAGCTGATCCTAGGAGCCACACACCAGAACAGGATGCATTCACATGACAGACCCAGAATACACCGCATACAACATGCAACCACTAGTAACAGATTGGAAGCTGAATATAAATACCAGGTATTAGTTGACATGTTGTACAATATGTTGAAAGCTAGCGGGCCACTTCACGGCTCCTGGTTATACTGCTAGTCCCTACACTAACCAGGAGTCCAGCAAAACCGGACACCGTTCACACCGCACGCTGCAATAGGACAGGACACAGATTGCAGGACACACAGCAAACGAACACAAAACTGACAGAATTTAAACGTACAAACGGACATGAACCTGATCACACTGCAACCCTCACCAGACAAGCATTTATGACTGCTCACCTGAGGGGCCATACAGACTGACCAGGGGATTGGCTAGCATACAGTACCACACCCAGCCAGCTCAATCATTAACCCTGAGAGTGCTGTGCTGCTGGAAACACAATAGAACAACATATCTCAGCAGCACACGTAACATTGTCATTCCCAAAGAGGACATCATTTGCTCATAGTTTTGGGACCTCCAGAATTGCTTGCCTACCTTCATCGGACAGGTTATACCCCAAATATTTAACAGTTTGCTGACTGTATTGGAGTTTCTACCTGTTTACTTTATGGCCCTGCTCATAAAGAAACCTCAAGAGTGCGACTGTGTCCCCCCCACAATTCTCTCCACTGTCTGCTGCTGGCTACCAACATACAGTAGTAGCTGACTACCTCTAAGAGGCTGGAACTGCGCTAAGTGTGCTGACATAGCCTGGGAGAAAATTGTTGGAGATTCACAGCAGCCCCGAGGTACTCTGGTGAAGGTATACCTAATTCTATCATAATATCTCATCACAACAGATTTACTGGACATATTCGAGACTATATAATCTGACATTTCACAGGCTTATTTGTCTCTAGGTCTGTTATAACTGGTTCAGAGAGGGATTCCCTGTGGGTCCGGCCATTAACCCCTCTTACCAGGATATGACTATTACTACATTTAACATTGGCTACATATTGGGATGTATTAATGTCCTGGTCGCTCCTGAGCCCACCAGGAAAGTAATCATCCGCCCATTCACCTGGAGATCTATCTCAGGCAGTGGAAATTGCCATGAGATCCTCCAAGTGTTGTACATCGACCCCTCCTAGTCATTTTTCCCCAAGGTGGCCGAGAACATTGTTTCTCAGGGCACTCTCGGGCAAAATCACTAGACTTCCCATAATTCCAACACACATTTAAATCCCCGAGCTGCATCCCACCTCTGCTTCTTCCTCTGTCTCTACTTTCACATCCTCTTGCTGTCCAATGACCTCTCTGACTTTCTTGAACCATCATATCACATTCTTCTCCCCATATAAAAAAACCTCACTTTCTCACCCTTTTCTTTGTAACACTTTTCTGCATGCTTTGCATATTGCAAAACATCTGGCAAGGATCCCATCCTCAGGGTAACCATGTATCTCATTATATAACCTCCTATTCCCTTCTGATTATACTATGGAAGGGGTCTACCATCTCCTCCCCTCCCATTCTAATTTCCTTCTACAAAACTCCAATCTGGCCATAGAATTATTCTATCTGCTCTCTCTATTTTTCATTCAATTGGAATTCCTCATTAACTCTTTGAATTGTTCATCAAACTGTCGGGGGTCTATTTTTATATGGGCGTGACAGTTTGGGGCTTCTTTTAACCAGACTTCAGCAGCGGATAATCTGTATTTCTGCTGATCTTTTAGCTGATTTTGTCCGTATTTTATCACATAATTCTTTACAACTAGGAACTTTTAATTAATTAATTAATTTATTTATTTTTAAAATCCATATTTTTCCCACTTATGTCACAATATTTGACATAGTCAGGATCTAACTTGTGTATGTACTTCTTATCCCCTTGAAGGACTTCCTGTCGTTGGCAACAACAGACATGCACAAGAGAATGCCTTACAGTTTATATTTCCAATTGTTAGTAATTATGTTCTTGGTACCGATTTACAAGACAAACAACATAAAACAAGCCTCTGGCCACTAAAATGTTTAGTGAAAACGCAAAGGTCCCTTACCAGAATCGCTGCTTCGCTATATACACGAAGACCCCTTGTAGTTTCACCGAGTAGGGCCTGTGAACATCGAACACAATAAGGGGCTTGTCCGAAAACAACCTGCACAGCGAGGTTGGTCCTTAATGTGTCCTAGAGGTCAATGCCCACGTATCGGATCCACTCATCTCAATCACTCACACATTCGCTTCATGCAATATAAGACAACAATACAAATAGTACATTATGTTAGTAGGCGGCCGCCCTCTTTATATTCTTAGTTACTCTATAACATAATATCAAAGAGAAAGTAATAGAAAGATAAGAAGTAAAGTTCCTGGACACCCCTGTGTCCCATGACATCATCTAACTGCTTTTTACGTGTCGCACGGAGTTAATTCTTTCCTGTAGCCTTCTCACAATGGCTATGGTCTCACATAGACTACTGCTATTGCCCCTTGGCAACCCATTCGTCTATACTTCTCATTTACCTTACACATTTCACATAGACTACTGCTATTGTCCCTTGACAACCCATTCGTCTATACTTGCCTCTCATTTACAATACACATTGTAAATTCTACTAACACTAAAGTATACAGAAGAAGAAGAAGAGAGAAGAAAAGTTTAACCATTGTTATACTTACTACACGTTATCTGGGAGGCTTCTAAATTCTCCGGCTAGTTCGGAAAAACGTCACTGTTTCAGACAGGATGCCCGACTGGCCTCTAATGATGTCTAAGCAAGACGGAGGTCTTTTAATGATCGGAGAGTACTTCAGACCCACCTTTTCACAGCCAGGCTGTCCTCTCCCTCTGCAGTGAGTCTTTCCGGCTCGAAGGACCAAAAATGTAAGGAGAATTTATGTGTTTATCAAAGAGAAGACGATCCCAGATCTCGTGCAGAAGTCTGGACCCAGGAGAAATACAAATTACACCAGCCTGTGCGGTATCAGATGATTTCTAATTTATTCTAAGGCGTATTTGGTTTTTATACTATAAATGACATCACAGCAAAAGTATATACCTCCAAGATTAATAAGAATACATAATAGGCTGAAACTAAAATGATTAACATAAGTTACACCTCCTAAGGTGTATCCATTACATACAATAAAACCGTTATGAGTTCAGGGAAAAGAAATGTCTTCTAGTCTACCCCATTTCCTGTGTACATTATCTATAATCATACATACATGGGTGGTCTAGCAGACTGTCTAATCTTGTCTGTCTTCCTCAGAAGAGATTAGAGGCCTATAGAAGGGTTTCGTTTAACCCCTTCACTACTTATACTAGTATCATGCTATATATTCCTAGTCTACAATGCAATATAGAATAATTAACTGATACATTGATCTACAATTTTCTTAACAAGCGCTTGCGCAAATGGGTCTTTTCCCTTCGGCTCGGCAGCAGCGGCGTTCTGACTCCGCCCTTCTACGCATCATCGCGTAGCTCCGCCCCGTCACATGTGCCGATTCCAGCCAATCAGGAGGCTGGAATCGGCACACGTCATGGGGCAGAGCTACGCGATGATGCGTACAAGGGGGTGGAGCCAGAACGCCGCTGCTGCCGAGCCGAAGGGAAAAGACCCATCTGTGCAAGCGCGTCTAATCAGATTTAGAAGCAAAAATAAAAGACTACTGGGGACAGGAACATACGAGCAAAGCATCCTGGGTCTCCCAGTATAGTCGGATTATCTGGTAAAATAGAAACAGCAAGCAAACAGCAATAGGCTACAAATATCAAAAGGTAAAACCCCTATTGGCAGATGAGAAGAGCTCAACAAATATCTGTGGAAAAAACTCTAAATCTAGTTTTCTCACTTTCCTAAGTTTATTATGTGCGACTGGGGTCTAGGCATCTTGTTTTGGGAGAGGAAGCATGTTCAGGTAATATTCAGCTGTAGTCCAAGCAGGTTACTGAATATTACACAAGATGACTGTCGGATAAATGACTGCATGAGTGCTTATGTCACCGCTAAGGTTGTACAAAGCGTTTAGACAGGCAGATCATTGCTGACTTATTGCTGGCTTTTTGCTGAGTGCTTCACATTCTATATACTATAGCCCTGCCATTCTTTGGATGTGTGTGAGTGCTGCCTGTTGACATTTTTTCTATATAAAGTTCTGAGTGGGGAGCGTTTACATGCAGCGAGAAGTTAGCGACATAGCGATAGTTTTTGTGCTGGTTGAAAGTGAGTGATAGTGAAAAGTAAAAGAATAGTAAACAATGTTTTTGCATTTAGATGTAATGATTATCGCACCTTTTCATTTATTTGAACGAAGTTTGCCTGAGAATCGCCCCGTGTCACTGGCCCTTAAGTCCAGCATGTTGAGAAATGGCAGAAGGTCTTTTGGGGTTTTGATATTGCAGGTTCTGTTAAAACCAATAGCTAGTCCGAATGGAAACGTCCATTTGTATGGAACTTCTTTTTGTCTTAAAGCCCTTGTGAGCGGTTGAAGTTGTCTCCTCAGATCCAGTGTGAGCTTAGACAGAGCTTGAAAGATTGTATTTTTTTATCATCAGATTTTAGCTTTTTAGATACCCTGATCTTCTTCTATGGTCTTGAAGCTTTATAAACAACACAGAATGTGTTTTGGTCTGTCCTGGCTGATAGATCTGGATCTGTGCTCCCGGTGACCCCTCTCCAATCCAACATCATTGCTTTCATCTTTACCCAAGATTTCATTGAAGATTTGAGACAAACTGGATGAGATGTCTTTATCTGGAAGTGTTTCCAAGATTCGTCTTATATGAGGAATTCCTCAAAACTCCTTGTAGATTATTCCTTCTGGAGTGATTTTCCAAATCATCAATATGCAGTTTTTGGATGTAGAGTTCTTTGTGTTTATCTGTTAAGATTTCAGTTACTCTCTCAGAGTAGTTAATCACTTGGGCACATGTATCTTCTAGAGGCTGGACTCTTGCATAAACTTGCTTAACATCTTTCTCAAGCTCTGAGATTTCCTCCTTTACAGTTTGTGTAACTTCTTTAAATAAATTGCTAATAAAATCTGTGACAGGCAGCGCACTAATATATTCTCTCAAGGTTGCATTGTCCTGCAGTTATGTCTCATCCTCAACATCACTATCTGAATCAGGGGTGGAAGAGGCATAAGCTGTACTTTTATCTAAGTAACGCATTCCTTAGATTGTTATTATGTGAATTTTCAAAAGACAGCTCTTTAGACATTTTGTCACTCTCCTGAGGCTTATTAGAGGTTTTAGCATCTCTTTTACCTTCAATATTTGAAACTTTTGAGGACTTTCCCATCCTGTATATTTGGAATATAACCACACTGGTAGAATGTAGAGATTGAATAAACCACATTAAAACTATATAATCACCAGGCGGATTTACCAGTCGCTGAAAGTCAGCAATAGTATGAGTTCCGCAATTTGCTACAGCATATAATAAAATTTCAGAAAGGCTGATTATTCAGTTTGTTAATTATCTCTGTTTAGTGCGGCTATTGTCCCTTGTTTATTGTCTCCAGGCAGAATAAAATGGTATCAGAATCCAATTAAGTGTTCAAGGCAATATGACAGAAGCTTTTAATATTATGTGCAATTAAAAGTAAACAGTCAAATGGAGGTAATACGCATAGCAAAAATATGATCCCTCTGTTTTGGGTGCAAGATGAGGTGTATATAGTGCCCCAGAGGGTAAAATAATAGTTGTGTTCAGGAGAAAATATTTCAATTGACCACTTACTCGGGTGGTCCCCTGTGAAAGCTGGAAGAGTCCTGATGGCTGGGATCAGAGGACCTTTGGCTAAAGCAGGATTGCAGGCCTCAGAAGAAATTGCCTGGAGCACCACTGTGTTTTCAAGATGGTTGCTGCAGTGGAATAAAACCTCTCCCAGGACTACAAATCGACCTCTGTTAGGACCTAGGTACCTGGCTGTGGACCATAAGCTCCAGTAAGCCTGATGTTAGAGGCAGAATAGTGCTGGTAGCCTTCATACTTAAGCTGCCCAATGCCAAGCAGCGGGTGGAGATCTTTTTGGGTCAGACATATAGGAAAGCCTGGGGATATAGCCCATGAGTAGGCCACAGTTGACCATGTCAGTTCTGTGCATCCAAGCAGTGTAAGGTGCCTTTTAAGATGCTCTGCTGCTCCTGGAGTTTTGTCCTAAGGGTACAGAGTCCTCAGGGACTCTGAAACTAAGTGGAAAGGTGCTTGGTGTCCGGGTATCGCATGAAGCCTCTCCACCATGCATCTTCTTGCTCTGGTGGCGAGCTACCAGTGAGGAGAGGAAATCCAAGGTTTTATCTTCCAACAGAAAGGGCCTTAATCCAATTTTCACAATAAAGTCAGAAGTGAGCATACTAGGTGACTACCAAACAGATGGATTGGCCATGCAGGACATGAGAATACTGAACTTTTTCCTTGGCCTCCACATTCCTTTGACCTCATGCTTTGTTTTTTTCTGGTGGAAATCTACACTTCATGCATGATCTGCAAGTACATATCTCAGAAGCCATTGCATCAGTCAGTCATGATACTATACAACGTGTATGGCAGAAACTTGACTATAGGCTTGATGTGTGTCGAGTGGCAAAGGGGGCTCACATTCAACACCTCTGATGTGACAAACATTTTGGATGTTGAGCAACAAACTTTTTGAGTTTCTATTTCCATTTATATAAAATTTATGTATAAGAGTGTCATTAAATATGAGTTATGATTGTTTCAAATTGTAAAGATCATTTCTAATAATCCTGTACTATTGATGACCTGTCCATAGTGCAGGTCATCAATAGTTGTTCAGCCAGGGTCTACCGCTCAGCATACCAGCTGATTGGGCAGCCATTCAGTGCTGTGATACACAGAGGATGTAGTGGAAGCCGCTGCTCCGACCTCGATGTAGTATCCAGCACTTGTAATTTCAGGTATTGATTTCAATAAGAGCTGCGCCTGTAGTTACAAGCACCAGCCACTACACTGCATTATTCCTTTGTGGCTCAAAGCCTTCAAGGGCTTGCTTTTGTTCTTTGCATTATAGGGAGCATAGTCTTTGCCCTTTACAGAAATCAGATGTATGAGTAATGTACTGTCCCAAAATGCAGTGCAGGACATTTCTTTGCATTATCAAAGTTCTCCTAAGTTGTTTGCCAAGACTTGTGATAAACTGTTATCAGATTCTAACAGCACCTGGGCAAAAATCTGAAGGCAGCTTTGACACATGACCTGGTTCTCTATTGGAACTTTGAATAATAAAAGAAATATGTGTTATTTATAAAATTGTGATTCTTACCATCATGGCAAGTAAATTGTAACTATGGCTCTGTTGACACTATTGTCCTGGCTTCTGTTCATACTGAAAAAAATGGTGCCCGAGAAATACAGATCCCATTGATATTGGAGTTCATCAGGTTTTTTTGGTTGGCAAGTCCTGTACAGTGCTTCAGAGTTCATAATCCTTGTAGTCTCCTGAGAGAAACAGCTTAACACAGATTTGAAGAAGGCCTTAGATACTATTCACAGCTTAAATAGTGATAATTTAAGTAATTAAATCATTGAGTTTATACTATAACATCTTAAAGTAAAAGCAGTTGAATAACAGTTAGTTCTAAAAGTTAATATTACAGCTAGGTCTACATGGTGACTTGGGCCATGACACATGTTGCTCAGCCAGAGATCACAGTGTCACCCTGTCTATATCACAAACAATGAATGTGAATAGAGTTGAATTTATGACTCACTGGTCTCTCCAGCCTTATAATTGCAAGAAATACAGCAGGTTTGGATTCCTTGATATTGCGGGGTCGTGGACACAGCAACTTTCAACTCGTGACAACTTGCAGATATTCTGATCTTTTAACAATGTTTACTTAAATAGGATTTCAAGTAAAGTATATTTACTGTAATAAAATATTAGTAAATATCCTCACCACCGTGTTTCCATGGATACATAAATTCAACCCAGAAACTTCTCTTTGCCAGGAATAGACCTGGCTTGTATATAAAATTTTCACAACATTGAGAAATGGACCTTTCCTCCCTACAAGTGTTTTTCAGGTCATCAATATTTCTAGGATGCCTTGCCTGCCGTGTTATGCCACAGCATTTCA
Organism: Eleutherodactylus coqui; assembly: GCF_035609145.1. Classification (NCBI taxonomy): domain Eukaryota; kingdom Metazoa; phylum Chordata; class Amphibia; order Anura; family Eleutherodactylidae; genus Eleutherodactylus; species Eleutherodactylus coqui. The sequence goes on along the minus strand of NC_089841.1, from coordinate 125,721,951 downwards.
ATAGGGTTAAGGTCAGAACTCTGACTTTGCCATTCCAAAGCACAAATATTTTTCAACCCTGCTTGTTTTGCCAACTGGAAAACAACAAGTTCGGATATGGCTTTAAAGAAGGACAATTGGGTTGATACAAAAAAATTTATTAATACAAATGAATAAATGATAACAATAAAACAAAGTTACATAAAAATAGGCGATAGTGCATAAACGATTGGAAACAATTCTTAAACAACAGTTACATTAATACCTACATCACCAAGAACCTTATGTATACTTATCTGCGTTTTGCATCAGCCTGAGAAGCAACGGCCAAAAGTAGGGAACAGGGGGCCTCTTGGTAACGACACTGTGAGAGGACATTCCCCATCACATTTATACATAAGCAACTTGTTATGACACTGTGCGATATTCAGTGCACTCTTTGCATTACACAACTGCCTCTCTAATTCTTGCACTTGCAACAACATTCGCTCTTTCTCTTCTCTTTGAATACGGTAAGCTTCTAACAATATCCATCCACGTCTAGACACATTCATAAAATCTTTTTCTTTCCTCAATTTGACTTTTTGCAAACACGCCACTAGTGTTTAAAGGATGCAGAACCAGTGAATGTGATTATATAGATTATATTTTTGTAATGCGAGAACCTGTGCAGTGGTGACAAATGCAACATACCTTCCCAGAGGAATATCTGACCACTCCCCCCCTCTGGGCTGAGTTAGGGTCAGCAACTAATTGAGAAGCTAGGCACAGCTGAAGAATGCACCCATTTTGGCTGAGTCTTTTTGATCCAGGAGATCGTATTCCTGATCAGCTTAATAGTTTTCTGGAAGTCAATAACACAGACATTAACCTGATGCTGCTTTGGGAAACCCTCAAGGCATACCTGTGGGGTGTTTGAAATCCTCTATTTCATATGTTAAGAAAGACTCAGCCCGTTGTGAGAGGGAAATGGCATCTATGTATGTAGTGTTGGAAGAAGCCTACAATGCTGATCCATCAGAGAACAATAGGTTGCAATGGTTAATTTAGGGTAGGCAATACCTCTTACTACTGCAGGAGAAGGCCTGTAGATCCACCTTTTTCATCAAACAAAAGTATTATGAACTAGGCAACCAGCCTAGTAGCCTATTAGCCCACCTAGTTCACCAGAATTCAGCATCTCCCCCAATATTATGCATTAAATCAGACCAGGGAGCGATTCTTCATGACAGAACTGCGATTGGGGCAAGATTTCAACAAGTTGGGGGACTTCCTTGATAGCCTCCCCTTACCAATGCTTACCGCTGAGCAAAAAGCATGTATTAAAGCTCCTTTCATGCTAGAGGAATTGTCAGAGGCATTGGCAGATATCTAAGGGTAAAACATGAGACCCTAATAAACTCCCAGTGGATGTGTATGCAAAGTATCATGACATATTGTTACCAATACTATTAGAAACATACAATGCAGCCTTCAAAACAGGCTCCCTACCCTATCCTTGTTGAACGTAGATTATAAATCACTGACCAAGGTATTGGTCAACCGCCTCAACCCAATAATCCTAGATCTAATACATCTTGATCAAACTGGGTTTATGCCTGGGAAGTCCACACGGGAAAACCTACAGAGGGCCCAAGTCATCACACAGATAGGGGAAGCAACTAGAGAAGATTTGGCGCTAGCTTCTCTAGATGCTATAAAAGCTTCTGATTCTATTGAGTGGCCATATTTATTCTACACTCTTCAGAAATTTTGGTTTGGTGAGGCTTTTATTCAATTGATCTCATTAATCTATAAATCTCCCATGGCTGCAATATTGGTGAATGGCCTATGCTCTCCCTATTTCCGCCTCTACAAAGGTACAAGACAAGGGTGACCTTGATCTCCCATACTGTTTGCATTGGTAATTATGCTGTGCAAGAGCATGATGTATAGGGGTATTGTTGTAGGAGATAGGTAGAACCGTGTGGCATTGTATGTGGATGACTTTTCCTATCAAATTCTGTAACAAAGCTTTCGCATGCATTATAAATAGGTTTGGTGAGTTTTCTGGCCTGCATATCAATTGGGCAAAGTCTGCCTGGGTGCCACTCTCTCTGAAGAGCCCATTGTGGGACTCTGGCTCACTTTGCGGCCTTCAAATCATGGATAAGTTTAAATATCCAGGCATACAGATCTCTAATATCTCCAAAACGTCCCTGGACCTGAATGTACATCCCCTAATAGACCTGTTTAAGACTAAATTTAAATTATGGAGCTCTCTGCCACTCTCGGTAGCGGGTCAAATAAATTTATTTAAGATAATAGTGCTACCTAAATGCTACCCTTTACATTATGCAACACATCCCGACATGGATCCCAAACCGCTTTTTCAAAGCATTAAACTCTTTGATGTCTACCTTTATATGGGGAAATACACACCTAAAACTGCACCTCTATGCACTCCAAAGCGCAAAGAAAGATGCCGGAGTCTCCCTTCCAGACCTATTCCTATACTATATTGCTGGCCAGCTGATCCATCTGAGAAGCTGCGTCGGGGATAGCCCACTGCCCAACTTAGAGTCCCCAGGCTGTGGCCCATATTGGAGTCACCCTCGGTACTCTTGGGTAAAATGCTCCCAATGCACAAATTGGCTTTACAAATCTGGAGATGGGCAAAAACCATTGCCCAATTTACAGACATTATAGCAGATAGCCCTCTGTGGCGCAATCCCAGACTTCCAGAGATGCTCAAGTTACAAGATGACCATGGATGGGAGGGTCAGGGCATACAAATTTTAGCAGATCTATATACTCTTAATACTTTACTCTCATTTGAACAGCTGCAGACTAAGTATGAATTACCTCGATCACACTTTTACAAATTCCTCCAAGTCAGGCATGCACTGCAAGCACAATTTTTAACCCCCGGGTGCTATATTTCACATTATCCCTTAATAGGCATTTTACGCTCCCAAGGCCCCTAGGGCCACATATCCACATTGTATTCCCACCTTATCTCACTCAAAATATTCCAGACAACACCTCCTGCCCTGTTAAAATGGAGATGACTCCTTCTGACATTAACAGATGATACTTATCAGGATTTGTTGGAATCTCCTTTGTTTATTTCACCAGTGGCATACAAGAAAATGGTGCAATTATATATAATACACCAATGTTATCTAACTGCAGTAAGGCTACATAAAGTAGGTAGGACTCCATCAACAAATTGCATAAGATGTACATGTGTTCGGTCTGACTTTTGGCACATGACATGGGAATGCCCGGTCATCCAGAGCTTCTGGGAGGAGGTTACAGGGGTCCTGTCGGAGGTCTTAGAAGTCCCAGTTAATACATGCCCTGAAATTTTCCTATTTGGGATACTAGATGAAGAACAATGGCAGCACCATATTAGAATCTTTCTGAGAGAATCATTATTCCTGGCCAGGAAAACAATCGCTCTAGGATGGATGGATTATAAATAGAGATGAGCGAGCACCAAAATGCTTGGGTGCTCGTTACTCGGGACGAAATTATCGCGATGCTCGAGGGTTGGTTTCGAGTAACAAACCCCATTGAAGTCAATGGGCGACCCGAGCATTTTTGTATATCGCCGATGCTCGCTAAGGTTTTCATTTGTGAAAATCTGGGCAATTCAAGAAAGTGATGGGAACGACACAGCAACGGATAGGGCAGCCGAGGGGCTACATGTTGGGCTGCATCTCAAGTTCACAGGTCCCACTATTAAGCCACAATAGCGGCAAGAGTGGCCCCCCCCCTCCCAACAACTTTTACTTCTGAAAAGCCCTCATTAGCAATGCATACCTTAGCTAAGCACCACACTACCTCCAACAAAGCACAATCACTACCTGCATGACACTCCGCTGCCACTTCTCCTGGGTTACATGCTGCCCAACCCCCCCACACGACCCAGTGTCCACAGCGCACACCAAAGTGTCCCTGTGCAGCCTTCAGCTGCACTCATGCCACACCACCCTCATGTCTATTTAGAAGTGCGTCTGCCATGAGGAGGAACCGCAGGCACACACTGCAGAGGGTTGGCACGGCTAGGCAGCGACCCTCTTTAAAAGGGGCGGGGCGATAGCCCACAATGCTGTACAGAAGCAATGAGAAATATAATCCTGTGCCACTGCCATCAGGAGCTGCACACGTGGGCATAGCAATGGGGAACCTATGTGCCACACACTATTCATTCTGTCAAGGTGTCTGCATGCCCCAGTCAGACCGCGGTTTTTTATAAATAGTCACAGGCAGGTACAACTCCGCAATGGGAATTCCGTGTGCACCCACAGCATGGGTGGCTCCCTGGAACCCACTGGCTGTACATAAATGTATCCCATTGCAGTGCCCATCACAGCTGAGGTAACGTCCAATTAAATGCAGGTGGGCTTCGGCCCACACTGCATGCCCCAGTCAGACTGGGGTTCTTTAGAAGTGGACACATGCAGTTACAACTCCGTGTGGACCGACAGCATGGGTGGGTGCCAGGAAGCCACCAGCGGTACATAAATATATCCCATTGCATTGCCCATCACAGCTGATGTAACGTCAGGTTTAATGCAGGTGGGCAAAAAATTAATTGGATTACACTGTAGGCGAGGGCCCCAAAAAATTGGTGTACCAACAGCACTAATGTACCTCAGAAAAATTGCCCATGCCCAACCAAGAGGGCAGGTGAAACCCATTAATCGCTTTGGTTAATGTGGCTTAATTGGTAACTAGGCCTGGAGGCAGCCCAGTTAAAATAAAAATTGGTTCAGGTGCAAGTTTCAACGCTTTAATGAGCATTGAAACGTATAAAAATTGTTTATAAAAATTATATGACTGAGCCTTGTGGGCCTAAGAAAAATTGCACGTTCGGCGTGATTACGTGGGGTTTCAGGAGGAGGATGAATAGAATACACAGATTGATGAAGCAAAAAGGTCCCCGTTTTTGATGGTGATAGAGAACGATGCTTCCATCGCGAGTGCCGCCTACGTATTGCTTAGGTATCGCTGCTGTCCGCTGATGGAGAAGAGAAGTCTGGGGAAATCCAGGCTTTGTTCATCTTGATGAGTGTAAGCCTGTCGGCACTGTCGGTTGACAGGCGGGTACGCTTATCCGTGATGATTCCCCCAGCCGCACTAAACACCCTCTCTGACAAGACGCTAGCCGCAGGACAAGCAAGCACCTCCAGGGCATACAGCGCGAGTTCAGGCCACATGTCCAGCTTCGACACCCAGTAGTTGTAGGGGGCAGAGGCGTCACCGAGGACGGTCGTGCGATCGGCTACGTACTCCCTCACCATCCTTTTACAGTGCTCCCGCCAACTCAGCCTTGACTGGGGAGTGGTGACACAGTCTTGCTGGGGAGCCATAAAGCTGGCAAAGGCCTTGGAGAGTGTTCCCCTGCCTGCGCTGTACATGCTGCCTGATCTCCGCGCCTCCCCTGCTACCTGGCCCTCGAAACTGAGCCTTCGGCCACTAGCGCTGTCGGATGTGAATTTTACCATCAGTTTGTCCACCAGGGTCCTGTGGTATAGCATCACTCTCGAGCCCCTTTCCTCTTCGGGTATGAGAGTGGAAAGGTTCTCCTTATACCGTGGGTCGAGCAGTGTGTACACCCAGTAATCCGTAGTGGCCAGAATGCGTGTAACGCGAGGGTCACGAGAAAGGCATCCTAACATGAAGTCCGCCATGTGTGCCAGGGTACCTGTACGCAACACATGGCTGTCCTCACTAGGAAGATCACTTTCAGGATCCTCCTTCTCCTCCTCCTCCTCCTCCTCCTCCTCAGGCCATACACGCTGAAAGGATGACAGGCAAGCAGCATGGGTACCCTCAGCAGTGGGCCAAGCTGTCTCTTCCCCCTCCTCCTCATGCTCCTCCCCCTCCTCCTCCTTTAAAACGCGCTTAGATATAGACATGAGGGTGCTCTGACTATCCAGCCACATGCTGTCTTTCCCCACCTCCGTTTCCGAGCGCAAAGCGTCTGCCTTTATGCTTTGCAGGGAACTTCTCAAGAGGCATAGCAGAGGAATGGTGACGCTAATGATTGCAGCATCCCCGCTCACCATCTGGGTAGACTCCTCAAAGTTTGCCAGGACCTGGCAGATGTCTGCCAACCAGGCCCACTCTTCTGTAAAGAATTGAGGAGGCTGACTCCCACTACGCCGCCTATGTTGGAGTTCGTATTCCACTATAGCTCTACGCTGCTGATAGAGCCTGGCCAACATGTGGAGCGTAGAGTTCCACCGTGTGGGCACGTCGCACAGCAGTCGGTGCACTGGCAGATTAAACAGATGTTGCAGGGTCCGCAGGGTGACAGCGTCCGTGTTGGATTTGCGGAAATGTGCGCTGACCTGGCGCATCTTTCCGAGCAGGCCTGACAAGCGTGGGTAGCTTTTCAGAAACCGCTGAACCACCAAATTAAAGACGTGGGCCAGGCATGGCACGGGCGTGAGGCTGCCGAGCTGCAGAGGTTGCGTAGGAGGAGGAGGAGGGTGGTTTAGTGGAGGAAACATACACCGCCGCAGATACCAGTACCGAGCTGGGGCGCGCAATTCTGGGGGTGGGTAGGACGTAAACGGTCCCAGGCTCTGACTTGGTCCCAGCCTCCTCTAAATTCAACCAATGTGCCGTCAGGGAGATATAGTGGCCCTGCCCGCCTGTGCTTGTCCACGTGTCCGTTGTTAAGTGGACCTTGCCAGTAACCGCGTTGGTGAGGGCGCGTACAGTGTTGCGGGAGACGTGGTCGTGCAGGGCTGGGATGGCATATCGGAAAAAGTAGTGGCGACTGGGAACCGAGTAGCGCGGGGCCGCCGCCGCCATCATACCTTTGAAAGCCTCCGTTTCCACAACCCTACACGGCAGCATCTCCAGGCTGATCAATTTGGCTATGTGCACGTTTAACGCTTGAGCGTGCGGTTGCGTGGCGGCGTATTTGCGCTTGCGCTCAAACAGTTGCGCTAGCGACGGCTGGACGCTGTGCTGAGAGACATTGCTGGTTGGGGCCGAGGACAGCGGAGGTGAGCGTGTGGGTGCAGGCCGGGAGACGGTCGTGCCTGTGTCCTGAGAGGGGGGTTGGATCTCAGTGGCAGGTTGGGGCACAGGGGGAGAGGCAGTGGTGCAAACCAGAGGCGGTGAACGGCCTTCGTCCCACCTTGTGGGGTGCTTGGCCATCATATGCCTGCGCATGCTGGTGGTGGTGAGGCTGGTGGTGGTGGCTCCCCGGCTGATCTTGGCGCGACAAACCTTGCACACCATAGTTCGTCGGTCGTCTGCACTCTCAGTGAAAAACTGCCAGACCTTTGAGCACCTCGGCCTCTGCAGGGTGGCATGGCACGAGGGGGCGCTTTGGGAAACAGTTGGTGGATTATTCGGTCTGGCCCTGCCTCTACCCCTGGCCACCGCACTGCCTCTTCCAACCTGCCCTGCTGCTGCACTTGCCTCCCCCTCTGAAGACTTGTCCTCAGTAGGCTTAGCAAACCAGGTGGGGTCAGTCACCTCATCGTCCAGCTGCTCTTCCTCCGAATCCTCTGTGCGCTCCTCCCTCGGACTTACTGCCCTTACTACTATCTTACTGATAGACAACTGTGTCTCATCGTCATCATCCTCCTCACCCACTGAAAGCTCTTGAGACAGTTGCCGGAAGTCCCCAGCCTTATCCCCCGGACCCCGGGACTTTCCAAAGGTTGGGCATCGGTCACGACAAACTCCTCCGGTGGAAGAGGAACCATTGCTGCCCAATCTGGGCAGGGGCCCGAGAGCAGTTTCTGGGAGTCTGCCTGCTCCTCAGAATGTGTCATTTTCATGGTGTGAGGAGGCTGGGAGAAAGGAGGAGCAGCAGCCAGAGGATTCAGAGTTGCAGCTGTGGATGGCGTAGAAGACTGGGTGGTCGATAGATTGCTGGATGCACTTTCTGCCATCCACAACAGGAGCTGCTCACACTGCTCAGTTTCTAATAAAAGTCTACCGCGTGGACGCATTAATTGTGAGATGAATCTGGGGACGCCAGAAACTTGCCTCTCTCCTAATCCCGCAGCAGTCGGCTGCGATACACCTGGACCAGGAGCTCGGCCTGTGCCCACACCCTGACTTGGGCCTCCGCATCCTCGCCCACGTCCACGTCCTCTACCCCTCAGCATGGTGTATTATGAGTAGAGCAGAAACAGAACGCTGTAATTAAATGTGCCGCTTATTGGCCTTAGTAGAGCCAGGAAACAATTATGCGCAAGCCTGTAGTGAGACCTAGGTGCGTATGACTGAGCTACTGGAATTCACAGGGCAGAACCAGTCAAGTGGCCAAAGGCCAGTGGTAGGCCTTGAGTATTTTGCTTCAATTTTTTAAAATGGTGAGGTGAAAAACCAAACAGACACCGTATGCAGCGTATATATGTATACTCTTTCCCTCTGGCGGGATGACGGCGATCATGTAACGGACACAGCAGAGCCAGGAAACAATTATGCGCAAGCCTGCTGTAACGCTTAGCTGGGTAATAAAGAGCGACTACTAGTACCCCCAGCAGACACGCAGTAAACTGAGGACGGTCACAGGCAGCCCAAATATAGTATTTTTTTCGAATTTTTGGGAAAAATCCCACTGCCTATATAGCCTGTATATGGATTTCCCTGTTGGAGGATGACTGTGGTTATTGAAAGCACAGTGCAGCCAGAAAAAATTATGCGCAAGGCTGGGTATTATTGAGCGACTACTAGAAACCCCCAGCAGACACGCAGTGAACTGAAGACGGTCACAGGCAGCCCAAATATAGTATTTTTTTCGAATTTTTGGGAAAAAAGCCCACTGCCTATATAGCCTGTATATGGATTTCCCTGTTGGAGGATGACTGTGGTTATTGAAAGCACAGTGCAGCCAGAAAAAATTATGCGCAAGGCTGCAATAACACCTAGCTGGGTATTAATGAGCGACTACTACCCCCAGCAGACACGCAGTAAACTGAACATGGTCACAGGCAGCCCAAAGATTTTTTTTTCCAATTTTTTTGAAAAAGCCCACTGCCTATATAGCCAGTATACCTCTTTCCCTGTACCACTGTCCCTGCCTCACCAGTACTGCCCCTATACTCCGTAAAATGACTGCAGACTGAGGACGCTACGGTCTGCACCCGATATACAAAAATAAAAATTTGCAAAACTGCTAAAAGCAGCCTCAACAGTACTGCACATGGTCAGATGTGGCCCTAAGAAGGACCGTTGGGGCTCTTGAAGACGAAAATAACAGCCTAACACTCTCCCTATAGCAGCTACAGCAAGACGGCACTTTCCCTAATGTCTCTCAGCGTGCATCTGTGGCGAGCTGCGGGCGGCCCCAGTTTCTATACTCGGGTGTCACCTGATCTCCCCAGCCACTCACTGCAGGGGGGTGGGATAGGGCTGGAACTTCACAGGAGGAAGTTGTAACGCCTTCCCTGTGTTTCTATTGGCCAGAAAAGGGCGCAAATTTCTCAGGGAAGAAAATGGAAGTGACTCGAACACCGCGTGGTGCTCGTCTCGAGTAACGAGCATCTCGAACACCCTAATACTCGAACGAGCATCAAGCTCGGACAAGTACGCTCGCTCATCTCTACTAATGACCTCATGTACGGCAATCTATGGTAAGCCAAAATATGTACAAATGGTAAAAATTCAGGACTGTTTCTATTCTTTCTATGATTGAGTGTCCTGTTCAGATCACTCCAAGAGCACAATAGACAATCCTGAGACAGGTAAGAAAGAACCCAAGGGTATGGAAAAATCTCTGTTCTTGCTTCCACTATTGACCTCTTAATGCTCCAGGATACACATTTATGTCATGGAGGTTTGGGGTTTGTATGGAGAGATATTGGGGGTCAATCCCATTCTATACAATGTGTGTGCCAGCTGTTTTTTACAGCCAACACCCACCGACAACAGCTCTAATCAGCAGCACCATAGATTGGAGCTGTTCACCCTTTAAATGCCCCTGTCAATTCTGAAAGCAGCATTTAAATAACTGAATTGGAGGTTGGTGGGCCCGAACACCCCCCTGCAAGGAAATTGTGGTCTTCCATTCAGTTTCCATGGCAGCCAGGGGCCTTCTGAAAGCCTCCAGGGCTGCCATTGCAGATTGCCATGTAGTACAGCAAAAAGAAAAAAAAAAATAATAAAAAAAAAACCATATACAGTATATAAAAATATATATATATAATTTGGTATCGTAGTAATCATAGTGTCCCACAGAATAAAGTTATCATGGCAATTTTGCTGCAGTGTGTAACTGTAGAAACAAGACCCCCAAAGATGGCGGAATTTCTTTTTTTTTTTATTTCCCTCCACTTTAAATTTTTAAAAATTTTTTTAAGTACATTATATCGTACATTAAATACTACCATTGAAAAAAACAACTCATCTTGCAAAAAACAAGATTTCAGACAGCCATCAGGTTGATGGATAAATGACAGAGATATGATTTTTTAAAAGCGGGGAGGATAAACCAAATATGAAAGGGAAAAAAAAGGTTTGTGTCCTTCAGGGGTTAATAGTTCTTTTACAAAAAATGCATATCAATTCAATCACAGAGGGCAGCCATACTTACAGGTATACTGATGCAAATTATAAAGGCAGATATAGATGGACAATTCAGAATGCAGTTGGACAGATTGCTATATGAAGAGACATTGCATATACTGATAAACAACCACATGTTGGGTACTGCTTAGTATTATACTTGAACATAGGTAAGGCATACAAAGGGTGCCAGTCCCACTGATACATGTACTGCATGATGCCACATAGAAATCAGCCCAGCAGGTTGCCCTGCGCCTCAGAAGTGAACTGCACTGGTTCTGACACCCAAGGCTCCCCGAGCATTTCAAGGCAGACTGCTTCCTGCAAAAATAACGATAAATACAAGTTAGTGGTTAAACCCTCGCGACTCCTTGATTTTTTCATTTTCATCTTTTTCTTCCCGCTTTCATAGAATCATAACTTTTTTATATATCCATCAATGTAGCTGTCTGAGGGCTTGTTTTTTTGCAGAAAGAGTTGTACTATGGTACTATTTAATGTACCTTATAATGTACTTAAAAACAAAGTCTAAGTGGAATGAATTTGAAATTACACGAAATTCTGCAATCTTTGAGGGTTAGAGTCTTATTTTTAAGGTGTACACACTGCGGCAAAAATGACATGATAGCTTTGTTCTATAGGGCAGTATGATTCCAACGATACAAAATTTATATTTGCTGTACTACTTTAAAAAATAAAATATTTCTGGAAAAAAATTAATTTATTTTCTGCCACCATCTTCCGATAGCTATAAGTTTCTTTTATTTTACAGCTGACATACTTGTGCGGGGGCTCATTTTGCGGGACCTCCTGTAGTTTATTTTGGTAAGGTATCATTTTAGAGTACATACGACTTTTTGATCGCTTTTTAAATACCTTTTTTGTTTTAATACGGGGTGACCAAAAAAGCGCCATTCTGATGTGTGGTGTAAATAATGCATTACTTTAACTGATCAGTTTTACTGCTGCAGTGATACCAAATATGTTGACTTTATTTTTTATTTATTTTTTTTATTGTAAATATGGGAAAAGGGTTTATTGCAGGAGGGATGATCAGCATTTAAATGCCCCTGTCAGAATTGATGGTGGCATTTAAAAGCTTAGCAGACGGCTGTTGCAGAAGAGTTAACAGTCGACACACACATTATATATAAACGATTTATATAACCCTTAACCTCCATGACATAACTGAATATCCTGCAGCATTAAAGGGTTAATATTTTGGCCCAAATATGCAAACTCTTCTCTGCTTACCCCACCACCTGCGCTAGCGACCCTCTCCCCTCACAGCTCCTCCAATCCCTCTCCCCAGTGGTCATCTCCCATCACCACTGTATTTAACCTCTCTGAACTCTGGCATCTTTCCCTCTTCTTTCAAACACACCATCATATGCCCACTGCTAAAGAAGCCGACTCTTGACGCGACTGATGCTGCCAACTACCGACCCATCTCAAACCTCCCCTTCATTTCCAAACTACTAGAATGTCTAGTTTACTCCCACCTGGTAAGCTATCAGAGAATTCTCTCCTCAACCCCCTACAGTCTGGCTTCCGACCTCAACACTCAACAGAAACTGCCCTTACAAGGGTATCCAACGACCTACTGACAGCCAAATCGAGGGGCGATTACTCCCTACTGAACCTCCTCGACCTCTCCGCAGCATTTGACACTGTCGACCACAAACTCCTCCTCAGTATGCTTCGCTCCATCGGCCTAAAAGACACTGCTCTCTCCTGGTTCTCCTCCTATCTATCCGACCGCTCTTTCAGCGTCTCCTTTGCTGGCTCTACCTCCCTTCCTCTTCCCCTAGCTGTTGGTGTTCCCCAGGGCTTGGTCCTCGGCCTCCTCCTTTTCTCTATCTACACAGCCCCTATTGGACAAACCATCAGGAGATCTGGCCTCCAATACCACCTCTATGCTGACGACACTCAGCTATAAACCTCTTCCCGTGACATCTCTGCACCTTTCCTCCAAAACATCATCGACTGTCTGTCCGCTGTCTCTAACACTATGTCCTCTCTCTACCTAAAACTAAACCTCTCTAAAACTGACTTATTGGTATTTCCATCCTCCAATAACCAACCTCATCCTGACATCTCTATCTCAGCATGCCTGCTGCCTTGGGGTCATATTCGACTCTGACCTCTCATTTACTGCCTACATCCAATCTCTTGCCTGAACATGTCAGCTGGTTCAAATCCCCCACAAGGTCTGATTCAAATCTAGAACTGCAAGGCAGCAGTGCTAAGCCAACAGACCTGTCCTTTCTGCTTCAAGCAAGAAGCTGATTTTTTGGCAATTTCTGCTAAAAACCGCAATGGAATGATCTGATCCGATTTAGCAAAAATTGGCAGTATTTTATTGACTGGCCAATCTTGACAAGCAACCCTACACTCCAACAATGAGATTATAAATGTTCAATATAATATTCTCCTGAGGATGAATTAAAACCCTTTCCAACAGACTGAGAAAAAAGACTGTTCATCTTGTTTTATCAATTGTTCAATAAATGTTGTATTTTCCAAAGAAAAAGTTCTTACATTAAAGATATTGCTGGCATAACAATATCTGAATCACCAATAAATAAAAGAAAAGTTGTTCACTGTATTTTGAAGTACTTTACAAGTACAAAAAGCGAAAAATATTTTGTAACAACTTAACCTTTACTTTAATACAATAGAAATAGACATACCTGAAATGTTATATAAATGTGAAAACTGATAGTCTATTTAACATATAAATTCATAATTGACTGTGGGCTAAGGATGGTGTCAAGCTTCAACTTTATACTAAGCAGTTTTACTCATAATTAGTAGACATCTCATGTCTACATGTTCCATCATTTAGTTTTCCAAGGAGTATAGGGATTTAAATAAACCCTTTCCCCCATTGGTAATACTGACCACAAGGAGAATTTCTGCCCTGACAAGATTGCCATCAGTTCTCATCGCTAAACCTCAATAATGGCCACTTGCTCAATTTGTTAATGTTCCTTTATCCAGATGCATTTTTCCTGCTGGATGGTTTGTGCATTTGGGAGCTAGGAGGTTTCAATAATCAGTTCCCATTATATTTTGGATCCATACTGCAATAGTGAGACCTTGATATGCATTTATCTTTTGAGGAGTGTGGACATTCTATTCAAGGAGGATCCCCTGCTCTGAATCCATCTCTATTAGCCATGCACATGTATTACATGGTTTCCCATGGAATTTAATTTTTTTCCATGGCAATAAATGGTCATTGTCTAGGTTTTAACAGCCAGATAAATCTCTGTCAGGCGCAGCAATGGTGACTCAGTGGTTAACATTGTTGCCACTATGGTCCTGGGTTCAAATCCCATCAAGGACAACATATGCATGGAGTTGTATGCATGGCACATATGTTCTCCTCATGTTTCCATGTTTTTTTTTACAGGTACTCTGGTTTCTCCATGTTCCAAAAACATAGTAATAGGCGAACTTAGATTGTGAGACATCACAAGGGATGTACAGCACTGTTGAATAAGTATGCACTGTGTTTAATAAATCAGGAGGCTGTTTTCTTAAGGAATATTATGCAGAAAGAACCAAAAACTATATAGTACAGCAGTTATAGAGCATCTTATTGAATATGTCACTAAAATAAGGATCTTGCCATTAAGTTGTCACCAACCTGAAGGGCTTTCTACACACTGGCTATCAGCCCAATTATCCATTGTATGCTAGTTACTATTTTTCATTGCATTTTAAGACCTGTTCTGTTTTAAAGACTGTCTAATTCCATTGCTTTGGATTTCAGCCACCGCTCAAAGCTACATTGTATGCATTGGAAATGTGACAAAACTGAGCTCATGACTTCCATTCCATCCCTGCTCATTATATCCTTAAATGAACTTCACTAACTTCAAATAGTAATGAATCAGTCAAGGGGCCCAGGTGCTTCTGTGCCAACAACAGTGACCCTACTTACAAAGCGCTAAGGGAAGCTAGTTGTTTATGTTTTGCTGATGCAGCCAAGCAAACCATTAAAACATATTAACCTTTAGTTCTATACTTTTCAAGTTAGAAATTAGAATAAATGTTTTAGGGACAGATTTTAATTAGTTCTCCCATGGATTTTTGTAAATGTTTTTCTCATAAGTCAAAAAAAATGTTCCATTCTAAACATTTATTTGATAGTAATTAAGCTATTTTCCTTAAGGATTACATAACCAAGGCAACTGATGTTATATACAAGATAATGGTTATGAGTGGAGAACCTTAGGGATATTTTATGCAAACATATATCTGCTCTATCAAGACAGATGCCTGAAAATATCTGTTAACGCTAACTTCAGCATGATCTAAGTTATGTACACAGTCACTGCTGCAAATACTTTACCCTATGCCATGCAAATGGTTCCATAAATTATAGTGACTGCACATTAATGCTTCCAGAACGAAGATGTATTTGTCACACTGTCCAAAGCTTATTTTATATGTACCGAGATAGCTGTTGAGAAGCAATTACTATAGATTAGTTTTTTTGTTTAATATCTCAGACAAATTATGATTCTTATAATTTGTCACTTGATCCTATTAACTAAAAGCATTAAAGGAAATTGTCTTGTTTTGCTTTGATGATATATGAGCATGAAAAATTGGGAGAAATAAAGTATTTTCTCATGTACTGTAGGTGTCAATTTATTAACTACAGGTCAATTTAATTAAAGCAATACTCTACCACAGGTATTTTTTGCACAGTTTGTCACAGTTTTTCTGAAGCCATTTAAAGACCTACATCACTGGCTTATCAAAAGACAAGCCGTAATGGGGTAGTGACATCAGAAGGGACGATAACTACACCGGAGGCAAATATTTGGCCCATGGAATATTGTACATGCTAGTGGGTTCTTGCACATTGCCTGGAGGCTCTGAAGGGAATTGCTAAGTCAAAACGTATCTGAGTTTTCAAAAAACTTTCAGAAGCAGCCCAGGTCTCCATTGGCCATTGCTTTGCTGCTGTTTGCACCCAATTTGAGGTCTATCAATTCAGTTTTCCAAGTAGATTTTCCTGTCTTTGCTACTCTGCTGTTTGCAATCTACTTACAGCTGGTGGCATGCCCTAAGCTGAAAATTCTGCCAGTACTGTACTGGCCGGGACTTCCTTTCCCACACTTACTATGCTGCCTTGCCCTGCTCCAATCAGCTGCAAGGTAGCATCTGAATGCCCACCCCTCTGTTACATGCAGTAACTAGCAGTTCCCCCTTTTTTTGTTACTAGAGAAGCCAAATGCCTAACAACAGGCAGTGGATTGCAAAGTGGCAGGCACTTCAAACGTGATTTTCAGTGGTAAGAAAGTTAATGCAAGTATATTACAAGATTGATGATATATACATAGGCTGTTAGATGAGCATAAGTCTTTGTGAAAAGTTAGTGTGCATTTAAAGACTACTTGACTTCCCCTTGCTGAGTTTCCCTGATGAAGAAGGCATATAGAAACAAATAATGGATTTATAGAACACATAAGGCAGATTGCTAGAGGAGTTTCATTTTTGAGGCAATTACATCTACAATTCCTTGCTTTATGACTTAGGCATAGTAGCCAGGTTGTCAAACAGTGAGACCACCCCTGCCCTAGTTTTGATTTACTGCGGAAGTAAATCATTCCAAGCAGATGTTCTGGAGCCAATTTACTGGGATGGGAACAGATTCATACATTTCCAAGAGAAATCACAGAGGCATAGAACAATGCAGAGTTCTAAAACAAAAGGTGCCCAGACATTGTTATTTCATGCAGAATATACTTACTATAACAAGTGTATCAGGGCAGCTGGCAGGTCCTCTTTAACATATTCCTCCATAGTGTGTGTAGAGATGCTACAGTTTGTATTGTATATTAAGCTTCAATTAGTGTCTCTTATAATTTCATCAAGCCGCACTTCTGGAGTATAATTGGGGGAGAAAATGTAGTCAATATAATATGTCTAATATTTCTCATCAGTATTTTGCCTGAAAATCATGATTATGTTTCTGTCAAACCTAGAACTTGATTAATGTGGTATTATGGTGTTCTTTTATTATTGGCCCAGAGCTGACTGGGTCCTCATCTATTCAATTTTGGAAGAAAATTAATAAACTCAGAACCTGTTTACATGATTGAATATAAAGCCTTAGACCTAACAACGGAAAAACTCTAGCGACAGTGACAAAGATCTAGGGAAATGCGCATTTGCAAAAAGTAATTGGTTTATTTCTTTGTAAAATCATCTATCAGAAAATGTTTTCTTCCGTGAAAAAAATATTCAATAAGCCAGGCAGTGTTTTATGATTTTTGTCATTATGCATTAGAGTAATGTGTTCTGCATGGTGCATGAAATAAATGACTTTATAAAAGTATCAGCTTGTGCCTGGCTTAACAAATTAAAGAAAATATTGCTTTTTTTAAAATGTCTTTATTGTTTAACACAATACATGAGTGTCTAGTTTCATTAGAAGATGTTTAACTCCTTGTCTACAGGCTTCTGATGCAGTAACTTACTATACTATCTCAAAAAGGATATTAGCTTGTACTGCTCAATGCCAAGTTATTATAGTTACCTTTCACCAAGGTGGACTGCTGTGCTGCAAATCAGCATGGCTGGATTTCCATTATTATAACTACATTTATTTCATGGCATTTCCTTATGTAAGTTTATGCCCTTTACATAAGAAAGCCCTCAATCCCTGTATTCTTATTTCCTATGATGCGCTTAAAGGGGTTGTCTGGTTACCGGACAACACTGCCTCTATAACATAATAAAAAGAGCTGTACATACCTATACTCTGTTGTGGGGATGCAGCGCTGCAGCCCTACTGTGGTGCCACTGGTTGCTGCTGCTTATGTCATCGGACGTCACCTGACATTAGCAGCTAATCAGCCGCTTCAGCATCACCACCACTCGTTCTCCTGGCATCAGTTCTCACATCCTCAGTGCCGTGATTGCAGGAGTTCAGAACAGTGATGCTGCAGCCTCTGATTCACTGCAGTGATCAGGTGACTTCTGATGACATCATCAGCAACAACAAACGGGCCTGCAATGCTAGATCCCCACAGCAGTGGATGGGTAAGTATTGCTCTTTTTTTTTATTATTTTAACACAGTTGGAGCTACAGGGGCAATGTTGTCCGGTAACTGGACAACCCCTTTAATATTTGCTATTATAAGGTAATCTTGTTCACTATGCTGCTCCTTATGTGGGTAGATTAAGAGCCTATCCTTTTTTCTCAAGACTATTTTACATATTGTCTACTTGTTTTACCTTATATTGTAATGGATTCTAATAAATTAAGTAAAATGCCTATTGCAAATTTGTGCTTGTTCTACTAACAAACGCTGCCTCTTTAAATACTTAAATAAACCCTCTCTCACCCCCTCCCACCGTCTACCCAACATGGCGCCTCCATCCAGGATTGCAACTGAGATAAGACCTCAGCTCCTGGAGGGAGAGACCCATATAAGGACAATAACCAATCAGCTACAGATTCATACTTGATGATGTACTAACTATGCATATCACCTGTAAAACCCCGTGCAACTTGATTAGAATAAAGAAGTTTCATTTAGCTGACCAGCAGGCTTCAAAGTGATTCTTCCATGCATGCACAGGCCGCACGCCTTACACCTTCTAATCAGGAAGGGGGCAGATATTCATCATTAGGTATATTAGTACCATCCATAACAATACATTCTGTATTTTTGAATTTATATAATTACAGGTCATGTATAGGGTATAATATTTGATTTTGGATACTAGATGGCTCTATAATGGCAGGGATATATTAGTAGCTGGAAAGGGGAAGTGAGGGAAGTCTCTGGTGGTTGCCACATGGTGTACCAGGGGAAAAGACTGATCATAGCTTTGGGTTGTAGGCTATGCAGAAATCTCTTGGCAACAAATGAGTGCAGACAATCCACACGAGGTTCTAAACCTGAATGCTGTTGTTCTGTGTAAGTGACATGCTGGCACTTGGATACCTGAGGCAGTAAGCTTGTCTTTCTGCATGGAGGCAGAGGGGACCAGAAACTACAGAGGTGGTGCCAATAGATTGAGAGTTGTGATGTTGGCCTGAGTAGAGCTGAGAAGGAGGTCACCTAACTTCTTTAGAGGAAAGTGGTTCAGCACCTTTGTCAAGAAGGACCTAGAGCATGTATAATGGGGTAAACAGTAAGGCTCCTTTTACATGGAGCGATAATTCATTCGCACAAGTGAACAATGCATATGGTTTAGTTGCTCACATCTACTGTACCAGTGAATGTAAATGACTAAATGTTCGCTGTTTCCATGCAGCGTCATGCGAACGATTATTTGTATGTCTGTATTAAATGAACGTCGAATGAGAAGCAAACAAATTCTTGCTTGTCATTCACCCATTGACTGCGTTTACATTGAAGAATTACCGTTCCGATTTGCACAATCCTAGATTTTTTTGAATGATATTGATAACCATTTTGTGTAAAAGAGTCTATAGATAACTAAATGACGGCAAGTGATCTTAATACTAATGGAGTCTGATCATGTAGGAGGTGGGTTTACACTGAAGTCTACTGGGGCTGTAGAAATAGTCAGTGCCCTTAGTGAAACAATGCGAGATAAGCAGTATTGTTATCAAACCCCTTCAGGTGGCTATAATTGGATCCAGTTAGGGCTGTTATGTCAGTTCTGTGGGGACTAAAGAAGTGCTAGAGTGGAAGCCTAGTTGTCGGGTAGGTTAAAGATGTGGCTTAGTAGTACATTTCTTAACTTGACTAGATTGAGTGCTGTAGACAGTGGAAGGAGTGACATAGTCATTGAGAGTCATGGTCAAAGTGTAAAAGCTGTCCTACTTTTGAAGTGGGCCTAAACAAAGGTCTGATTGTCCTGTAGTGAGATTGCATACATGATGGCATCCTCCCCATTAGGGAAGATCCTCCATGTTAATTCTGTATATGATGCTGGTTGTCAGTTTAAGTAGTTACTTGAAATAGGTTAGCCACTCTTAAAGGCATTCCCTCATCATAGACAGTCCCAGGGGAAGTTGGCATTTCTGTAATAGACCAGAAGAACCCTTTTAAGTAAATAACACTGTATGATTAAAAGTTACCATGAGGGGGCGGAGCCTAGCTTGCAGAGAGAGTGGTAGCCTAGCCTCAAGGCTCCTGCGGGCAGAGACATATTTTCTCCCCTGCAGAGTACCACAGGCATTTTCTCAACCGCTCATCACCAGCAGCAGCTGACTCGCAAGCTAAGGATCACAGAGAGGGGTCTTGAGGCCGGTTCGGCCGTAGTAAAGATCGGGGCCTACCTCCGGAGGTGAAGCAGGGGCCTCGATTCCTGCACCAGAGCGGACCGGAAGTGCGGCGCTCGCGCTACCGCCGGACGAAAAACTCATCCCGGACCCCCCCGGACACCGAGGGGCCATAGAGCACAGTCAGTAGAGGAAGAGAGGCCCGTGCAGAACAGCTGCACCACCCGCCCTGCACCATCACCCGACTGGCAAACCGGAGCGGACCGGAAGCATAATACCTCGGCACCCTCTGAAAGAAAACATACCCCCTTGCTCATCAGACACCGAGGAGCCCGGAAATAAGGTCGGTCGGTAGGCAAAGGGAGGTAAGAACATCGCCCAGAGGGCATAAAACAGAAGCTGAGTATCCGTGCCTGCACTCCCCCTCCCCCCTCCCCCCCCCCCTGCTGCCGGAGCGCAGTGAAGCAGGGAGAGCTGAAGACAAACACACAAACACAGCTGATAAGAGACTTCAGCTGACAGCTACACCAGAGCACGGAGTGGTGCTTCCTCCCCCCCTCTGGACACGGACCCTATGCCTGCTGTCTCATTAAGATATCACTATCTGAGCCCTCTCACCTGAACACCCCCCCCTCGTCCCACAACAACAACAATAAGAACTAACAGCATAAAGAAATAGATAGATAAAAAAAGAGGCTTAACAGAGGTGCTCTCTAAGACTACAGGCTTAGCCTGAATTTTTATATAGGGGCTGTCTGTGAGAGCTCCCTTCAACAGACTCTCAACAATTTGTCTTTTCCTATACAGGCTTAGCCTGAATTTTTTCCGGAACCCCCTGCCGGGGAGATTCCGACATATCAATAACTGAGGGCAATATAGCCTTGCCTCCTCCTTGCGCTTTTTCCTGCAGCCTCTCACCTTCTACCTCCCCACCCATACCTTCTCCGTTATAATCAAGGCAAAAGTACACAAGCAACACGAACACAGCAGACTTTGACAACGCAGGCACAGCCTGAATTTTTACGGGAGCTCCTGCGGGGAGCTCCAAGAACTCACCCAACCTCACCTCAACAGCACCCCATACTCCGCCTACCCGGATTCTTCCAGGATAGACCTCTATCTAAGAACTCACAATAACTCACAGAGATACAGGCCAAGCCTGAATCTTTTTTTTTTTTTTCACACAAGATCTGTGCAAAGAACTCTAACAACATAACACGCGCCCCACTTGGTGAGCGAAGGCTGGCAGTGTACATCATCAAGCTGACTCCTCATGGAGCGTAGCTAAACCTGCCGGTCGGGAAGGGCGCTGCTGCAAGATCCCAACTCAAATAGAATAGGCTTTACATGATGGGGAAAACTAATAGAGACAAGAGCACTGACATACAGAGCACTCCACGTCCCATTAAAGGACAATCCGATATGCAAAAATTTCTAAAAGAACGCAGCTCTAGATCTCCCCATCCATCCAGCAAAAAACCTCTAAGCATGTCCACGTCAACAGGCCGTAGCACTGAAAGAGAAGATGATGCGTCCTCAGAGGACGAAGAAAATGACCGTATATCTAAAAGCTTCATGAGAAATCTTATCACGAGGGCCCTACATCCGATTATATCGGACCTATCTGAAATCAAAGACGAACTTAAATACCTGGGGAGGAGGGTAGAAGACCTAGAGTCCTCCTCTGCTAACATCACCTCTCACTCGATTGAAATGGCACAAGTTGTCAAAGAGCACCATCTCCAACTTAATCGCACCTTACTCATGCAGGAAGACCTGGAAAACAGGAACAGACGCAGTAATGTCAGAATCAAAGGACTCCCAGAATCCTGGGCAACAGAGGCACTTCCAAAAGTGGCTATAGAACTCTTCTCAAGTCTATTAGGCTCTGACAGAGCGAAAAACATACTTATCGAAAGAATTCATAGAACATTGAGACCGTCTCCGGCGCCCTCAGACCCCCCAAGGGATGTGATATGCAAGCTTCTGACATTTCCCGACGCTAAAGCAATTCTAGAGGCTGCTAGAAATAAGAAGAACCTGCAGTACGATGGTGCGCATGTCCAGTTTTTTCAAGATTTGGCCCCCTCAACCCTAGCCAAACGCAGAATGCTTAAACCTCTACTGGAAGCCCTAAGATCTAAGGACATCAAATATTCGTGGCTGTTCCCATTTGGCTTAGGCTTCTCCTTCAAAGGGAAAAGATGTACCATTCGTTCCCCAGAGGATCTGCAAAAGTGCTGGCAACAAATCGAGATAGATCCGATTGATCTCCCTTGCTGGCTCCCACTACCTGATCTTCCCAAGCTTCCCCTGCTAACCCAACCAGAAGGCTGGCAACAAGCAGGCCACTCCAAATCCCCCAGGGGAAAAAACAAAAAGATCAGAGAGGAGATGATCGAGGAGGGCACCTGAAAAAAAAAAAAAAAAAAAAAAGACCTGACTCCTATGGCTTATGACGTCTGATTTCGATGTCACTGATCGGTGCGACTTGATCTTACACAGTGACCTCATGTTTGCACCCTATGATGCTGGACATATTGTTAATGTTTAGCCTGTTTAATCAGTTATGCATAATGGTTGCGGGGGTCGCATTGCGGTGGTGCCTGACTGACCAGGCAGGATTCGCCTGAGGCGGTCCGGCAGACTCGCAATTGTACACCTCTGAAGTTCGGAAGAACTACGTATCAATCGGTGGCTGGGATAGGCATCTCTCTCGGTAGAGGCGCCCTCCCTGCTATCACTAGACCTTACATTGCCCGGGGAGTTCTTGACACGGCCCCAACGGGACCGGTCACTAACTTCAAACCCGAGACCTTAAAAGCCTATATATCTCCCTCCCTCCACTCCCCTCCCCCCCCTCCCTCCCTCCTTCTAAATTACTCCCTCTTCTCCTACCACCTACATCTTTAATCAGGGACCTTCACCTTGTCCCTCCTTCAATCCCCATCACCAGCTGAATTCTAAGCCTCATAAACATTTAGGTAACAACTAGAGACTTATTGTTTATTATTCAGTGTGTGCATAAGCTAACGCTTTTTGTTCTCTCTCCTCTCTTAAGCTATGACCTCCCTGTCCGGGACAGACGAGGGAAATGTCCGCTTCACGTCGTTTAATGTCCGGGGTCTGAACTCTCCAAACAAGAGACATAATGTGGCCCAGATCCTAAAAAAATGTAAGTCCAAAATCCTGCTACTGCAAGAAACACACTACAAAGGAGAAAGACACTTCTCACTACCAGGGGGATTCTCCCAACAATGTTTTCATAACTCCCACCCAGCTTCAGCCTCTAAAGGGGTGTCTACACTGATCCACAATTCCATTCCCTTCACGCTCACTGCACAGTACTCAGACGGCGAAGGCAGGGCCCTCATCCTAAAAGGCAGGATTAGAAATGTCAAACTAACAATCGCAAATCTATACGCTCCAAACTCAGAACAAATACCATGGATAATAAAACAACTTGAAACACTTAAACAATTTGCTGAAGGACATATCATTCTAGGAGGAGACTTAAACGTCACCATAAACCCTCTGTTAGATTCCTCCTCGGCCCGCTCCCAGATCTCGCAGGCTAAACTAAAGAGACTTGGCAAGTCGCTGCAGGAGCTGGGCCTGGTGGATGTATGGCGACTATCACGGCCCTCCTCCAAGGACTTCACCTTTTATTCACAAATACACGCCTCCTTCCAGAGGCTGGACTATGTCTTCGCTTCCTCCGGCCTCCTACACAGCCTCAGAGAGACTAAAATCGACTCTATAACACTGTCGGACCACGCCCCTGTACACGCTGACTTCCTAATAGGCACTGAAGCTCCCCGCGAATGGAAATGGCGTTTAAACGAATCCCTATTAGACTCTACCGACGAGAAAACGCGCTTAGGGCTTCTGATAGATGAGTTCTTTAAGATAAACCGAAAAGACAATCCCAAACTCCCATTGATTTGGGAAACTCACAAAGCGTTTACGAGGGGTCATCTAATTGCACTAGGTTCCAGAATTAAAAAGCAAAAACAAAAAGAGATAGACAATTATCTTTCAAGAATTGCTAAACTAGAACAAACAACTAAATTAGCCCAGTCCAAAGCGAATCTAGATGAACTAACTACATTAAGGAAAAACCTGCGCTGCTGCCTTAACGAAGTGTTTAATAAAAAACATCTCTTCCTTAAACAGAGAATATACGCGCATGGTAACAGGGGAAGCAAACTGACAACAGCCTTGCTAAAGAAGGCCAGATCCAGAAACCATATTCAGATGATAAAAACACGTTTAGGGTCAGTAGTCTCCTCATCTCTAGAAATAGCGCATGAATTTCAACACTTCTATTCCCAACTTTACAACCTAGAGGATAGCGAGACCTCCCCAGTAAGACATAAAGTTAAAAGTCAGATTGACTCGTTCCTGAAATCCCTAAACCTCACAAAACTTAACAACAAAGACACCGCCACCCTTTTAAACCCAATTACAATAAAAGAAGTAGAGGCTATAATAGACTCGTGCCCCCAAGGAAAAAGTCCAGGGCCGGATGGCTTCTCAATAGCATATTATAGGGCCTTCAAATCACAACTAACACCACACCTGACAGAAATGTTCAACGCCCTTCTTGAAGGAGAAAAGCTTCCCAGACAAGCCCAGGAAGCACATGTCACGTTAATTCATAAAGAAAACAAGGATCCCAAAGCTTGCGGCAGCTATAGGCCCATCTCTTTGATCAATCAGGACATGAAGATATGGGCCAAATTATTAGCCAAAAGACTGGAAGATTTTATCCCAGCCATCGTAGACCCCGAACAAGCAGGTTTCGTGAAAGGCAGAGAAGGCAGGGACAACTGCATACGCTTATTACACGCAATAAAATACTCCCAAAAACGCAACATCCCTTTAGCATTGATCAGCACCGATGCCGAGAAGGCCTTTGATAGGGTGGACTGGACATATATAGAAAGAGTACTCTCCAATTTTAACGTTCCAGCCCCTTTCATCGCCGCGATCTTCT